>NC_061508.1:160665904-160980436 GCF_022539505.1 Lolium rigidum
TTTATGTTCTTGCATGCTCTCCGTTGCTAGTAGAGGCTCGGCCAAGTTGATACTTGTGACTCCAAGAGGGAGTATTTATGCTCGATAGTGGGTTCATGCCTCCATTGAATCGCGGGACGGTGACGGAAAGTTCTAAGGTTGTGGATGTGTTGTTGCCACTAGGGATAAAACATCAATGCTTTGTCTAAGGATATTTGTGTTGATTACATTACGCACCATACTTAATGCAATTGTCCGTTGTTTGCAACTTAATACTCGGAAGGGGTGCGGATGCTAACCCGAAGGTGGACTTTTAGGCATAGATGCATGCTGGATAGCGGTCTATGTACTTTGTCGTAATGCCCCGATTAAATCTCATAGTAGTCATCGTGATATGTATGTGCATTGTTATGCCCTCTCTATTTGTCAATTGCCCAACTGTAATTTGTTCACCCAACATGCTATTTCTTATTGGAGAGACACCACTAGTGAACTGTGGACCCCGGTCCATTCTTTTACATCTGAAATACAATCTACTGCAAACTCTGTTCTCTATTGTTCTTCGCAAACAAACATCATTTTCCACACCATACGTTTAATCCTTTGTTTACAGCAAGCCGGTGAGATTGACAACCTCACTGTTAAGTTGGGGCAAAGTATTTTGATTGTGTTGTGCGGGTTCCACGTTGGCGCCGGAATCCCCGGTGTTGCGCCGCACTACACTCCGTCACCAACAACCTTCACGTGGCCCTTGACTCCTACTGGTTCGATAACCTTGGTTTCTTACTGAGGGAAAACTTGCTGCTGTACGCATCACACCTTCCTCTTGGGGTTCCCAACGGACGTGTGTCTCACGCGCCATCAAGCATATTTTCTGGCGCCGTTGCCGGGGAGATCAAGACACGCTGCAAGGGAGTCTCCCACATCCAATCTCTTTACTTTGTTTTTGTCTTGCTTTACTTTACTTTATTTATTGCTTTGTTTGCTTTCTTTATATCAAAAATACAAAAAAATTAGTTACTTGCATTACTTTATTTACTGTCTTGTTTGCGTTCTCTATATTAAAAACACAAAAAAATTAGTTACTTGCATTTACTTTATTTTGTTATCATGTCTAGTCCTGCACTTGTTACTCCGTCACCCGAGGAATTGATCTTTACTTTTAAACAAGGGAGTGAGGAGAGTTTTGAAGAAGCTTGGTCTAGAATTTTGGATTTTTATGGTAAAACAGAACCTAGAATGACTCTAAGTTTGCTTCTTAGTAATTTTTATTTTGGGCTTATTGTTCGCTATAGATATGCTTTGGATGCTTTAGTGGGAGGAGATTTCCTTCACCGCGATGGGGATCAAGCTTTTAATGCCATAAAGAAATTGGTTACATCATCTAGCTCAGCTAGTAATTTCGATTCATCTCTTGCTAGTATTTATGATAGATTAAACACTCTTGAAACAAATATATCTTGTTTAAAAGAAGGGTACAACCAGATTCGTGAATATTATGATTATGTTCCAAGTAAATTTTAAACCTTCAATGTGGATCCCTACTATTAAAGTTGCTATTTGTGGTGAAACTTTTTATGCCCGTTGTGATATTATGTCTGAGTTTTGCCTTATGCCTAAAAGTATCTATGAATCTTTGACACTTTGGGAACTTACTGAAGGTGGAGAAGGAATAACTCTTACTGATAATTCTGTTATAATTCCTGAGGGGATAGCTGAAGGTGTGTTCACAACCTTTCTTGGAAGAACGGTATCCACTGATTACCTCGTTATTGAATGTGTAGGGACAGGACAAATCACACTTGGAAGATCCTGCTGAAACTCTTGGGAGCAACCATAGATGTGGGAAAAGGCACTCTAAATTTTACCTCTACACCTGGATGCGGTCAAGTATTTCCTAGACCAAAGAGTAAGAATAAGAGTAAGAAGGATAGGCGCAAAGCCCCTGGTAATAATGTTAATGCTTCATCTCTTGATAATACTTGATTCACACTTTCTGCGCCTAGCTGAAAGGCGTTAAAGAAAAGCGCTTATGGGAGACAACCCATTATTTTACTTCTGCACTTTTGTTTTATATTTGAGTCTTGGAAGTTGTTACTACTGTAGCAACCTCTCCTTATCTTTATTTTATTGCATTGTTGTGCCAAGTAAAGTCTTTGATAGTAAGGTTGATACTAGAATTGGATTACTGCGCAGAAACAGATTTCTTGCTGTCACGAAATTGAGTAGCCCCGTCTGTAGGTAACTCAGAAAAATCTGCCAATTTACGTGTGTGATCCTCAGATATGTACGCAACTTTCATTCAATTTGAGCTTTTTCATCTGAGCAAGTTAAGTGCCCCTGAAAAATTCGTCTTTACGGACTGTTCTGTTTTGACAGATTCTGCCTTTTATTTCGCATTGCCTCTTTTGCTATGTTGAATGGATTTCTTTGTTCCATTAACTTTCAGTAGCTTTGTGCAATGTCCAGAAGTGTTAAGAATGATTATGTCACCTCTGAATATGTGAATTTTTGATTATGCACTAACCCTCTAATGAGTTTGTTTTGAGTTTGGTGTGGAGGAAGTTTTCAAGGATCAAGAGAGGAGGATGATACAATATGATCAAGAAGAGTGAAAAGTCTAAGCTTGGGGATGCCCCCGTGGTTCATCCCTGCATATTTCAAGAAGACTCAAGCATCTAAGCTTGGGGATGCCCAAGGCATCCCCTTCTTCATCGACAACTTATCAGGTCACCTCTAGTGAAACTATATTTTTATTCCGTCACATCTTATGTGCTTTACTTGGAGCGTCCGTATGTTTTTATTTTTGTTTTTGTTTGAATAAAATCGGATCCTAGCATTCCTTGTGTGGGAGAGAGACACGCTCCGCTGTTTCATATGAACACGGGTGTTCTTAGCTTTACTTTTAATGTTCATGGCGAAGGTTGAAACTGCTTCGTTCATTGTTATATGGTTGGAAACAGAAAATGCTTCATGTGGTAATTGGTATATTGTCTTGAATAATTTGATACTTGGCAATTGTTGTGCTCAAATAGATCATGTTTAAGCTCTTGCATCATGTACTTTGCACCCATTAATGAAGAACTACCATAGAGCTTGTTGAAATTTGGTTTGCATGATTGGTCTCTCTAAAGTCTAGATATTTTCTGGTGAGGTGTTTGAACAACAAGGAAGACAGTGTAGAGTCTTATAATGCTTGCAATATGTTCTTATGTAAGTTTTGTCTGTACCGGTTCATACTTGTGTTTGCTTCAAACAACCTTGCTAGCCAAAGCCTTGTATTGAGAGGGAATACTTCTCGTGCATCCAAATCCTTGAGCCAAAAACTATGCCATTTGTGTCCACCATACCTACCTACTACATGGTATTTCTCTGCCATTCCAAAGTAAATTATTTGAGTGCTACCTTTAAAATTTCATTCCTTGTCTTTGCAATACATAGCTCATGGGAAAATAGCCTTAAAAACTATTGTGGTATTGAATATGTTACTTATGTATCTTATTTCTTATAAGTTGCTTGTTGAGCGGTAACCATGTTTCTGGGGACGCCATCAACTATTACACCTTTGTTGAATATCATGTGAGTTGCTATGCATGTTCGTCTTGTCTGAAGTAAGGGTGATTTATCATGATCAAATGGTTTGAGTATGCATATTGTTAGAGAAGAACATTGGGCCGCTAACTAAAGCCATGAATCATGGTGGAAGTTTCAGTTTTGGACATTAATCCTCAAATCTCTTATGAGAATATTATCTGTTGTTGAATGCTTATGCATTAAAGAGGAGTCCATTATCTGTTGTCTATGTTGTCCCGGTATGGATGTCCTAAGTTGAGATCTATCAAAAACGAGAAATCAAATGCGATCTATCTCCTTGGACCTTTGTACAGGCGACATAGAGGTACCCCTTTGTGACACTTGGTTGAAACATATGTTATGCAATGATAATCCATGTAAATCCAAGCTAATTAGGACAAGGTGCGAGCACTATTGGTATTCTATGCATGAGGCTTGCAACTTATAGGATGTCTTATGCATAACACATATGAATTATTACTACCGTTGACAAAATTGTTTCTATGTTTTCAAAATGAAAAGCTCTAGCACAAAAACAAGTAATCCATGCTTCCCTCTGCGAAGGGTCCATTCTTTTACTTTATGTTGAGTCAGTTTACCTACTTCTTTCTATCTTAGAAGCAAACACTTGTGTCAACCGTGTGCATTGATTCCTACATACTTGCTTATTTGCATTCATCATATTACTTTGTGTTGACAATCATCCATGAGATATACATGTTAAAGTTGAAAGCAACCGCTGAAACTTATATCTTCCTTTGTGTTGCTTCAAAACTTTCTACTAAGAATTTATTGCTTTATGAGTTAACTCCTATGCAAGTCTTATTGATGCTTGTCTTGAAAGTACTATTCATGAAAAGTCTTTGTTATATGATTCGGTTGTTTAATCATTGTCTTTACCATTGCTTCGAATCACTTCATTCATCTCATATGCTTTACAATAGTATTGATCAAGATTATGATAGCATGTCACTTCGAAATTATCCTTGTTATCGTTTACCTACTCGAGGGCGAGTAGGAACTAAGCTTGGGGATGCTTGATACGTCTCAAACGTATCTATAATTTCTTATGTTCCATGCTAGTTTTATGACAATACTCACATGTTTTATACACACTTTACATCATTATTATGCATTTTCCGGCACTAACCTATTGACAAGATGCCGAAGCGCCGCTTCTCGTTTTCTGCTGTTTTTGGTTTCAGAAATCCTACAAAGGAAATATTCTCGGAATTGGACGAAATCAACGCCCAGGGTCTTATTTTTCCACGGAGCTTCCAGAAGACCGAAGAGCATACGAAGTGGGGCCACGAGGTGGCCAGACCACAAGGCGGCGCGGCCAAGGAGGGGCCCGCGCCGCCCTATGGTGTGGGCCCCTCGTGCCTCCTCCGACTCTGCCCTTCCGCCTACTTATACTCTCCGTCGCGAA
The DNA here is from genome assembly GCF_022539505.1 of Lolium rigidum. Taxonomy (NCBI): domain Eukaryota; kingdom Viridiplantae; phylum Streptophyta; class Magnoliopsida; order Poales; family Poaceae; genus Lolium; species Lolium rigidum. Next base: position 160,670,886 of record NC_061508.1, read on the forward strand.
AACCCTATTACCGAGAGCCACGATACGGAAAAAGTTCCAGAGACGCCGCCGCCGCCAATCCCATCTCGGGGGATTCGGGAGATCGCCTCCGGCACCCTGCCGGAGAGGGGAATCATCTCCCGGAGGACTCTACATCACCATGATCGCCTCCGGACTGATGTGTGAGTAGTTCATCCTTGGACTATGGGTCCATAGCAGTAGCTAGATGGTTGTCTTCTCCTCATTGTGCTATCATGTTAGATCTTGTGAGCTGCCTATCATGATCAAGATCGTCTATTTGTAATGCTACATGTTGTGTTTGTTGGGATCCGATGAATATGGAATACTATGTCAAGTTGATTATCAATCTATCATATATGTGTTGTTTATGTTCTTGCATGCTCTCCGTTGCTAGTAGAGGCTCTGGCCAAGTTGATACTTGTGACTCCAAGAGGGAGTATTTATGCTCGATAGTGGGTTCATGCCTCCATTGAATCTGGGACGAGTGACAAAAAGTTCTAAGGTTGTGGATGTGTTGTTGCCACTAGGGATAAAACATCAATGCTTTGTCTAAGGATATTTGTGTTGATTACATTACGCACCATACTTAATGCAATTGTCTGTTGTTTGCAACTTAATACTGGAAGGGGTGCGGATGCTAACCCGAAAGTGGACTTTTTAGGCATAGATGCATGCTGGATAGCGGTCTATGTACTTTGTCGTAATGCCCTGATTAAATCTCATAGTAGTCATCGTGATATGTATGTGCATTGTTATGCCCTCTCTATTTGTCAATTGCCCAACTGTAATTTGTTCACCCAACATGCTATTTCTTATTGGAGAGACACCACTAGTGAACTGTGGACCCCGGTCCATTCTTTTACATCTGAAATACAATCTACTGCAAACTCTGTTCTCTATTGTTCTTCGCAAACAAACATCATTTTCCACACCATACGTTTAATCCTTTGTTTACAGCAAGCCGGTGAGATTGACAACCTCACTATTAAGTTGGGGCAAAGTATTTTGATTGTGTTGTGCAGGTTCCACGTTGGCGCCGGAATCCCTGGTGTTGCGCCGCACTACACTCCGTCACCAACAACCTTCACGTGGCCCTTGACTCCTACTGGTTCGATAACCTTAGTTTCTTACTGAGCGAAAACTTACTGCTGTGCGCATCACACCTTCCTCTTGGGGTTCCCAACAGACGTGTGTTTCACGCGCCATCAGTGCCCCAAGAAGCTTGCCAAGACTGCCCCCAACACCACTGCACCTGCTCAGCAGCAACGCCGTGTCTCAACCGGCAGGAAGTTCACTCCGAACAACCCGAACAACTGCAGCGGCCGCCTCTTTCACATGAGTGCCGAAGAAGCCCAGGAAGCACCAGATTTCGTGTTGGGTATGTTCTCTGTTAACTCAATACCTGCAAGAGTATTGTTTGATTCTGGAGCATCGCATTCGTTTGTTACTGAAGATTTTGCATGCACTAGTAAGATTCAACCAATCAGTTGAAGCATGTTATGATAGTTCAAATACCTGGTTCAACAACTAAAGCTAGAAAAATTTGCAAAGATGTACCCATCAGAATTCATGAAATAGATTTTTATGCAAATCTGATTGTTCTGGGAACAAAAGGTTTGGAAGTAGTATTGGGTATGGATTGGATGTCAAAACATCATGGATTGATTGATTGTGCCAAGAAGGCCATCACCATGACTAGTAGCACCGGAGTGTTAGTAGAACACGTGTCTGAAAGGCTGCCCAGAAAGTTCACCTGCAACCAGAGTTTAGCCCAACCAACCTTGGATCAGATCCGGGTAGTCTGTAGATACCCCGATGTGTTTCCTGATGATCTACCCGGTATGCCCCCAGATCGGGATATCGAGTTTATCATTGAGTTAATCCCTGGAACAGGACCCATAGCCCAGAGAGCCTATAGTATGAACCCAGCAGAGTTAGTGGAACTGAAGAAACAACTGGATCATATGCTACACAAAGGTCTGATTCGACCAAGTGTGTCGCCTTGGAGATCCCTGATACGTCTCCAACGTATCTATAATTTCTGATGTTCCATGCTAGTTTTATGACAATACCTACATGTTTTGCTCACACTTTATAATGTTTTTATGCATTTTCCGGAACTAACCTATTAACAAGATGCCGAAGTGCCGGTCCTCGTTTCTCGCTGTTTTTGGTTCCGGAAAGGCTGTTCGGGCAATATTCTCGGAATTCGACGAAACAAAAGCCCAAGGCCTTATTTTCCCGGATTGTTCCAGAACACCGAAGGAGAGCCGGAGGGGGGCCAAGGGGGACCCACACCATAGGGGGGCGCGGGTCCCACCCTGGCCGCGCCGCCATGTGGTGAGGGAGCCCTGTTGCCCTCTGACTCCGCCTCTTCGCCTATGAAACCCCTCGTGACCTAAAAACCCGACACCAATTGGCGAAACTCCAGAAAGACTCGAGGGACGCCGCCGCCATCGCGAAACTCTGTTTCGGGGGACAGAAGTCTCTGTTCCGGCATGCCGCCGGGACGGGGAATTTCCCCCGGAGTCATCTCCATCGACACCACCGCCATCTTCATCGCCATCGCTGTCTCCCATGATGAGGAGGGAGTAGTTCTCCCCCGAGGCTAAGGGCTCTACCGGTAGCTATGTGGTTCATCTCTCTCTCCCATGGTGTGATCTTTATGTGATCATGAGCTTTGTATCACTATTAATCTATGTGCTACTCTAGTGATGTTATTAAAGTAGTCTATTCCTCCTCCATGATGTAATGTTCACAAGTGTGTGCATCATGTAGTACTTGGCGTAGGTTATGATTGTAATCTCTTGTAGATTATGAAGTTAACTATTACTATAGTATTGATGCGATCTATTCCCCCTTTCATACCTATTGTTGACGAGTGTGTATGCTATGTTAGTACTCGGTCTAAATTGCAAATCGGTCTATTATGCACTCTAGAGGTTACTTTAATATGAACTCCGGATTCACTCTCACGGTGTGACGGTGACAGGTGTGCGCGTCGTGTGTGATTCCTTTATGAAGTCATGGAGCTCGTTTACTCCGGCTTGAGGGTGCTCTTGTAGCCCTACACAATGAATGGTGTTTGTTATCCAACAAGAGAGTGTTTAAAAGTAGCATTTATTTATTTAGTTATGTGATCATTGTTGAGAGTGTCCACTAGTGAAAGTATGATCCCTAGGCCTTGTTTCTAAGCATTGAAACACCGTTTCCAACAAGTTCTGTTACATGTTTGCTTGCTGCCATTTTTATTTCAGATTACAATTACTACTTACAATCATCCATATTACTTGTATTTCACTATCTCTTCGTCGAACTAGTGCACCTATACATCTTACAAGTGTATTAGGTGTGTAGAACAGCGAGCAAGTTTCCCTTAAGTGAATCACCCAAGGTTTATCGAACTCAGGGAGGTAGAGGTCAACGATATCCCTCTCAAGCAACCCTGCAATTAAGATACAAGAAGTCTCTTGTGTCCCCAACACACCTAATACACTTGTAAGATGTATAGGTGCACTAGTTCGACGAAGAGATAGTGAAATACAAGTAATATGGATGATTGTAAGTAGTAATTGTAATCTGAAATAAAAATGGCAGCAAGCAAACATGTAACAGAACTTGTTGGAAACGGTGTTTCAATGCTTAGAAACAAGGCCTAGGGATCATACTTTCACTAGTGGACACTCTCAACAATGATCACATAACTAAATAAATAAATGCTACTTTTAAACACTCTCTTGTTGGATAACAAACACCATTCATTGTGTAGGGCTACAAGAGCACCCTCAAGCCGGAGTAAACAAGCTCCACAACTTCATAAAGGAATCACACACGACGCGCACACTGTCACCGTCACACCGTGGAGAGTGAATCCGGAGTTCATATTAAAGTAACCTCTAGAGTGCATAATAGACCGTTGCAATTTAGACCGAGTACTAACATAGCATACACACTGTCAACAATAGGTATGAAAGGGGGAATAGATCGCATCAATACTATAGTAATAGTTAACTTCATAATCTACAAGAGATTACAATCATAACCTACGCCAAGTACTACATGATGCACACACTGTGAACATTACATCATGGAGGAGGAATAGACTACTTTAATAACATCACTAGAGTAGCACATAGATTAATAGTGATACAAAGCTCATGATCACATAAAGATCACACCATGGGAGAGAGAGATGAACCACATAGCTACCGGTAGAGCCCTTAGCCTCGGGGAGAACTACTCCCTCCTCATCATGGGAGACAGCGATGGCGATGAAGATGGCGGTGGTGTCGATGGAGATGACTCCGGGGAAATTCCCCGTCCCGGCGGCATGCCGGAACAGAGACTTCTGTCCCCCGAAACAGAGTTTCGCGATGGCGGCGGCGTCCCTCGAGTCTTTCTGGAGTTTCGCCAATTGGTGTCGGGTTTTTAGGTCACGAGGGGTTTCATAGGCGAAGAGGCGGAGTCAGAGGGCAACAGGGCTCCCTCACCACATGGCGGCGCGGCCAGGGTGGGACCCGCGCCCCCCTATGGTGTGGGTCCCCCTTGGCCCCCTCCGGCTCTCCTTCGGTGTTCTGGAACATTCCGGGGAAAATAAGGCCTTGGGCTTTTGTTTCGTCGAATTCCGAGAATATTGCCCGAACAGCCTTTCTGGAACCAAAAACAGCGAGAAACGAGAGCTGGCACTTCGGCATCTTGTTAATAGGTTAGTTCCGGAAAATGCATAAAAACATTATAAAGTGTGAGCAAAACATGTAGGTATTGTCATAAAACTAGCATGGAACATCGGAAATTATAGATACGTTGGAGACGTATCAGGGATCTCCAAGGCGACACACTTGGTCGAATCAGACCTTTGTGTAGCATATGATCCAGTTGTTTCTTCAGTTCCACTAACTCTGCTGGGTTCATACTATAGGCTCTCTGGGCTATGGGTCCTGTTCCAGGGATTAACTCAATGATAAACTCGATATCCCGATGCGGGGGCATACCGGGTAGATCATCGGGAAACACATCGGGGTATCTACGGACTACCCGGATCCGATCCAAGGTTGGTTGGGCTAAACTACGGTTGCGGGTGAACTTTACGGGCAGCCTTTCAGACACGTGTTCTACTAACACTCCGGTGCTACTAGTCATGGTGATGGCCTTCTTGGCACAATCAATCAATCCATGATGTTTTGACATCCAATCCATACCCAATACTACTTCCAAACCTTTTGTTCCCAGAACAATCAGATTTGCATAAAAATCTATTTCATGAATTCTGATGGGTACATCTTTGCAAATTTTTCTAGCTTTAGTTGTTGAACCAGGTATTTGAACTATCATAACATGCTTCAACTGATTGGTTGAATCTTACTAGTGCATGCAAAATCTTCGGTAACAAACGAATGCGATGCTCCGGAATCAAACAATACTCTTGCGGGTATTGAGTTAACGAGAGAACATACCCAACACGAAATGCTGGTGCTTCCTGGGCTTCTTCGGCACTCATGTGAAAAGGCGGCCGCTGCGGTTGTTCGGGTTGTTCGGAGTGAACTTCACTGCCGGTTGAGACACGGCGTTCTGCTGCTGAGCGGGTGCAGTGGTGTTGGGGGCAGTCTTGGCAAGCTTCTTGGGGCACTGATGGCGCGTGAAACACACGTCTGTTGGGAACCCCAAGAGGAAGGTGTGATGCGCACAGCAGTAAGTTTTCGCTCAGTAAGAAACTAAGGTTATCGAACCAGTAGGAGTCAAGGGCCACAGAAGGTTGTTGGTGACGGAGTGTAGTGCGGCGCAACACCAGGGATTCCGGCGCCAACGTGGAACCTGCACAACAATCAAAATACTTTGCCCCAACTTAATAGTGAGGTTGTCAATCTCACCGACTTACTGTAAACAAAGGATTAAATGTATGGTGTGGAAAATGATGTTTGTTTGCGAAGAACAGTAGAGAACGAGATTTCAGGTAGATTGTATTTCAGATGTAAAAGAATGGACCGGGGTCCACAGTTCACTAGTGGTGTCTCTCCGATAAGAAATAGCATGTTGGGTGAACAAATTACAGTTGGGCAATTGAAAAATAGAGAGGGCATAACAATGCACACACATATCACGATGACTACTATGAGATTTAATCAGGGCATTACGGCAAAGTACATAGACCGCTATCCAGCATGCATCTATGCCTAAAAAGTCCACTTTCGGGTTAGCATCCGCACCCCTTCCAGTATTAAGTTGCAAACAACGAGACAATTGCATTAAGTATGGTGCGTAATGTAATCAACACAAATATCCTTAGACAAAGCATTGATGTTTTATCCCTAATGGCAACAACACATCCACAACCTTAGAACTTTACGTCCCCTGTCCCAGATTCAATGGAGGCATGAACCCACTATCGAGCATAAATACTCCCTCTTGGAGTCACAAGTATCAACTTGGCCAGAGCCTCTACTAGCAACGGAGAGCATGCAAGAACATAAACAACACATATATGATAGATTGATAATCAACTTGACATAGTATTCCATATTCTTCGGATCCCAACAAACACAACATGTAGCATTACAAATAGACGATCTTGATCATGATAGGCAGCTCACAAGATCTAACATGATAGCACAATGAGGAGAAGACAACCATCTAGCTACTGCTATGGACCCATAGTCCAAGGATGAACTACTCACACATCAGTCCGGAGGCGATCATGGTGATGTAGAGTCCTCCGGGAGATGATTCCCCTCTCCGGCGGGGTGCCGGAGGCGATCTCCTGAATCCCCGAGATGGGATTGGCGGCGGCGGCGTCTCTGGAACTTTTTCCGTATCGTGGCTCTCGGTAATAGGGTTTTCGCGACGGAGAGTATAAGTAGGCGGAAGGGCAGAGTCGGAGGAGGCACGAGGGGCCCACACCACAGGGCGGCGCGGGCCCCTCCTTGGCCGCGCCGCCTTGTGGTCTGGCCACCTCGTGGCCCCACTTCGTATGCTCTTCGGTCTTCTGGAAGCTCCGTGGAAAAATAAGACCTCGGGCGTTGATTTCGTCCAATTTCGAGAATATTTCCTTTGTAGGATTTCTGAAACCAAAAACAGCGAGAAAACGAGGAAGCGGCGCTTCGGCATCTTGTCAATAGGTTAGTGCCGGAAAATGCATAATAATGATGTAAAGTGTGTATAAAACATGTGAGTATTATCATAAAACTAGCATGGAACATAAGAAATTATAGATACGTTTGAGACGGATCAAGCATCCCCAAGCTTAGTTCCTACTCGCCCTCGAGTAGGTAAACGATAACAAGGATATTTTCTGAAGTGACATGCTATCATAATCTTGATCAATACTATTGTAAAGCATATGAGATGAATGAAGTGATTCGAAGCAATGGTAAAGAAAATGATTAAACAACTGAATCATATAACAAAGACTTTTCATGAATAGTACTTTCAAGACAAGCATCAGTAAGACTTGCACAGGAGTTAACTCATAAAGTAATACATTCTTAGTAGAAAGTTTTGAAGCAACACAAAGGAAGATATAAGTTTCAGCGGTTGCTTTCAACTTTAACATGTATATCTCATGGATGATTGTCAACACAAAGTAATATGATGAATGCAAATAAGCAAGTATGTAGGAATCAATGCACACAGTTGACACGAGTGTTTGCTTCTAAGATAAAAAGAAGTAGGTAAACTGACTCAACATAAAGTAAAAGAATGGACCCTTCGCGAGAGGAAGCATGGATTACTTGTTTTTGTGCTAGAGCTTTTCATTTTGAAAACATAGAAACAATTTTGTCAACGGTAGTAATAATTCATATGTGTTATGCATAAGACATCCTATAAGTTGCAAGCCTCATGCATAGAATACCAATAGTGCTCGCACCTTATCCTAATTAGCTTGGATTTACATGGATTATCATTGCATAACATATGTTTCAACCAAGTGTCACAAAGGGGTACCTCTATGTCGCCTGTACAAAGGTCCAAGGAGATAGATCGCATTTGATTTCTCGTTTTTGATAGATCTCAACTTAGGACATCCATACCGGGACAACATAGACAACAAATAATGGACTCCTCTTTTAATGCATAAGCATTCAACAACAGATAATATTCTCATAAGAGATTTGAGGATTAATGTCCAAAACTGAAACTTCCACCATGATTCATGGCTTTAGTTAGCGGCCCAATGTTCTTCTCTAACAATATGCATACTCAAACCATTTGATCATGATAAATCACCCTTACTTCAGACAAGACGAACATCCATAGCAACTCACATGATATTCAACAAAGTTGTAATAGTTGATGGCGTCCCCAGAAACATAGTTACCGCTCAACAAGCAACTTATAAGAAATAAGATACATAAGTAACATATTCAATACCACAATAGTTTTTAAGGCTATTTTCCCATGAGCTATGTATTGCAAAGACAAGGAATGAAATTTTAAAGGTAGCACTCAAATAATTTACTTTGGAATGGCAGAGAAATACCATGTAGTAGGTAGGTATGGTGGACACAAATGGCATAGTTTTTGGCTCAAGGATTTGGATGCACGAGAAGTATTCCCTCTCAATACAAGGCTTTGGCTAGCAAGGTTGTTTGAAGCAAACACAAGTATGAACCGGTACAGCAAAACTTACATAAGAACATATTGCAATCATTATAAGACTCTAGACTGTCTTCCTTGTTGTTCAAACACCTCACCTGAAAATATCTAGACTTTAGAGAGACCAATCATGCAAACTAAATTTCAGCAAGCTCTATGGTAGTTCTTCATTAATGGGTACAAAGTACATGATGCAAGAGCTTAAACATGATCTATTTGAGCACAACAATTGGCAAGTATCAAATTATTCAAGATAATATACCAATTACCACATGAAGCATTTTCTGTTTCCAACCATATAACAATGAACGAAGCAGTTTCAACCTTCGCCATGAACATTAAAAGTAAAACTAAGAACACCAGTGTTCATATGAAACAGCGGAGCGTGTCTCTCTCCCACACAAGGAATGCTAGGATCTGATTTTATTCAAACAAAAACAAAAATAAAAACATACAGACGCTCCAAGTAAAGCACATAAGATGTGACGGAATAAAAATATAGTTTCACTAGAGGTGACTCGATAAGTTGTCGATGAAGAAGGGGATGCCTTGGGCATCCCCAAGCTTAGATGCTTGAGTCTTCTTGAAATATGCAGGGATGAACCACGGGGGCATCCCCAAGCTTAGACTTTTCACTCTTCTTGATCATATTGTATCATCCTCCTCTCTTGATCCTTGAAAACTTCCTCCACACCAAACTCAAAACAAACTCATTAGAGGGTTAGTGCATAATCAAAAATTCACATATTCAGAGGTGACATAATCATTCTTAACACTTCTGGTCATTGCACAAAGCTACTGAAAGTTAATGGAACAAATAAATCCATTCAACATAGCAAAAGAGGCAATGCGAAATAAAAGGCAGAATCTGTCAAAACAGAACAGTCCGTAAAGACGAATTTGTCAGGGGCACTTAACTTGCTCAGATGAGAAAGCTCAAATTGAATGAAAGTTGCGTACATATCTGAGGATCACACACGTAAATTGGCAGATTTTTCTGAGTTACCTACAGACGGGGCTACTCAATTTCGTGACAGCAAGAAATCTGTTTCTGCGCAGTAATCCAATTCTAGTATCAACCTTACTATCAAAGACTTTACTTGGCACAACAATGCAATAAAATAAAGATAAGGAGAGGTTGCTACAGTAGTAACAACTTCCAAGACTCAAATATAAAACAAAAGTGCAGAAGTAAAAATAATGGGTTGTCTCCCATAAGCGCTTTTCTTTAACGCCTTTCAGCTAGGCGCAGAAAGTGTGAATCAAGTATTATCAAGAGATGAAGCATCAACATTATTACCAGGGGCCGTGCGCCTATCCTTCTTACTCTTATTCTTACTCTTTGGTCTAGGAAATACTTGACCGCATCCAGGTGTAGAAGTAAAATTTAGAGTGCCTTTTCCCACATCTATGGTTGCTCCCAAGAGTTTCAGCAGGGATCTTCCAAGTGTGATTTGTCATGTCCCTACACATTCAATAACAAGGTAATCCGTGGATACCGTTCTTCCAAGAAAGGTTGTGAACACACCTTCAGCTATCCCCTCAGGAATTATAACAGAATTATCAGTAAGAGTTATTCCTTCTCCACCTTCGATAAGTTCCCAAAGTGTCAAAGATTCATAGATACTTTTAGGCATAAGGCAAAACTCAGACATAATATCACAACGGGCATAAAAAGTTTCACCACAAATAGCAACTTTAATATTAGGGATCCACATTGAAGGTTTAAAATTTACTGGAACATAATCATAATATTCACGAATCTGGTTGTACCCTTCTTTTAAACAAGATATATTTGTTTCAAGAGTGTTTAATCTATCATAAATACTAGCAAGAGATGAATCGAAATTACTAGCTGAGCTAGATGATGTAACCAGTTTCTTTATGGCATTAAAAGCTTGATCCCCATCGCAGTGAAGGAAATCTCCTCCCACTAAAGCATCCAAAGCATATCTATAGCGAACAATAAGCCCAAAATAAAAATTAGTAAGAAGCAAACTTAGAGTCATTCTAGGTTCTGTTTTACCATAAAATTCCAAAATTCTAGACCAAGCTTCTTCAAAACTCTCCTCACTCCCTTGTTTAAAAGTAAAGATCAATTCCTCGGGTGACGGAGTAGCAAGTGCAAGACTAGACATGATAACAAAATAAAGTAAATGCAAGTAACTAATTTTTTTGTGTTTTTAATATAGAGAACGCAAACAAGACAGTAAATAAAGTAATGCTAGTAACTAATTTTTGTGTGTTTTTGATATAAAGAAAGCAAACAAAGCAGTAAATAAAGTAAAGTAAAGCAAGACAAAAACAAAGTAAAGAGATTGGATGTGGGAGACTCCCCTTGCAGCGTGTCTTGATCTCCCCGGCAACGGCGCCAGAAAATATGCTTGATGGCGCGTGAAACACACGTCTGTTGGGAACCCCAAGAGGAAGGTGTGATGCGCACAGCAGTAAGTTTTCCCTCAGTAAGAAACCAAGGTTATCGAACCAGTAGGAGTCAAGGGCCACGTGAAGGTTGTTGGTGACGGAGTGTAGTGCGGCGCAACACCGGGGATTCCGGCGCCAACGTGGAACCTGCACAACACAATCAAAATACTTTGCCCCAACTTAACAGTGAGGTTGTCAATCTCACCGGCTTGCTGTAAACAAAGGATTAAATGTATGGTGTGGAAAATGATGTTTGTTTGCGAAGAACAGTAGAGAACAGAGTTTGCAGTAGATTGTATTTCAGATGTAAAAGAATGGACCGGGGTCCACAGTTCACTAATGGTGTTTCTCCGATAAGAAATAGCATGTTGGGTGAACAAATTACAGTTGGGCAATTGACAAATAGAGAGGGCATAACAATACACATACATATCACGATGACTACTATGAGATTTAATCAGGGCATTACGGCAAAGTACATAGACCGCTATCCAGCATGCATCTATGCCTAAAAAGTCCACTTTCGGGTTAGCATCCACACCCCTTCCAGTATTAAGTTGCAAACAACAGACAATTGCATTAAGTATGGTGCGTAATGTAATCAACACAAATATCCTTAGACAAAGCATTGATGTTTTATCCCTAGTGGCAACAACACATCCACAACCTTAGAACTTTCTGTCACTGTCCCAGATCTAGAGGCATGAACCCACTATCGAGCATAAATACTCCCTCTTGGAGTCACAAGTATCAACTTGGCCAGAGCCTCTACTAGCAACGGAGAGCATGCAAGAACATAAAGAACACATATATGATAGATTGATAATCAACTTGACATAGTATTCCATATTCATCGGATCCCAACAAACACAACATGTAGCATTACAAATAGACGATCTTGATCATGATAGGCAGCTCACAAGATCTAACATGATAGCACAATGAGGAGAAGACAACCATCTAGCTACTGCTATGGACCCATAGTCCAAGGATGAACTACTCACACATCAGTCCGGAGGCGATAATGGTGATGTAGAGTCCTCCGGGAGATGATTCCCCTCTCTGGCAGGGTGCCGGAGGCGATCTCCTGAATCCCCCGAGATGGGATTGGCGGTGGCGGCGTCTCTGGAACTTTTTCCGTATCGTGGCTCTCGGTAATAGGGTTTTCGCGACGGAGAGTATAAGTAGGCGGAAGGGCAGAGTCGGAGGAGGCACGAGGGGCCCACACCACAGGGCGGCGCGAGTCCCTCCTTGGCCGCGCCGCCTTGTGGACTGGCCACCTCGTGGCCCCACTTCGTATGCTCTTTGGTCTTCTGGAAGCTCCGTGGAAAAATAAGACCCTGGGCGTTGATTTCGTCCAATTCCGAGAATATTTCCTTTGTAGGATTTCTGAAACCAAAAACAACAGAAAACGGTAACTGGCGCTTTGGCATCTTGTCAATAGGTTAGTGCCGGAAAATGCATAATAATGATGTAAAGTGTGTATAAAACATGTGAGTATTATCATAAAACTAGCATGGAACATAAGAAATTATAGATACGTTTGAGACGTATCAGGCACTCATTGGAATAGTGTCCCACAACTCCGCATTCATAACAAGTCGTTGTTGACTTGTCCTTGGGGGTGATGGGAACAACATTGCTCCCAGTCCTTGGAGCTGTGTTGGTGTTGCTGTGGTTGCCGGGGGCTTGATACGTCTCAAACGTATCTTAAACTTCTTATGTTCCATGCTACTTTTATGATGATACTCACATGTTTTATACACACTTTATGTCATTATTATGCATTTTCCGGAACTAACCTATTAACGAGATGCCGAAGTGCCAGTTGTTTTCTGCTGTTTTTGGTTTCAGAAATCCTAGAAAGGAAATATTCTCGGAATTGGACGAAATCAACGCCCAGTATCTTATAATTCCACGAAGCTTCCAGAACACCGGAGAGGGGCCAGAGGAGAGGCCCAGGGCCACCACACATGGTGGTGGCGCGGCCCAAGGGGGGGCGCCCCCTATTGTCTGGCGGCTCCGTAGCCCTTCCGACTCCGCCTCTTCGCCTATAAGAAGCCCCCTGACCTAAATCTTCGATACGGAAAAGCCACGGTACGAGAAACCTTCCAGAGCCGCCGCCATCGCGAAGCCAATATCTGGGGGACAGGAGTCTCTGTTCCGGCACCCTGCCGGGATGGGGAAGTGCCCCCGGAAGGCATCTCCATCGACACCACCGCCATCTTCATCAACGCTGCTGTCTCCCATGATGAGGAGGGAGTAGTTCTCCCCCGAGGCTGAGGGCTCTACAGTAGCTATGTGGTTCATCTCTCTCTTTGTGATCTAGTTGAATATCATCTATGTGCTACTCTAGTGATGTTATTAAAGTAGTCTATTCCTCCTCCATGATGTAATGGTGCCAGTGTGTGCATCATGTAGTACTTGGCGTAGTTTATGATTGTAATCTCTTGTAGATTATGGAGTTAACTATTACTATGATAGTATTGATGTGATCTATTCCTCCTTTCATAGCTTGATGGTGACGAGTGTGCATGCTATGTTAGTACTCGGTATAATTGCGTTGGTCTATCATGCACTCTAAGGTTATTTAAATATGAACATCGAATGTTGTGGAGCTTGTTAACTCCGGCATTGAGGTGCTCTTGTAGCCCTACACAATTAATGGTGTTCATCATCCAACAAGAGAGTGTAGAGTGGTTTTATTATGTGATCAATGTTGAGAGTGTCCACTAGTGAAAGTATGATCCCTAGGCCTTGTTTCCAAATACTGCAATCATCGCTTATTTACTGTTTTACTGCATCTTTACATCCTGCAATATTATTACCATCAACTGCACGCCAGCAAGCTATTTTCTGGCGCCGTTACTACTGCTCATATACATCCATACTACTTGTATTTCACTATCTCTTCGCCGAACTAGTGCACCTATACATCTGACAAGTGTATTAGGTGTGTTGGGGACACAAGAGACTTCTTGTATCGTGATTGCAGGGTTGCTTGAGAGGGATCTTTGACCTCTTCCTCCATGAGTTAGATAAACCTTGGGTGATTCACTTAAGGGAAACTTGCTGCTGTTCTACAAACCTCTGCTCTTGGAGGCCCAACACTGTCTACAGGAATAGAAGCGTGCGTAGACATCAAGCTATTTTACGGCGCCGTTGCCTGAGGAGGTAAGGTAAAGGCACTCACACTCTGGTCCCAGGTAACTAAGTTATTTTCTGGTGCCGTTGTAAGTGCTCGAAGCTATTTCCTTTAGATCCTACAATTGCATCTTTTTGTTTCTTGTTTACACTAGTTAGGCATAATGGAAAACAATGAGCTTCTTATTCTATTTCCTGAGTTAAGACATGGATTGTTTGATGCGAAACTTAAAAAACCTATGGAACCTTATTTGCATGCTGGTAGTAATATTAGTATGAACGCTTTGAACACCATTGTTGATAATGATATGGAAGAATTTAAGCTTGGGGAAGCTGTTTTTGATGAGCATGATCTTTTTAGTCCCCCAAGTTTTGAGGAGAAAATTTTCTTTGATGATACTTTGCCTCCTATTTATGATGATTATAATGATAGTGGTCTTCTGGTGCTGCCTACTATGGAGGATAAATTTAATTATGATTATAATATGCCTCCTATATTTCATGATAGCTACTTTGTTGAATTTGCTCCCACTACAATTAATAAGAATGACTATGCTTATGTTGGGAGTAGTAATAATTTTATGCATGAGACTCTTGATAAGAATGTTTCATTTGATAGTTATATTGTTGAGTTTGTTCATGATGCTACTGAAAATCATTATGAGAGAGGAAAATATGGTTGTAGAAGTTTTCATGTTACTAAAACACCTCTCTATATGCTGAAAATCCCTGAAGTTGCGCTTGTCTAGTTTTCCTATGCTTGTTGCATTATGCCTACATGACTTGTTTATTTACAAGATTCCTTTTCATAGGAAGTGGGTTAGGGTTAAATTTGTTTTGATTTTTTGCTTCTTGATGCTCTCTTTTGCTTCAACTCTTGTTTCTTGGGAGTGCATCATTAAAACTGCTGAGCCCATCTTAATGGATATAAAGAAAGCACTTCTTGGGAGATAACCCATGTTTTTATTTTACTACAGCAATTTTTTTTTATATTTGAGTCTTGGAAGTTGTCACTACTGTAGCAACCTCTCCTTATCTTTATTTTATTGCATTGTTGTGCCAAGTAAAGTCTTTGATAGTAAAGATGATACTAGATTTGGATTACTGCGCAGAAACAGATTTCTTGTTGTCACGAATTTGGGTATGATTCTCTGTAGGTAACTCAGAGAAATCTGCCAATTTACGTGCGTGATCCTCAGATATGTACGCAAATTGCATTCAATTTGAGAATTTTCACCTGAGCAAGTCTGGTGCCTCTAAAAAATTCGTCTTTACGGACCGTTCGTTGTTTGACAGATTCTGCCTTTTATTTCGCATTGCCTCTTTTGCTGAGTTGGATGGATTTCTTTGTTCCATTAACTTCCAGTAGCTTTGTGCAATGTCCAGAAGTGTTAAGAATGATTATGTCACCTCTGAATATGTGAATTTTTGATTATGCACTAACCCTCTAATGAGTTTGTTTTGAGTTTGGTGTGGAGGAAGTTTTCAAGGGTCAAGAGAGGAGGATGATACACTATGATCAAGAAGAGTGAAGAGTCTAAGCTTGGGGATGCCCCGTGGTTCATCCCTGCATATTTCAAGAAGACTCAAGCATCTAAGCTTGGGGATGCCCAAGGCATCCCCTTCTTCATCGACAACTTATCAGGTCACCTCTAATGAAACTATATTTTTATTCCGTCACATCTTATGTGCTTTACTTGGAGCGTCTGTGTGCTTTTATTTTCGTTTTGTTATTTTCATTCTCTGAATAAATTCATGCTTGTGTGGGAGAGAGACACGCTCCGCTGTTGCATATGAACACATGTGTTCTTAGCTTTATTCTTAATGTTCATGGCGAAGGTTGAAACTGCTTCGTTCATCGCTATTTGGTTGGAAACAGAAAATGCTGCATGTGGTAATTGGTATGATGTCTTGAATAATTTGATACTTGGCAATTTATGTGCTCATATAGATCATGTTTAAGCTCTTGCATCATGTCCTTTGCACCTATTAATGAAGAACTACATAGAGCTTGTTAAAATTTGGTTTGCATGATTAGTTTCTCTAGAGTCTAGATATTTTCTGGTTAAGGTGTTTGAACAACAAGGAGAAAATGTAAAGTCTTATGATACTTACAATATGTTCATATGTGAGCTTTGCTGCACCTTTTATACTTGAGTTTTCTTCAAACAACCTTTCTAGCCTAGCCTTGTATTGAGAGGAATTCTTCTCGTGCATCCAAATCCTTGAGCCAATAACCATGCCATTTGTGTCCACCATACCTATCTACTACATGGTATTTCTCTGCCATTCCAAAGTACATTACTTGAGTGCTACCTTTAAAAATTCTATCCTTTGTCTTTGCAATATATAGCTCATGGGAAAAATAGCCTTAAAAACTATTGTGGTGAAGAATATGTACTTATGTGTCTTATTTCTTAATAAAGTTGCTTGTTGAGCGGTAACCATGCTTCTGGGGACGCCATCAACTTTTACACCTTTGTTGAATATCATGTGAGTTGCTATTCATGATCAAATGGTTTGAGTATGCATATTGTTAGAGAAGAACATTGGGCCGCTAACTAAAGCCATGATTCATGGTGGAAGTTTCAGTTTGGACACTTAATCCTCAATCTCTTATGAGAATTTTAACTGTTGTTGAATGCTTATGCATTAAAGAGGAGTCCATTATCTGTTGTCTATGTTGTCCCGGTATGGATGTCTAAGTTGAGAATAATAAAAAGCGAGAAATCCAATGCGAGCTTTCTCCTTAGACCTTTGTACGAGCGGCATAGAGGTACCCCTTTGTGACACTTGGTTGAAACATATGATATGCAATGATAATCCATGTTAATCCAAGCTAATTAGGACAAGGTGCGAGCACTATTGGTATACTATGCATGAGGCTTGCAACTTATAAGAAATCTTATACATAACACATATGCTTTATTACTACCATTGACAAAATTGTTTCTTGTTTTCAAAATGAAAAGCTCTAGCACAAATATAGTAATCCATGCTTCCCTCTGCGAAGGGCCTATATTTTACTTTATTGTTGAGTCAGTTTACCTATTCTTTCTATCCTAGAAGCAAACACTTGTATCAACTGTGTGCATTGATTCTTACATGTTTACCTATTGCACTTGTTATATTACTTAGTGTTGACAACTATCCATGAGATATATATGTTGAAGTTGAAAGCAATTGCTGAAACTTATATCTTCCTTTGTGTTGCTTCAATGCCTTTACTTTGAATTTATTGCTTTATGAGTAACTCTTATGCAAGTCTTATTGATGCTTGTCTTGAAAGTATTATTCATGAACAGTCTTTGCTATATGATTCATTTGTTTACTTATTATCTTCATCATTGCTTCGAATCGCTGCATTCATCTCATATGCTTTACAATAGTATGATCAAGATTATGATAGCATGTCACTTCAGAAATTATCTTTGTTATCGTTTACCTACTCGAGGGCGAGTAGGAACTAAGCTTGGGGATGCTTGATACGTCTCAAACGTATCTATAATTTCTTATGTTCCATGCTACTTTTATGATGATACTCACATGTTTTATACACACTTTATGTCATTATTATGCTTTTTCCGGAACTAACCTATTACCGAGATGCCGAAGTGCCAGTTGCTGTTTTCTGCTGTTTTTGGTTTCAGAAATCCTAGAAAGGAAATATTCTCGGAACTGGACGAAATCAACGCCCAATATCTTATAATTCCACGAAGCTTCCAGAACACCGGAGAGGGGCCAGAGGAGAGGCCCAGGGCCACCACACATGGTGGCGGCGCGGCCCAAGGGGGGGCGCCCCCTGTTGTCTGGTGGCTCCGTAGCCCTTCCGACTCCGCCTCTTCGCCTATAAGAAGCCCCCTGACCTAAATCTTCGATACGGAAAAGCCACGGTACGAGAAACCTTCCAGAGCCGCCGCCATCGCGAAGCCAAGATCTGGAGGACAGGAGTCTCTGTTCCGGCACCCTGCCGGGACGGGGAAGTGCCCCCGGAAGGCATCTCCATCGACACCACCGCCATCTTCATCAACGCTGCTGTCTCCCATGATGAGGAGGGAGTAGTTCTCCCCCGAGGCTGAGGGCTCTACCGTAGCTATGTGGTTCATCTCTCTCTTTGTGATCTAGTTGAATATCATCTATGTGCTACTCTAGTGATGTTATTAAAGTAGTCTATTCCTCCTCCATGATGTAATGGTGACAGTGTGTGCATCATGTAGTACTTGGCGTAGTTTATGATTGTAATCTGTTGTAGATTATGGAGTTAACTATTACTATGATAGTATTGATGTGATCTATTCCTCCTTTCATGGCTTGATGGTGACAGTGTGCATGCTATGTTAGTACTCGGTATAATTGCGTTGGTCTATCATGCACTCTAAGGTTATTTAAATATGAACATCGAATGTTGTGGAGCTTGTTAACTCCGGCATTGAGGTGCTCTTGTAGCCCTACACAATTAATGGTGTTCATCATCCAACAAGAGAGTGTAGAGTGGTTTTATTATGTGATCAATGTTGAGAGTGTCCACTAGTGAAAGTATGATCCCTAGGCCTTGTTTCCAAATACTGCAATCATCGCTTATTTACTTGTTTTACCGCATCTTTACATCCTGCAATATTATTACCATCAACCGCACGCCAGACAAGCTATTTTCACGGCGCCGTTACTACTGCTCATATACATCCATACTACTTGTATTTCACTATCTCTTCGCCGAACTAGTGCACCTATACATCTGACAAGTGTATTAGGTGTGTTGGGGACACAAGAGACTTCTTGTATCGTGATTGCAGGGTTGCTTGAGAGGGATATCTTTGACCTCTTCCTCCCTGAGTTCGATAAACCTTGGGTGATTCACTTAAGGGAAACTTGCTGCTGTTCTACAAACCTCTGCTCTTGGAGGCCCAACACTGTCTACAGCAATAGAAGCGTGCGTAGACATCAGGGCTCTCATCGCGGCACGGTTGAAGTTGTGGTTGTTGGCATGGTGGTTGTTGTTGTGGCCTCCTGGCCTGGGGTGTCCTCCACTCCGATTCTGGAAACTCGGACGTGACATTGGCATCGGGGGTTTGTTGTTTCTTGGGGCAAACCCTCCACTTGAGTTGGGGCGATACCTTGGGGTATTGCTGGGCCCACTCTGGTGCATCATGCGGCGTTTGCGGTTCTCATTAGCTTGATGCAGTTTGCCCTCCATCTGCATGGCTGAGTCCACCAGGGCTTCTATGTCAGCAAAGGGGATGTTGACTAGCACCGTCTGCATCTCATCATGCAGTCCGTTCAGGAATCTTTCCTTCCTCTTCTCAGTGGTGTCGGTTTCATCCGGGGCGTACCTTGACATAGTAAGATATCTGTTGCGGTATTCTACCACAGATATCCTGCCTTGTTTGAGTTCCCTGAACTCATCCCTCATCTTCTTTATCAGACCCGGGGGCACGTGATACTTGGTGAACTTGAGCTTAAAGTCTGCCCAACTCATTATCTGTCCTGCATTCATGGCACGGGTGCTGGTCCACCAAGCTCTTGCAGGTCCCGCCAAATAGTGGGTGGCGAACAGTACTTTTTCTGCGGCTTCCACTCCCGCAACTTCCAAGTTGTTCTCCATGGTCTGGAGCCAGTCATCAGCATCTAGTGGCTCTTCAGTCTTGCTGAACATGGGTGGGTTAGTGTTCTGAAAGTTCTTCAGCTTTGACCCAGGGTGGTCATGGTTTCCGTGGCCTTGGTTGTTCTGAGCTATTTGTTGCAGTGCTGCGATGTTGGCTTGTCTTTCGGCTCTTTCAGCCTCTCTATTGGCCATCATCATCTGAATCATTTGCATCATGGCATCCTGATTGGTGCTGCGGGTTGGAGGGGCCATCTGAACATTGAGATAGATCATGAGATAAGAGGGAATTTTTCTATGGCTTGTTTTTGGGTAAGTTTAGAAATTTAAAACTTGAGTACTTGTCATGTTGAAAACAACAACACTTTCATTCATTCAAACAACACACATTAAAAACTACCACATCAATGGTTTTAGGAACCATTCCATCATTCTACGATACAAGAGATTGGATACAAACTCACACCTACGCAAGTGCTCAAGTGAAACTACTCCTCATCATCCACATCGATCGGGATGAAGCCATCTTCTCCGATCTCCATGAACTCATAGCCTTCCACATCAGTGTGGAAGTCCAGGTCCTCATCCTCCTCATAGTCATCATCATCACTCAGGAAGGCATTTCCCCCTGAATGTCTTCTCCTTCTCCCTCTAGGTCCTTCAGCTGTTTCTCTTGCGCCTTGACAGTTGCCTCCAAGGACACTATCTTCGCGCGGAGGCGAGCGATGGTGTAGTCCTTCTTGGCACGCTGCCGGCGGAGTGTCTTGCGCTCATGGGCAAGAATCCTGATGGTGTCGGTCTGTTGTGCCATGTGGGCGTGAGTCTGGTTGGCGTAGTGGCGGGAGTTGTCCAGCTCCTTCTGGGTCTCGTGCAGCATATAGTCCATATGCTCCACATGGTGCTTCAGCTCGGGGTGTGACTGCAGGTCCATGGGTCCTCCAATGGAGTCATGCCTCGCAAGGTGAGCGAAGCGAGATCCCTGGATCGCAATCACATTCTGCCCGCACAGACGGGCAAGTGCTTCCTGAAGAGCACGAGCGAGTTCGTCCAGCCAGTTGTTCTCCCTGATGGAGAACTGGATCCTCTCGGACCGGGGAGGCTCCATCTTGCCCCTCAGATCAGCGGTGACAATCCACTAAAGTTCCCCTTCGGGCTGGTCGTTGACTTGAGTTCCGAAGAACTCTGGGTGCGGACGTCCAAGGTACTCCGATAGGGCATCTAGGTCCCTCTCGAAGATCAGATCCCCGCCATTTCCCAGCTGGTAAAACTTGGTGTTGTTCACTTGCTCCATCTGTAAAAGAATTAGATGAGTAAGTTAGAGAAGTGCAAGTGTGTCAAAATTTTATGTAGAATTACAAGCAAAAGGTAGGGCATGAATTTCTCCTTTCTAAAAGATCTCAATGGTAAGAGGGTGAATAAGTTTTCAGAGATATTCACTTCATTTGTTTTCGAAACTAAATTTTTCAGACGTCCATTCTAACTAGGGTCTCCTAAGGTCAAACAATGGCTCTGATACCAACTTGTCAACACCTGGATTTTTAAGTCCAGGTGCCTATTATGCCATACATCGCAATCCCAGGAAGATTGTTTTTGCGAGACATAACAGTTGATATCATAGAGTCATCATTCATTACAAACCATAGTCATCTTACAACAATAGATCACATGATCCACCCTTACAATAATAGTTGATATAATGATCAACAAACACAACACATAGCGGAAGCGAAGTAGTAGTAGTCCATTTAATCCACAGGAAACGCTTGACGTTAGGAGATGATCCTAGTTATCGTAGAAGTCCTGCTGTCCGTCATCCGGATACTGTTGCTCCTCTTCATAGTCTGGCCATTGGAATAGCCAGGGACACAACCATGAGTACTTTAAAGTACTCGCAAACTAATACTATTGTAAGTACTATCAATTTTATTAAGGGGTGCTAAGCTATAGGTTTATTTGCATAAAGCCAATTTATTTCATAAACCTTATAAACGAAAGACTCCTCATTTACCTAACTTAACTCAAGTGGGAACATTAGTGTCATTCCCACAACCATGTTGTTTTCAAGTCAAGTCACCCTTCACTTCACCAAACATTTTAGAAACATCTGACAACGGAACCGTATGGCCTTTCCAATCGTCCGTAACCGTGGACACAACTATTCGAATAGTTTTACACTCTGCAGAGGTTGCACACTTGTGCCACAACTTTTGATTACATCCGTCAGGGATAACCCTGAATAATTATAACTCAGTATGCGGATCATCAACCATAACCTTTCACTTACAAACTCTAGTATATGCACCTCTCCCCATGAGTTCGGCCTCCCGGTGATAGCCAACTGTTATCCCGGGAACTGCACAGGGCTTGGATCGTACATTCACCTCATTTCACGTCATTCCACTTTCAACGGAGGCAGCCTCGGCATAACCTCTATGACGCTTGTTTAGAGGGAAACCATACTAAATTACATAAGCTTCTAGTTAAGCCTTACCCATAATCAGGTATAATGGGGGTACTCAAAAATTGGAAATGTATCGCATCCGAACCCAATCATCAGTTTTTGTAAAAGTCACCAAGTCATTCATGTCATATTCACCTTCAAAATCTTTCAATAGAATGACTCATCATTCCAAGGTTTTCAAAGTCATTGGTTTTCACAAGTTCCCATCTAGAGTAGTCATTTTTAGTTTAGCACTAGCAACTAGTCATGAGGGGTGCTAAATCTAGCTTGTATTTCTCTAGGCTACTTTTGATGTTCTTGTAACACTCTATACTTAGACCCAAACATAACTATAAAGTAGGCTTTGATAAATAAAGTAAAAGCTTGCAAGAATAAAAATTGGGATTGGATCCTTAAACAAAAATAGAAGTGTAATGGTGCCTTGCTCAAGAAGAGCTTTGCACTTGAGAACTTGCAAGAGTATAGCTTGCCTTGAGTGGTGTACTGATCAAAGTTTTCTTCTTCCTCCTGGTAGACCTCCTCCTCCTGGTATTCCTCGGTACTAGCGTCTATAAACGGATACGAGGTATACAATCACAAAACAATTCTTAAGGGCTAGACTAAGCACACAAATGGTTCACACAAGTTATTCTAGCATCACAACATTAATCACAAGGGGGGGTTGACTTGTGTTTTTAAGAAACTTATAGGAGAAATAATTTCCTCTCATTGAATCTTCTTAAGATTTAATTTCCTCAAGTAATAAGGTATGATCATATGTTAACCAAGGTCAACACTTCATACATATCATTTGGGGAAAAGATTTAAATGAGATACTATATCTCATGCAATTTAAAACTACTATGGAACAATTTAATATCATTAAAAAATTAAATATGAGGTGCTATAGACTAAGATCATTACCTCATATTGTATTACTTAAGACAATGATTTAAATGAGAGATTAACTCTCATACTATTTACCTAAATTAATTGAGATAATTTAAATGGACTAGAAATGGCTCCATAGCCATTATTTTGCTCTAGCCCATGATCATGCAAACAACTATGTTATCTTTTTACATAAACATGTAGAGTATGTGAAATGTGATTTATGAGAGTTGAAATCAACTCAAAATCACTTATGGTTGAATTTTAAATAAAGTTTGAAGTTTGAAAAGGCCATGACTTGTTATTTTTTCTACTTTAATTCTACAACACATCTAAAGTTGAGACTGGTGTGGTTGGATAGATAATTTCACAGGCTTTCCAACCATATAAAATTCATCAAATTTGGTTCAGCAGATTTGATTCTATTCAATTTTGAACAAAGCATCTGCAAGGTTTTTGAATTAATTTGGAAAATTCGGATTTGAAATGCTGGGCCAGCGCGGGAAAGCTAAACGGGCCGAAATGACTTAAAACGCGAAAGCCAGCCCAACAACGCGTCTCACACGCGTGGGCTGCCTGACAGGGTGGGCTCCACCCGTCAGCGACTAATAACACGCGAAGGGGTGCGTTTGAATCTGAGACGTAGGATTAGAAAAGGATTGGGCGGCTGGCGATCGTCGTCGTCTCCGACGAGATCCCGCGGCTCTGGCGGCGAGGCTAGGGGGTCGGAGGGCCTACCAGTGCTCCGGCGATCGTCGGCAAGGTGCACCGCGACGTTGTCTTGGACGGTGAGCCTCCTGGTACCGGCGGCGTCGCTCGAGGTGGCTCCAATCGACGGCGAGGTGTTGCGGGTACTGGCGGGCTCCGGCGTCAAATTGGCGTTGCTCCGGCGATAATGTGGCTAGGTAAGTGGTCGAGGAGAAGCAGGGATGAGAGGAGAGTGAGATGGTGTGGATAAATGAGGAGCGGGAGTGCTCTATTTATAGCAGCGGAGGGGTGCTGCGGGTGCCCGTGGAGGTCGATCATGGTGCGGCGTTGATGGCGTGTATTTCACACGTTCGTTGGGCAACCCCAAGAGGAAGGTATGATGCGCACAGCAGCAAGTTTTCCCTCAGAAAGAAACCAAGGTTTATCGAACCAGGAGGAGCCAAGAAGCACGTTGAAGGTTGATGGCGGCGGGATGTAGTGCGGCGCAACACCGGAGATTCCGGCGCCAACGTGGAACCTGCACAACACAACCAAAGTACTTTGCCCCAACGAAACGAGTGAGGTTGTCAATCTCACCGGCTTGCTGTAACAAAGGATTAACCGTATTGTGTGGAAGATGATTGTTTGCGAGAAAACGAGTAGAAACAAGTATTGCAGCAGATTTGTATTTCAATATTAAAAGAATGGACCGGGGTCCACGAGTTCACTAGAGGTGTCTCTCCCATAAGATAAAAGCATGTTGGGTGAACAAATTACAGTCGGGCAATTGACAAATAGAGAGGGCATAACAATGCACATACATGACATGATAAGTATAGTGAGATTTAATTGGGCATTACGACAAAGTACACGGACCGCCATCCAAGCTGCATCTATGCCTAAAAAGTCCACCTTCGGGTTATCATCCGAACCCCTCCGGTATTAAGTTGCTAACAACGGACAATTGCATTAAGTATGGTGCGTAATGTAATCAACAACTACATCCTCGGACATAGCGCCAATGTTTTATCCCTAGTGGCAACAGCACAACACAACCTTAGAACTTTACGTCACCTGTCCCGAGTGTCAATGCGAGGCATGAACCCACTATCGAGCATAAATACTCCCTCTTGGAGTTAAAAGTAAAAACTTGGCCGAGCCTCTACTAGTAACGGAGAGCATGCAAGATCATAAACAACACATATGTAATAACTTGATAATTAACATGACATGGTATTCTCTATCCATCGGATCCCGACAAACACAACATATAGAATTACGGATAGATGATCTTGATCATGTTAGGCAGCTCACAAGATCCAACAATGAAGCACAATGAGGAGAAGACAACCATCTAGCTACTGCTATGGACCCATAGTCCAGGGGTGAACTACTCACTCATCACTCCGGAGGCGACCATGGCGGTGTAGAGTCCTCCGGGAGATGAATCCCCTCTCCGGCGGGGTGCCGGAGGAGATCTCCGAATCCCCGAGATGGGATCGGCGGCGGCGGCGTCTCGGTAAGGTTTTCCGTATCGTGGTTTTTCGCCTCGGGGTTTCGCGACGGAGGCTTTAAGTAGGTGGAAGGGCGAGTCGGGGGCCCGACGAGGGGGCCACACCATAGGGCGGCGCGGGCCCCCTTGGCCGCGCCGCCTTGTGGTGTCGCCACCTCGTGGCCCCACTTCGTATGTTCTCCGGTCTTCCGGAAGCTTCGTGGAAAAATAGGCCCCTGGGTCTTTGTTTCGTCCAATTCGAGAATATTTCGTTACTAGGATTTCGAAACCAAAAACAGCAGAAAACGGAAGCGGCACTTCGGCATCTTGTTAATAGGTTAGTTCCAGAAAATGCACGAATATGACATAAAGTGTGCATAAAACATGTAGGTATCATCAATAATATGGCATAGAACATAAGAAATTATCGATACGTCGGAGACGTATCAGGCGTCTCCGGTGCGCGAAGGGGCAAGGTAAGGACGGCACGGGGTAGCTGGCATCATGGCGAGTCTCACGTGCTAGCTGGCGCGGCGAAAGTAGGATGGGACGGTGCAGGAGAGGGTGGTGCCTGCTACGGGTCCGGCAACAATTTTATTCGCGGGCGGCGGCGACAGGGCGCGCGCAGGTGCTTGATCCTGTCTACGGCGTAGCCGTTGGCGTGGAGATGCTGTGCGCAGAGACGGAGGGGTAGGGAAGGACGGAGGCGGCGGCACGTGCTGTCGCTCTGGCGCGTCCAGTGCGCGGTGAGCGCGCAGGCCGGCATGCCTGGGATGCTCTGGGCACGTACGGGGCTGGCTAATGCCGGCCTCTCGCGTGCCAGGGCTTGGCATGGGCTTGCTCAGTATTGCCTAGAGATGCTCTGGGACAAGGTGAAAAGAAGAGGAAGGACCAGAGATGGAAGGTGGCATGGAGGTGGCAAGGGTGCTCGGCATGGGCTGGTTGTGATCAGGTCCATGCTTTAATCATCAGTGTAATGGAATGGTTTGATGCAGGGGACATAGGAGTACAAGTTTGATCAGGGTTGGTCTCAAGTTTAGGCCAAAAACTGCTGGGTAAAGGAGTGCATGCAAAAAGCAGATTTTAGCCTGCCATGTGTTTGATGAAATGGCTGCAAGAACATTTTATTTGAATTTTGCAAATCTTTTTGGTGGAGTTGATTTGAATAAAGTTTGGAGCATAGTGGTGGTGGTGGTGTGCAAAATGGTGTTGGTTTGTGAGATTTCAAAATGTGTAAGATCTTGTTTTTGTTTCAATGTTGCCACTTGGCATCATTATACTAAGCAATGGAGATAGAGTCAACCATGATGGTCAACACAAAAAGTGTTCACCTTGATGTGCTCTTGGATGAGGTGGAAAGAGTTGGGAGGGTTAGTTTTAAGATTTGCTTAGTACAAGGGCTCAAAGTAGGTAACATAATAATAGTGGCAGATTTGACCATTATCATATGTCACTTGAATTTGAATTTTCCTTTGCTTTGCTTTGATTTGTGTTTTTTTGATTCAAAAGTGTTTGTTATTGGTCTAGTAACATTACCCAACCATTGGCACAAGCCATTATGGCCTAGGTTAAGTATTTCCAAAAATGGCCATAAGCCATATGTGAGTTTTTTTGCAATTTCTTATTTTCTTCTTTTCCTTTTTCTTTTGCTTCTCTTTGTGAACTCCAAAGATCATACTCTAGAGTTTTAGCAACTTTGGTAAGCTTACAAACAATTGTCATGGCAATGGCACCAAAGAATGCATGAACACTATGCATAGCACTATATGCAAATAAAAGTTTTTGTTAGGTCTAAAATTTGAAATTGGGAAACCATCTTTCTCATTGATTTGAAATTTGGGATGTTACACAAAGGAACCATCAGACTTAAGCTTGTGACGATAGATCCACTTTCCGGTGACAATGTTTGCATTGCGAGGAGGATCAACAAGCTCCCAAGTATTGTTTGAGAGCAGAGCACCGTACTCACCATTCATAGCTGAGCATCAGTTAGGGTCCTTGAGTGCACCGCGATATGTCTTTGGAATCGGAGATAAACCTTCGACATGAAGATCAAAAATCTGCTTGGGCTGCACAACCCCGGACTTGGCGCGAGTGACCATGGTATGAGAGGGCGGTGGCGGCGGTGCACGCGGTCGTCGAACCGGTGCAGGTGCAGCAGGCTCGGGCGGCGAGGCTGCAGTGGAGGGCGCTACCGTGGCAGAGAAACCAGGCGCGACAGGCTGCCGGGCAGCAGACGACCAATCCGTCGCAGGAGGCACAGCTGGAGCGACCGTGGCAGGCACAGTATATGGCGTCAGCACCATCGTTTGCTCAGGGACCTGCAAAAACTCATAGGTATGCAAGGAAGGAGTGGACGATGGAGAGGACACAGTGTTAGCGGAAGGAAAGCTCGTCTCATCGAAAACAACATGACGAGATATGATGATCTTCTGGGTAGACCTGTCGAGGCAGCGATAGCCTAGATGATGGAACGGATATCCGAGAAACACACAAGGCACGGAGCGGGGGGCAAGTTTATACGGTGCAACAGCCGAGGTGTTGGGGTAACACAGACATCCGAAAACCCTAAGACCAGCATAGGAGGGGTCCTTACCAAGAAGGGCGCGGAAAGGGACGCGCCCCGCAATGGCTTTGGATGGAAGCCGATTATGAAGAAGAACGGCTGTATGGAAAGCTTCGACCCAGAAACGAGGTGGCATGCTAGCTTGTATTAGGAGAGTGCGTGTGATGTCATTAAGAGTGCGAATAATCCTTTCTGCTTTACCGTTTTGTTGAGAGGTATATGGGCATGAAAAGTGGAGTGCTATTCCATGGTTTTGGGCAAATGAGTGAAGGAGAGAATTATCGAACTTGCAACCATTGTCGCATTGTATGGCTTGCAGGCATGCTTGAAACTGGGTGTGAGCCAAGGCATGCAGGGACGCTAAGTGAGAGAAAACTTCAGACTTTGCTCGTAGATGATAGACCCAGGCATACTGAGTGAAATCATCAAGAAAAACAAGGTAGTACTTAAACCCAGAAATACTCTCAACAGGAGACGTCCACAAATCACAGTGTATTATTTGAAAATGGGCGACAGTTACACGATTGGTGGAGTAAAAAGGAAGACGAACATGATGACCTAACTGGCAGGCATTGCACAAGCTAGTCTTATCTTTATTCTTTTCCCTAGGTATAACTGAAGAGCGAAATAAGGAGTCCATGACATGCCGGCCCGGATGTCCGAGTCGACGGTGCCATAGCGCAGAATCGGCAACGAGGAAGGCAGTGGGTGGACTGGTGGAAGAAGCTTGGACCGGGTAGAGGGCTCCGAAGCTATTGCATCTGAGAATCTCGGTCCTGGTATGCAGATCCTTCACAGAAAAACCAATAGGGTCAAATTCAACAGAGACATGATTATCAGTAGTGAATTTACGCACTGACAAAAGGTTTTTGACAATGTGAGGAGCTACTAAGACATTACAAAGGTAAAGTGGGCGGGTGGAGGAGGAAAGGGGACGTGCGTGGCCGGTAGCAGTGATCGGAAGAGAGGAACTATTACCGACAATGACCGCACGAGAAGAAGGTGAAGGGGGAGACACGGATGTGAGCATACCGGGGTCAGACGCGAAGTGGGAGGATGCGCCAGTATCCATTACCCATTCACGAGGAGGAGCTTGCAGTCCCATAGTCTGGAACTAATTGAGCAGAGCCTGCTGGTCCCAGGAGGCCGTCGAAGGTGCCGGTGACTGAGGCGCATCGATGGGAGCGGTGTTGCCATAGCCGTGGGGCAATGGTGGAGTGCCATAGCCATAGGGGGGAACCACACCATATGGGCTGTGCGTGTAGTAGGCATGAGAGGGCGGCGTGGGGCGGGGCACGTAGTGTTGCCGACCAAGCAAGCCGGCCTGGCCGTAGGGCCACATCCGGAAGGCGCCGTTCCAGGGAAGCTGCATCGGCGTCCAAGATGGGGCGGCTGGGGGAGCCATAGCGGGCGCGACCTCTTTGTCCTGCTTCTCCTTGTCCTCCTTCTTTTTCTTCTTCTTCCCCTTGTCGTCACCCTAGCCAGGGTTAGGGTTTGGGTTGGGCGTGGTGGAGTAGAGAGCCGTGTCACCGGTGCGGGATCGACGGTTCTTCTTCTTCATGTCCTGGAGCTCAAGGAGAGACCGGCATTGGTCGAAGGTCATCCCGGGCATGAGGGAGATGAGATCGGTAGCCGAGTCGTATTGCTCGGGGAGGCCGTTAAGACACTGGATGACGAGCTTGGCATCGTCGACCGGAGCGCCTAGATCAGTAAGGCCATCAGAAAGGCTCTTAACCTTGGTCAAGTAGTCCTTCATCGTCAGCTCTCCCATGTCAAGCCCGTCGAGCTCGGTGGAGAGATGAAGCTGGCGGTTGATCTTGTGGTCAGTGAAGAGGCCGTTGATGCTGTTCCAGAGATCGACGTTGGAGGATCATCACCCGGTTTCATGGCTGCGTCGAGGAGGCCAAGGGAGACAGACCCATAGAGCCACGAGATGACCGTGGCGTCGAGGAGAGTCCACTCCAGCGTCGGATCGGACGGAGCAACCGCGTCGATGTGATCCAACAGGGCGTACTTGCGAAGGGCGGCGCGGAAGAACGTGCGCCATTGGCGGTGAACGCCGGTGTCGAGGGTGAGCTCGACTAGAACATGTGCCTTGATGGAGGAGAGGCCGATGGCTTGGGCGTGCAAGGAGGAGATGGAGAAGAGTCCCGCGCTTGAGTTCGCGGAGTTGGCGATGGCAAGCTTGCTGGCCGCCTCGCGTTCCTGCTTCTCCTTGAGCTCCCTCGCAGCGCGCTCACTATCGTCGCCCATGGCTGCCAAGAAGGGATCTAGTGTTCAGGAGGTGGGTGGTTCGCGGAGGTGGCGGCGGAAGAGGAGGGCGACGCGGTCCGGGTTAGGGTTTTGCGTCTGATACCATGTAAGATTTTAGGAACCACACATTGTGGTGTCTTGTATTGATCTATTTATAGGGGGAATACAAGACAGAGTCCTTGTCACAGACGACACAGACACATACAAGATTACACATATACAACCGTATCTCTATACAAATACATATACGGTTACATATTCTAAAATCGTGCACAACTTCTCGCAGGAGCCGAAACTTCTCTTGCCTTTGCGCTATCGAAACACCCTTCCCTGAATTTGATGGGGATTGCAAATGCTGATGGCGATGTAAGCCGATTTTATCCTGCTGTGAAAGTCCCCGCTTCCATTGTAATTGAGAGGCTGGAAGATAACTGATACGTCTCCGACGTATCGATAATTTCTTATGTTCCATGCCACATTATTGATGATATCTACATGTTTTATGCATACTTTATGTCATATTTATGCATTTTCCGGCACTAACCTATTAACGAGATGCCGAAGAGCCGATTCTTGTTTTCTCGCTGTTTTTGGTTTCAGATATCCTAGTAAAGAAATATTCTCGGAATTGGACGAAATCAACGCCCAGGGGCCTATTTTTCCACGAAGCTTCCAGAAGTCCGAGGGAGAGACGAAGCGGGGCCACGAGGTGGCGACACACCAGGGCGGCGCGGCCTGGCCCTTGGCCGCGCGGCCCTGTTGTGTGGGCCCCTCGCGTCGCCTCTTGACCTGCCCTTCTGCTTACATATAGTCTTCGTCGCGAAACCCCCAGTACCGAGAGCCACGATACGGAAAACCTTCCAGAGACGCCGCCGCCGCCAATCCAATCTCGGGGGATTCAGGAGATCGCCTCCGGCACCCTACCGGAGAGGGGAATCATCTCCCGGAGGACTCTTCACCGCCATGGTCGCCTCCGGAGTGATGAGTGAGTAGTTCACCCCTGGACTATGGGTCCATAGCAGTAGCTAGATGGTCGTCTTCTCCTTATGTGCTTCATTGTCGGATCTTGTGAGCTGCCTAACATGATCAAGATCATCTATCCGTAATGCTATATGTTGTGTTTGTCGGGATCCGATGGATAGAGAATACTATGTTATGTTGATTATCAATCTATTACCTATGTGTTGTTTATGATCTTGCATGCTCTCCGTTATTAGTAGAGGCTCCGGCCAAGTTTTTACTCTTAACTCCAAGAGGGAGTATTTATGCTCGATAGTGGGTTCATGCCTCCATTAAATCCGGGACAGTGATGGAAAGTTCTAAGGTTGTGGATGTGCTTGTTGCCACTAGGGATAAAACATTGATGCTATGTCCGAGGATGTAGTTATTGATTACATTACGCACCATACTTAATGCAATTGTCTGTTGTTTGCAACTTAATACTTGGAAGGGGTTCGGATGATAACCCTGAAGGTGGACTTTTTAGGCATAGATGCATGTCTGGATAGCGGTCTATGTACTTTGTCGTAATGCCCAATTAAATCTCACAATACTTATCATATCATGTATGTGCATTGTTATGCTCTCTCTATTTGTCAATTGCCCGATCGTAATTTGTTCACCCAACATGCTATTTATCTTATGGGAGAGACACCTCTAGTGAGCTGTGGACCCCGATCCATTCTTTTACATTGAATACAATCTCTTGCAATACTTGTTCTACTTGTTCTCTACAAACAATCATCATCCACACTATACATCTAATCCTTTCTTACAGCAAGCCGGTGAGATTGACAACCTCGCTTGTTTCGTTGGGGCAAAGTACTTTGGTTGTGTTGTGCGGGTTCCACGTTGGCGCCGGAATCCCTGGTGTTGCGCCGCACTACATCCCGCCGCCATCAACCTTCGACGTGCTTCTTGGCTCCTCCTGGTTCGATAAACCTTGGTTTCTTGCGAGGGAAAACTTGCCGCTGTACGCATCACACCTTTCTCTTGGGGTTCCCAACGGACGCGTGATGTACGCGTATCAAGCTCTTTTTCTGGCGCCGTTGCCGGGGAGATCAAGACACGCTGCAAGGGGAGTCTCCACAATCCAATCTCTTTACTTTGTTTTTGTCTTGCTTTATTTCATTTACTACTTTGTTTGCTGCATTATATCAAAACACAAAAAAATTAGTTGCTAGCTTTACTTTATTTTACTATCTTGCACTCTATATCAAAAACACAAAAAAATTAGTTACTTGCATTTTACTTTTGTTACCATGTCTAGCTCTGCACCTGTTACTTCTTCACCTGAGGAATTAGTCTTCACGTTTAAACAAGGGGATGAGGAGAGTTTTAAAGATGCTTGGTCCAGAATTTTTACTTCTTATCGTAAAACTGAACCTCAAATGACTCTAAGTTTGCTCCTTAGTAATTTTTATTTTGGTCTTATGATTCGCTATAGATATGCCTTGGATTCTGTAGTGGGAGTTGATTTCCTTCATTGCAATGGGGATCAAGCTTTTAACACCATAAAGAAGTTGGTTGCATCACATGATACAGCTAATAACTTTGATTCAGCCCTTATTAGCATTTATAATAGATTAAACACTCTTGAGACAAGTGCATCTCGCTTGAATGAAAATTATAGATATGTTCGTAACCGTCTTGATCAAGTTTTAGTGAACTCCGAACCTTCATTATGGGATCCTACTATTAAAATTGCTATCGGTGACCAAACTCTTCATGCTAATTGTGATATTATGTCCGAATTTTGCCTAATGCCTAAGAGTATTCATGAATCTTTGAAACTTTGGGGATTTGTTGAAGGGGGAGAAGGAATAACCCTTATTGATAACTCTGTTATAATTCCTAAAGGAATAGCTGCGGGTGTGCATACAACCGTTCTTGGGAGAACAATATCTATTGATTATCTTGTTATTGAATGTGCGGGAACAGGACAGATCACACTCGGAAGATCCTCGCTGAAACTATTGGGAGCGAGTCATAGACATGGGAGAAAGCACCCTAAAATTCACCTCTACACCCGGGGGTAGACATATATTCCCTAAGTCAAAGAGTAAGAAAAAGAACAAGAAAGGTAAGGGTAAACCCCAAGGTAATGTCGATGCATCATCTCTTGATAACACTTGATATACACTTTCTGCGCCTAGCTGAAAGGCGTTAAAAAAAGCGCTTATGGGAGACAACCCATGTTTTTACTACAGTACTTTTATTTTATATTTGAGTCTTGGAAGTTGTTTACTACTGTAGCAACCTCTCCTTATCTTAGTTTTGTGCATTGTTGTACCAAGTAAAGTCTTTGATAGTAAGGTTCATACTAGATTTGGATTACTGCGCGGAAACAGATTTCTTTGCTGTCACGAATTTCGACCTGCCTCTCTGTAGGTAGCTCAGAAAAATATGCCAATTTACGTGAGTGATCCTCAGATATGTACACAACTTTCATTCAATTTGAGCATTTTCATTTGAGCAAGTCTGGTTCCTCAATAAAATCCATCTTTACGGACTGTTCTGTTTTGACAGATTCTGCCTTTTATTTCTGCCTCTTTTGCTATGATGGATGAATTTCTTTGTTCCATTAATGTCCAGTAGCTTTGTGCAATGTCCAGAAGTGTTAAGAATGATTGTGTCACCTCTGAACATGTGAATTTTTATTATGCACTAACCCTCTAATGAGTTGTTTCGAGTTTGGTGTGGAGGAAGTTTTCAAGGATCAAGAGAGGGAGATGATACAATATGATCAAGGAGAGTGAAAGCTCTAAGCTTGGGGATGCCCCGGTGGTTCACCCCTGCATATTTTAAGAAGACTCAAGCGTCTAAGCTTGGGGATGCCCAAGGCATCCCCTTCTTCATCGACAACATTATCAGGTTCCTCCCCTGAAACTATATTTTTATTCCATCACATCTTATGTGCTTTACTTGGAGCGTCTGTTTGCTTTTGTTTTTGTTTTGTTTGAATAAAATGGATCCTAGCATTCATTGTGTGGGAGAGAGACACGCTCCGCTGTTGCATATGGACAAATATGTCCTTAGGCTTTACTCATAGTATTCATGGCGAAGGTTGAATCTTCTTCGTTAAATTGTTATATGGTTGGAATCGGGAAATGCCACATGTAGTAATTCTAAAATGTCTTGAATAATTTGATACTTGGAAATTGTTGTGCTCATGTTTAAGCTCTTGCATCATATACTTTGCACCCATTAATGAAGAAATACAAAGAGCTTGCTAAAATTTGGTTTGCATATTTGGTCTCTCTAAAGTCTAGATAATTTCTAGTATTGAATTTGAACAACAAGGAAGACGGTGTAGAGTCTTATAATGTTTACAATGTGTCTTTTATGTGAGTTTTGCTACACCGGTTCATCCTTGTGTTTGTTTCAAATAACTTTGCTAGCCTAAACCTTGTATCGAGAGGGAATACTTCTCATGCATCCAAAATCCTTGAGCCAACCACTATGCCATTTGTGTCCACCATACCTACCTACTACATGGTATTTCTCCGCCATTCCAAAGTAAATTGCTTGAGTGCTACCTTGAAAATTTCCATTCTTTACCTTTGCAATATATAGCTCATGGGACAAATAGCTTAAAAACTATTGTGGTATTGAATATGTACTTATGCACTTTATCTCTTATTAAGTTGCTTGTTGTGCGATAACCATGTTCTCTGGGGACGCCATCAACTACTCTTTGTTGAATATCATGTGAGTTGCTATGCATGTCCATCTTGTCTGAAGTAAGGGAGATTTACCACTCATTTAATGGTTAGAGCATGCATATTGTTAGAGAAGAACATTGGGCCGCTAACTAAAGCCATGAATCATGGTGGAAGTTTCGGTTTTGGACATATATCCTCAATCTCATATGAGAACATTAATTGTTGCTACATGCTTATGCATTAAAGAGGAGTCCATTATCCTGTTGTCTATGTTGTCCCGGTATGGATGTCTAAGTTGAGAATAATCAAAAGCGAGAAATCCAAATGCGAGCTTTCTCCTTAGACCTTTGTACGGGCGGCATAGAGGTACCCCTTTGTGACACTTGGTTAAAACATGTGTATTGCGATAATCCCGGTAATCCAAGCTAATTAGGACAAGGTGCGGGCACTATTAGTATACTATGCATGAGGCTTGCAACTTGTAAGATATAATTTACATGACACATATGCTTTATTACTACCGTTGACAAAAAAATTTCTTGTTTTCAAAACCAAAGCTCTAGCACAAATATAGCAATCAATGCTTCCCTCTGCGAAGGGCCCTTTCTTTTACTTTTATGTTGAGTCAGTTCACCTATTTCTCTCCACCTCAAGAAGCAAACACTTGTGTGAACTGTGCATTGATTCCTACATACTTGCATATTGCACTTGTTATATTACTTTACATTGACAATATCCATGAGATATACATGTTATAAGTTGAAAGCAACCGCTGAAACTTAATCTTCCTTTGTGTTGCTTCAATACCTTTACTTTGATTTATTGCTTTATGAGTTAACTCTTATGCAAGACTAATTGATGCTTGTCTTGAAAGTACTATTCATGAAAAGTCTTTGCTTTATGATTCATTTGTTTACTCATGTCATTACCATTGTTTTGATCGCTGCATTCATTACATATGCTTACAATAGTATGATCAAGGTTATGATGGCATGTCACTCCGGAAATTATCTTTGTTATCGTTTACCTGCTCGGGACGAGCAAGAACTAAGCTTGGGGATGCGATACGTCTCCGACGTATCGATAATTTCTTATGTTCCATGCCACATTATTGATGATATCTACATGTTTTATGCATACTTTATGTCATATTTATGCATTTTCCGGCACTAACCTATTAACGAGATGCCGAAGAGCCAGTTGTTGTTTTCTGCTATTTTTGGTTTCAGAAAGCCTAGTAAGGAAATATTCTCGGAATTGGACGAAATCAACGCCCAGGGGCCTATTTTTCCACGAAGCTTCCAGAAGTCCGAGGGAGAGACGAAGTGGGGCCACGAGGTGGCGACACACCAGGGCGGCGCGGCCTGGCCCTTGGCCGCGCGGCCCTGTTGTGTGGGCCCCTCGCGTCGCCTCTTGACCTGCCCTTCCGCTTACATATAGTCTTCGTCGCGAAACCCCCAGTACCGAGAGCCACGATACGGAAAACCTTCCAGAGACGCCGCCGCCAATCCCATCTCGGGGGATTCAGGAGATCGCCTCCGGCACCCTACCGGAGAGGGGAATCATCTCCCGGAGGACTCTTCACCGCCATGGTCGCCTCCGGAGTGATGAGTGAGTAGTTCACCCCTGGACTATGGGTCCATAGCAGTAGCTAGATGGTCGTCTTCTCCTTATGTGCTTCATTGTCGGATCTTGTGAGCTGCCTAACATGATCAAGATCATCTATGTGTAATGCTATATGTTGTGTTTGTCGGGATCCGATGGATAGAGAATACTATGTTATGTTGATTATCAATCTATTACCTATGTGTTGTTTATGATCTTGCATGCTCTCCGTTATTAGTAGAGGCTCTGGCCAAGTTTTTACTCTTAACTCCAAGAGGGAGTATTTATGCTCGATAGTGGGTTCATGCCTCCATTAAATGCGGGACGGTGACGAGAAAGTTCTAAGGTTGTGGATGTCTGTTGCCACTAGGGATAAAACATTGATGCTATGTCCGAGGATGTAGTTATTGATTACATTACGCACCATACTTAATGCAATTCTCTATTGTTTGCAACTTAATACTTGGAAGGGGTTCGGATGATAACACTGAAGGTGGACTTTTTAGGCATAGATGCATCTTTGGATAGCGGTCTATGTACTTTGTCGTAATGCCCAATTAAATCTCACAATACTTATCATATCATGTATGTGCATTGTTATGCTCTCTCTATTTGTCAATTGCCCGACTGTAATTTGTTCACCCAACATGCTATTTATCTTATGGGAGAGACACCTCTAGTGAGCTGTGGACCCCGGTCCATTCTTTTACATTGAATACAATCTCTTGCAATACTTGTTCTACTTGTTCTCTACAAACAATCATCATCCACACTATACATCTAATCCTTTGTTACGGCAAGCCGGTGAGATTGACAACCTCACTTGTTTCGTTGGGGCAAAGTACTTTGGTTGTGTTGTGCAGGTTCCACGTTGGCGCTGGAATCCCTGGTGTTGCGCCGCACTACATCCCGCCGCCATCAACCTTCGACGTGCTTCTTGGCTCCTCCTGGTTCGATAAACCTTGGTTTCTTACTGAGGGAAAACTTGCCGCTGTACGCATTACACCTTCCTCTTGGGGTTCCCAACGGACGCGTGTTGTACGCGTATCAATAACTCAAAGATAGATGATGAAGCAGAATAGCTTCGATAATATTTATACTTGTAATGTACTGATAACTTTGATGTAGCCGATACTTGTTGCAGGCGAATATTCAGGTGCAAGTTTATTCATGTGTATGATGTAACTTTACTTAATGTATTAGAGATGTTATATTTGCCACTTTTGGCTAAATACAACCTCCTCCTAATTTATCTTCAGATGCCGGTGGCAAATATTTGTTGTCTAAGAAGCAAATCTTGATGCTCTTAGCATTTTTTAGGCATCGGTATTGTGATGCTACTGTTTGAAAGTTATCAGTTGTGAATTTTTTGAGTGATCAGCTCATGTTGCGGGTTCGATGAGCCCGTAGTAATCGCAACTTTGCCCCAACCGATGATGTATGTTTTGGCGGCAGCCCCCGAGCGAATCGAGGGAACTGTGCCTGCCGTCGACTCCGTCGCTCTTTAGTACCTCTTTGTTTGATGTAACGGCATGGGTCTTTTTGTAAATAGTTTTATCATTGCCATCAGCAGCACTCACTTATTCTTGAGGCTTCAACAAAGGATAATTGTATATTGTTTTAAGTCCCGTTTGATTACCATCCATTGCAGCACTCATATTTTTTCGAGGCTTTAGATGGTAATTTTGGATATAATTATCGGAAGTGACCCTCGATCTTTTTTATCGAGTTCACTTGTTGAAGTCAATATTCGCGATATTGTGCGAGATAATCTTGAAGAACTTATTCGGGTGTCCCAAATCAATTCGAATAAATGAAACTCGAGTCTATATTAATAAGTCTATGATGATAAGATAAGCTAATACTGCTATGGCTAGAAAAGCCTTATTGAAAGAAAATTTCTACGAAAAATTAAAGATGCATAACACCGCTCGTCTTCTTTATGCAAGAGGAGGGTCCTTTTTGTCTTGGTTCTTGTCTAGGGAGCCGATAACTCTAGAGGTGTCAATGATTTCTAGAGTAGTGCTGATGGTTTCCTTAGGAATACTTGCGACAAGCGCCAGAGTGTTAACATCTTCGGCTGAGGCCTTATCATCAACTGCCGAAGGCGCAATAACTGGAACTCCCAGTGCGGGGTCATCTGGTTTCTTTTTCGACTTCTTGGCGATGTCATCCTCCTTGAGTTTGAAATCTTTATCTCGAGAGGCTAATTATTTAGAGGGGAAGTCGATAGCTTCCTGCTTCACTCCAAACTTAGCAGCGATCTTCTGAAACTCGTGATCAGAATTATCCGAGCGAGAGAAATTTCCATGGACTGTGATATTGGTCCCATTATTGCCTGGCATCTTGAGCTTGA
Source organism: Lolium rigidum (assembly GCF_022539505.1). Lineage (NCBI taxonomy): Eukaryota > Viridiplantae > Streptophyta > Magnoliopsida > Poales > Poaceae > Lolium > Lolium rigidum. Next base: position 160,709,596 of record NC_061508.1, read on the forward strand.
GATACGCATAATGTGGCACAACCATGAACTTGGCATAGGATGGTCTCCTGAGTATAGCATGGTAGTGTGATTCCCAATTCACTACCTCAAATTCGATCCTTTCTTTCCTGAAATTGTCGGGTTTCCGAAGACGACATTCAAGGAAATCTTGCCAAGAGAATACACTGGCAAAGTAGGAACGATGCCATGAAAACATGTATTAGATTCTTCTAGCATTTTGGTTGTGATGCCCATGTTTCTGACTGTGCTGGCAAATATCAGATTTAATCCACTTCCGCCATCCATGAACACTTTGCTCATACTGAATCCTCCTTTTTGTGCTTCAACTATCAAGGCAACATGACCTAGTTTTGGGATAGACATCGGATGGTCCGCCCTGCTAAAAAGGATGCTCTGCGATGACCAGTCGACATACTCTGGAATATTTTCCATGGTACTTTCTGCGAGGTTGATTTCTTGCGTGAGCTTCTTCATCTCTCTTCTCGAAACACCCGTTTTGTGAATCATGCTCATATGTCCTCGTGGTGGGGGAAAGAACTCATTAGGATTACGAGTTTGAACTTGCTGAACTTGGTGCTGAGGTGGGGGTGGTGGTGGAGGATTCGGCTGCTGCGGCTGCCCCCTGCCTGTCTCGTAGAACTTCTGCATTTTGATAAACTGTCGAAAGTCTCTGAGCAGATGACTCGACTTCTTAGTGTCATCCTTGGGATCGATATATGCATGTATGTAACAGGGAGCATTTAGCTGCTCAATAAATGGCAACTCCGGGACACTTGAAGGTCGCCCCTTGTAATTACCGCGATTTCCTCCCAAATTTTTGCAATTTTTATCTTGACGATCATCACGTCTATCATCATACCGATCATCTCATCGGTCAGAATATCCAGCAACTACGATGTTAGTATCATCGTATCCGTGGTCTTTCCTCTTCTTGCGGTGATCTCGTCGATGATCCGAATCATGCCTCGGCTGGTCGTCATCTTCGTCATCACTGCGCGGACGAGGTTTCCTTACATGATATTCCCCATCAGCCCAACTGTTGGCAATCTCCATCAACTTCCTGATAGTTTTTGGCTTCTTTCGACCAAGTTCTTCAATATACGATTCCCGTCGAATGCCATCACTGAAAGCATCGATTGTTGTATCGACGAAAACATCTTTAGCAGCGTTTAATGGTTTAGTAAAATGCCCGATGTACGTGCGCATCGATTATCTCGACTTCTGTTGACAATGTCGTAGCTCTTCGATTCCGACCGGTCTCTTGTACGTAGCTTGAAAGTTTTTGACGAAAGCGTCAACCAAATCTTCCCAGGATCTGACAGAACCCTTTAGCAAGCCTCTCAACCATGCTCATGCCGAATCTTTCAGGTAAAGCTGTAGACACTGCATTGCTGCTATTTGATTTTCCATGTGCAAGATAACAATTTGTAAGTAATCATCTATCCAGGACCTTGGCTCCTGCTGCCCGTCATATTTGGCAGCATTAGTGGGGGTAGGCTTGAATCTCTTTGGTGGCATCGTCTCCCGAATTTTGTAACTTAAGCAATCGGCTCCTCGCAATTCGCCGTCGTATTCCTGAGTTTCCACGGAGTCATTGCTATCATATCCTTCTCTTGTAGCCCGTCGTCGTCGAGCTTTATCAATCCTGCTTTGCGTGATATCGTCTCGAGCGTCTTTCGAACGATGCCTGGAACCACTGCCCTGGTGTGTAGCCTTTTCCTTTCGAGGAACGAGTTTATCTCCAAGGATCACGAGGCTTTCTAGAGCACCCCGATGAGCTTGCACCATGGGCCCATCGGGTGTTGGCTGATGGTTGATCCGATAGGCCGCTAGGTTGGCAGTTGCTCCCTCGACGTTTTTTGGCCTCAGCATGCCTGCGGTGTCCATAGTCATAAAGGATTTGGACAAGTTTGAAGTTATCTCCCTTGCATCATCTTCCGAAAGTCGAGGCATCCTTGGTCGATGTGTTCCTGAACCTTGGTTGCTCCGAGACGCACTAACATGTGAGGCTCTACATCGCTCACTGGATTGATCAGCCGCGAGCCGGTGTCGATCAAGACCTACTTGCTCATTTGACAACCGCACTCGATTCCTCTCCAGGATAGAATGATATGCATTAAAAGCCCCTGCCGAAGTTCCAGAAGGGAGTCGAGTATTGTTAGTTATAGCAGCTCGAGCCGGTTCCCACTCTTCCTCAGTAATAGTGTAATCACTATTATCGTTACTGGAGCTGTTCTCAACATTGCGATGCCTATTGGTACGTGGTGTGCATTCTCCTTCATCTCCATCGACCGAGTTGAGAATAGCATAGATCTGATGATGCGCCACCTTCCAAGTAGCTGTCCTGGCGATGATGTCAATACTTTCATCACCCGAAGAATAATTGGCTATGCAGACAAACGGCGTGTCATCCGAGCCCAATCCTTGTCTGGTGCCGCAGTTTAGGAAATAGTACGATGTCATATCGGATGACATAGAATCATCGGATCCAACGGACATAGATGACGTTGATTGGTGCGGAGTCGATGGCGGTGAAGATGTTGTCGTCGATGCAGATAATTCGGCCGATAGATCGACCAGGACCGGAGTCGACGCAGTCGATCCTGTCGCTGATGATGATGGAGTCCTTGCTGGGTTGGAGACCAGTGGATTGGGCAGCCGAAGGATGCCCTCGGTGTTGATGCAGTAGTGGACGCTCCCGGACATCATATTCAACCCGCCTTGCAGATCCGAAAAGATCGGACGAGACGAGTCATTGTGCGGAGTAAACTTGAAGGACCCGAATCGAATCGAGTTCTCCGAGCTTGGTGATGAGGGAGCCGACGACAACGCCGACAATGCTGATGAAGTTGCGGACGACATGACTGAAACAGCCGATGACGAGCCTTGTGCCAACAGGTTTCCCACAGATGGTACCAACTGTCGAGGGTGCTCCTCGGCAATGCCCACCTTTTGGGGCTTAGGATTGACGGAATCCTGCAGGCTGACACTAGACATCGGATACCAAACAAACGAGGAGAGAGATTTACCCAGGTTCGGGGCTCTCGATGAGGTAAAACCCTTACTTCCTGCTTGTCTGATCTTGATTATCGAAATTATCAGGTTACAATGGGGTAGCCGAAGGCTAAGACTAAGATCTCGTCGAGTGGCTAAGATTTCTAATGATCTAGCTCTAGACTTGAGGGGATTCTAGCTGTGGTGATTGTGTGTCCCTCGATAGACCCTCTCCTGGCCCTTATATTGCAGGCCAGGTCCCGAGAGTTCTGTCCGAGTTCGGCTAGGTTACAAAGAGTTCTACGTCTAAACTTTCCTTGTTCTTCATCTTCTTGCCTTGTTCGTCAAGAATCTTTCTTCGGTACTGACATAACGGCCCACCTTGGTCGGTGGATGATCTTCACGGGCCCCTGGTTGGGCTGTAGGACGTAGCATAACATTAGTTACCCGAAGGGTAATGCCCACATTAGCGGATGTATTAGATCGTCCTCGGAATCCTGACAGCCGATGACATGGTGACGGTGGTGGTGGAGAACTCCAGCAGGGCTTCTCCTAAACCGTGCGGGAGGTATGAGGAGGAAGGGCTAGGGTTTTGGAGAGAGGGGGGCTTGGGGCGCCGGCCTTGGGTGCCCTGGGTGGTGCGGCTGCTTGTGGTGGCCGGCCCCTCCCCTCTCCTCCTCTATATATAGGTGGGAAACCTAGGGTTCCCGAAAAACCACTTTGGAGTCCAACTCCAAAACTTACCAATATTGGAAACCTAGAGGAAGAGGGATTCCTCCTTTCCTTCTTTTTTGGCCGGGAAAGATGGTGGACTCCACCATGGACTCCACCTTCCCACTTGGTGGGTCGGCTAGGGCTGGGACTCCACCTGCCATAGTGAATTGTTCCGGATGATTTTAGAACCTTCCGGAACGTTCGATAAATTCACCGGACCATTTCCAAATTTGGAATGTGACTTCCTATATATGAATTTTATTCTCCAGACCATTCCTGATGTCATGGATCCCATCCGAGACTCCGAACAATATTCGAACTCCATTCCATATTCCATATCTACCTAAAACAACATCGAACCTTAAGTGTGTCACCCTACGGTTCGTGAACTATATATGCAGACATGATCAAGACACTTCTCCGATCAATAACTGATACGTCCCCGACGTATCCATAATTTCTGTCGTTCCATGCTTGTTTTATGACAATACTTACATGTTTTGCTTGCACTTTATGATGATTTCATGCATTTTCCGGAACTAACCTATTAACAAGATGCCACGGTGCCGGTTCATGTTTTCTGCTGTTTTTGGTTCCGAGAAAGGCTGTTCGGGCAATATTCTCGGAATTCGACGAAACGAAGACCAAACCTCCTATTTTTCCCGGAAGGCTCCGAACACCGAAGAAGAGTCGGAGAGGGGCCAGAGGGCCACCACACCATAGGGCGGCGCGGCCTGGCCTGGGCCCGCGCCGGCCTGTGGTGGGGAGCCCCCAGGTGCCCCCCTGCGCCGCCTCTTCGCCTATAAAAGCCCCTTCGACCTAAAAACGCAGTACCACTTGACGAAACTCCATAAAGACTCCAGGGGCGCCGCCACCATCGCGAAACTCCAATTCGGGGGACAGAAGTCTCTGTCCCGGCACCCTGCCGGGACGGGGAAGTGCCCCCGGAAGCCATCTCCGTCAACGCCACCGCCTCCATCATGCTCCGTGAGTAGTTCCCCCATGGACTACGGGTTCTAGCTATAGCTAGTTGGTATTCTCTCCCCCATGTACTTCAATACAATGATCTCATGAGCTGCCTTACATGATTGAGATTCATCTGATGTAATCGGTGTTGTGTTTGTCGGGATCCGATGGATTGTTACATTATGATTGTCTATCTACAAAGTTTATGAAGTTATTGTTGCTGCAATCTTGTTGTGTTTAATGCTTGTCACTAGGGCCCGAGTGGCATGATCTTAGATTTGAGCTCTATACTTATTGCTTAGATTGTATCTACGAGTTGTATGCACATGTCACTGTCCGGAACCAAAGGCCCCGAAGTGACAAGAATCGGGACAACCGGAGGGGATGGCGGTGATGTGAGGGACACATGTTTTCACGGAGTGTTAATGCTTTGCTCCGGTACTTTATTAAAAGGAGTACCTTAATATCCAGTAGTTTCCCTTGAGGCCCGGCTACCACCGACTGGTAGGACAAAAGATGTTGTACAAGTTTCTCATTGCGAGCACGTATGACTATATATGGAAAACATGCCTACATGATTAATGATCTTGATATTCTGTCTTAATGCTATTTCAATCCTATCAATTGACCGACTGTAATTTGTTCACCCAACACTTGTTATTGGAGAGTTGCCACTAGTGTAGATCGCTGGGAACCCCGGTCCATATTTCCTCATCATATACTTGTTCTACATGTCATTGGAAGTAGTATCAACTATCTTCTGGTGCCATTACTCCTGTGTTACTATTACTGCTGCTGTGTTACTGTTACTACTGCTCTCATATCACTGCTACTTTCACATCACCCCTGTTACTAGCGCTTTTCCAGGTGCAGTTGAATTGACAACTCAGTTGTTAAGGCTTATAAGTATTCTTTACCTCCCCTTGTGTCGAATCAATAAATTTGGGTTTTACTTCCCTCGAAGACTGTTGCGATCCCCTATACTTGTGGGTCATCAAGACTATTTTCTCGGCGCCGTTGCCGGGGAGGCATAGCTCTACTCATAAGTTCACTCGGGGAGTACACTCTACCTCTCTCTCTATTTTATTTTGTTTTGTTTTGCTTAGTTTACTTTTTCCTAGTTTACTTGTGCTTAGTTTATTTCTGTCTAGTATTAGTTTGCTTAGTTTACTTTTGCTTAGTTTATTTCAGTCTTGTTTTACTTTCCTCATATACCCAAAAATCCATAAAAATTTGAAAAATCGAAAAATTAAAAACTGCTGTTATAGGAGAACCAACAACTTACTTGGAGCTTATAGAATGTTATAATAATTATAGAGAATCAAGAACTGGTAAAATAATGAGTGCAATGATAAAAAAAATTGAATACAATTGCTAAAATCTTGCTTAAATGCCATGATATAAACTGTTGCTCTCAACAGGATACTAAACATCTTAAATTTCAATGTGGTTTTAGTGAGGAATTTTTAATTAAGAACTATAATCGGAATTGCTATATTCATTATGGGTTCGAAGAGGTAGAACAATTTGTCTTATTTATGGGAGCCTCCGAGATAGAATCCTTCATGGTTGAGAATTATGAAACTTGTGTTGTTTGTAAGGACCTTAAAGATTATGTCTCTACTATCCTTAATTCTTGCATAGAATGCTACAGTAGGAATCCTTATATCCTTGATTATAAAGAGAGACACATTAATGCACAAGAATGCACTCACAATTTGCAGGAACCTGTGGATGAACCTGAAAGCTCATTGGATGAAAAAGAGGAGGAAATTGATGAACCTGAAAGCTCATTGGATGAAAAAGAAGAGGAGAGCGACGAACAAAAGGAGGAAGAATGGATTAGCTACCCATGCCAACCTTCTAATGAGAGTAACTCTTTATCTCTTACACTATTTGATTGTCCTCCATGCTTACCGAAAGAGGTTGAATGTTATGTTCCTGTGGATTCTCTTGAAATAGTACCTATGAGTAATACTTGTGAGAATAATTATGCTACTGTTATATATGATAATCCATGCTACTTTGATAAATCTTATGATAATGCTTTGTTTGTGCCCGATGTCGAAATGCATGGTACTAAAGAATTTTGTTTGGCAAATGTCTATGATAAAGCTCTAGATGATGGTCCTATGTTACTTGATAATATTAATTGTACTACTAATGAAAATGGGATTGGAGAGTTCTTGACTTATTCTATGAGTCCCATATCTATTGAGATTGATCAACTACCTTGTTATATTATTAATAAAAGTAAGTTTGAAAGTTTTAATTCCACTATTCTTGAACTTGATAAAAATTATGTGTTTGGAAATCATGAAAAGTATGCTGCATGTGATAGTTATATTGTTGAGTTTGTTCATGAAGCTACTGAAAATTATTATGAGAGAGGAAAATATGGTTGTAGAAATTTTCATGGTACTAATACACCTCTCTATGTGCTTAATATTTTGAAGCTACACTTGTTTTATCTTCTTATGCTTGTCACTTTGTTCTTCATGAATTTATTTGTGTACAAGATTCCTATGCATAGGAAGCATGTTAGGCTTAAACTTGTTTTGGATTTGCCTCTTGATGCTCTCTTTTGCTTCAAATACTGTTTCTTGCGAGTGCATCATCGAAACTGCTGAGCCCATCTTAATGGCTGTAAAGAAAGAACTTCTTGGGAGATAACCCATGTGTTATTTTGCTACAGTACTTTGTTTTATATTTGTGTCTTGGAAGTTGTTTACTACTGTAGCAACCTCTCCTTATCTTAGTTTTGTGTTTTGTTGTGCCAAGTGAAGCCTCTAATCGAAGGTTGATACTAGATTTGGATTTCTGCGCAGAAACAGATTTCTATCTGTCACGAATCTGGGCTGTTTTCTCTGTAGGTAACTCAGAAAATTAAGCCAATTTATGTGCGTGTTCCTCAGATATGTACGCAACTTTCGTTAGTTTTGAGTTTTCTGATTTGAGCAACGGAAGTATTTTATTAAAATTCGTCTTTACTGGCTGTTCTGTTTTGGCAGATTCTGTCTCTGTTTTTTGCATTGTCTCTTGTGGACTTTAAGCAAGGTTTTCTAGACGTAGAGGGCTGTAGCTAATGTTTTATTGAGTTCTTGCAATGTGCCACTACAGGACCAAGGTGGATTCAAATTTTTTGAGTACTAACCCCTCTAATGAAGTTTATGAGAAGTTTGGTGTGAAGGAAGTTTTCAAGGGTCAAGAGAGGAGAATGATATATGATCAAGAAGAGTGAAAAGTCTAAGCTTGGGGATGCCCCCGTGGTTCATCCCTGCATATTTCAAGAAGACTCAAGCGTCTAAGCTTGGGGATGCCCAAGGCATCCCCTTCTTCATCAACTTATCAGGTTTCCTCCCCTGAAACTATATTTTTATTCGGTCACATTTTATGTGCTTTACTTGGAGCGTCTGTATGTTTTATTTTTGTTTATGTTTGAACAAGATCGGATCCTAGCAATCCTTGTTTGGGAGAGAGACACGCTCCGCTTTTTCATATGAACACTTGTGTTCTTCGTTTTACTTTTAATGTTCAATGATAAAAGTTGGAAGCTACATCACTTATGGTTATCTGGTTGAAAACAGAAAATGCCTCATCATGTCTTGGATAATTTGACACTTGGCAATTGTTTTGAGCTCTCAAGTAGATCATGATTAAGTTTTTTCATGTAGTTTAAACCTATTAGTGGAGAACTACTGTAGAGCTTGTTGAAATTGGTTTGCATAATTGATCTCTCTTAAGGTTTAGATATTTTCTCGGTAAAAGTGTTTGAGCAACAAGGAAGACAGTGTAGAGTATTATAATGCTTGCAATATGTTCTTATGTAAGTCTTGTTGTACCAGTTCATACTTGTGTTTGCTTCAAACAACCTTGCTAGCCTAAGCCTTGTACTAAGAGGGAATACTTCTCATGCATCCAAAATACTTGAGCCAACCACTATGCCATTTGTGTCCACCATACCTACCTACTATGTGGTATTTCCTGCCATTCCAAAGTAAATTGCTTGACTGCTACCTTTAAACAATTCAAAATTTATTACCTCTAATTTGTGTCAATGTTTTATAGCTCATGAGGAAGTATGTGGCGTTTATCTTTCAATCTTGTTGGGCAACTTTCACCAATGGACTAGTGGCTTCATCCGCTTATCCAATAATTTTGCAAAAAGAGCTGGCAATGGGATTCCCAGTCCCAAATTAATTAACCAAAATAGACACTCCTCCATGGTATGTGATTGTTGGACGGCACCCGAGGATTCGGTTAGCCATGGCTTGTGTAAGCAAAGGTTGGGAGGAGTGTCATCATAATAAAACTAAAATAAAAAGGCACTCCTTCATGGTATGAGATTGTTGGCAGGCACCCGAGGATTCGGTTAGCCATGGTTTGTGAAAGAAAGGTTGGAAGGAGTGCCACCCAAAAATAAAAATAATCCATGGGAGCCGCTCTTGAAGGTTTGTCCGGCAAGGGGGTTAGAGTGCCCACTACCATTCGTTGACAACAACAAACACCTCTCAAAACTTTACTTTTATGCTCTATTTATGTTTTCAAAACCAAAGCTCTAGCACAAATATAGCAATCGATGTTTTCCTCTTTGAAGGGCCATTCTTTTACTTTATGTTGAGTCAGTTTACCTACTTCCTTCCATCTTAGAAGCAAACACTTGTGTCAACTGTGCATTGATTCTTACATACTTGCATATTTGCATTCATCATATTACTTTGTGTTGACAATTACCCATGAGATATGCATGTTACAAGTTGAAAGCAACCGCTGAAACTTATATGTTCCTTTGTGTTGCTTCGATGCCTTTACTTTGAATCTATTGCTTTATGAGTTAACTCTTGTGCAAGACTTTTGATACTTGTCTTGAAAGTACTCTTCATGAAAAGCTTTGCTATATGTTATCTATTTGTTAGCAACTATAGATCATTGCCTTGAGTCACTTCATTCATTTCATATGCTTTGTAATAGTATGATCAAGGTTATGTAAGTAGCATGTCACTACAGAAATTATTCTTTTTATCGTTTACCTGCTCGGGACGAGCACGAACTAAGCTTGGGGATGCTGATACGTCCCCGACGTATCCATAATTTCTGTCGTTCCATGCTTGTTTTATGACAATACTTACATGTTTTGCTTGCACTTTATGATGATTTCATGCATTTTCCGGAACTAACCTATTAACAAGATGCCACAGTGCCAGTTCCTGTTTTCTGCTGTTTTTGGTTCCAGAAAGGCTGTTCGGGCAATATTCTCGGAATTCGACGAAACGAAGACCAAACCTCCTATTTTTCCTGGAAGGCTCCAGAACACCGAAGAAGAGTCGGAGAGGGGCCAGAGGGCCACCACACCATAGGGCGGCGCGGCCTGGCCTAGGCCCGCGCCGGCCTGTGGTGGGGAGCCCCCAGGTGCCCCCCTGCGCCGCCTCTTCGCCTATAAAAGCCCCTTCGACCTAAAAACGCAGTACCACTTGACGAAACTCCAGAAAGACTCCAGGGGCGCCGCCATCATCGCGAAACTCCAATTCGGGGGACAGAAGTCTCTGTCCCGGCACCCTGCCGGGACGGGGAAGTGCCCCCGGAAGCCATCTCCGTCAACGCCACCGCCTCCATCATGCTCCGTGAGTAGTTCCCCCATGGACTACGGGTTCTAGCTGTAGCTAGTTGGTATTCTCTCCCCATGTACTTCAATACAATGATCTCATGAGCTGCCTTACATGATTGAGATTCATCTGATGTAATCGGTGTTGTGTTTGTCGGGATCCGATGGATTGTTACATTATGATTGTCTATCTACAAAGTTTATGAAGTTATTGTTGCTGCAATCTTGTTGTGTTTAATGCTTGTCACTAGGGCCCGAGTGGCATGATCTTAGATTTGAGCTCTATACTTATTGCTTAGATTGTATCTACGAGTTGTATGCACATGTCACTGTCCGGAACCAAAGGCCCCGAAGTGACAAGAATCGGGACAACCGGAGGGGATGGCGGTGATGTGAGGGACACATGTTTTCACGGAGTGTTAATGCTTTGCTCCGGTACTTTATTAAAAGGAGTACCTTAATATCCGAGTAGTTTCCCTTGAGGCCCGGCTACCACCGGCTGGTAGGACAAAAGATGTTGTACAAGTTTCTCATTGCGAGCACGTATGACTATATATGGAAAACATGCCTACATGATTAATGATCTTGATATTCTGTCTTAATGCTATTTCAATCCTATCAATTGACCGACTGTAATTTGTTCACCCAACACTTTTTATTGGAGAGTTGCCACTAGTGTAGATCGCTGGGAACCCCGGTCCATATTTCATCATCATATACTTGTTCTACATGTCATTGGAAGTAGTATCAACTATCTTCTGGTGCCATTACTCCTGTGTTACTATTACGCTTACGTGTTACTAGTTACTACTTGCTCTCATATCACTCGCTACTTTCACATCACCCCTGTTACTAGTGCTTTTCCAGTGCAGCTGAATTGACAACTCAGTTGTTAAGGCTTATAAGTATTCTTTACCTCCCCTTGTGTCGAATCAATAAATTTGGGTTTTACTTCCCTCGAAGACTGTTGCGATCCCCTATACTTGTGGGTCATCAATAACCAATAGCGGGACCTAGAGATCCATAATGGTCCCACATATTCAACGATTACTTCGTGATCGAAAGAACCATTTACATACGATACTGATTTCCTTTATCGCGCGATATTTTACTTATCCGAAGTTTGATCATCGGTATCTCTATACCTAGTTCAACCTCGTTAACTATAAGTACTCTTTACTCATACCATGATATTCCATCCCTTGTGAGCCAGTCACATGCTTGCAAGCTAGTTGGATGACATTCCACCGAGAGGGCCCAGAGTATATCTATCCATCATTTGGATGGAAAAATCCCACTACTGATCCATGTGCTTCAGTATATACTTTCCGAACACTTAATGCCACCTTTATAACAATCCATTTATGAAGTAATGTTTGGTGTCATCAAAGCATCCATCCGGTGTAGGTGATTAACATGATGTCATGGTCGAAGGATTAAGTTACTATGTATCTTAAAGTTTGAAGGACAACGAACTTAATGACTTGATCATATGCTACGCTTACTATGGGTGTATGCCCATCACATCATTCACCTAATGATGTGATCTTGTTATTAATAACATCCAATGTTCATGATCATGGAACTATGATCATCTATTAATCAACAAGCTAGTTTAACAAGAGCCTTACTAGGGACTCTATTATGTTTATAAAACACACAAGTATTAATGTTTCCGGTTAATACAATTATAGCATGGGATGCAAACATTTATCATAAACACACTGATATAATAATAACTATTTTATTATTGCCTCTTGGGCATATCTCCAACAGTCTCCCACTTGCACTAGAGTCACTAATCTAAATTACATGGTAATGTACCTAACACCCATGGCGTTCTGGTGTAGGTCATGTTTCGCTCTAGGGAGAGGTTTAGTCAACCCACATTCAGATCACTGTGTACTTTGCAAATATTTATGTTGCCGTCTTCGACATACTCGCAAATAGAATGAAAATGTTGCTTGATATGCTTCAGCTTCTTGTGTGACCTTGGCTCATGTGCATTGGCTATGGCACCCATGTTGTCACAATAGATGGTTATCGGATCCAACGCACTAGGAACCACACCAAGCTCATTAATGAAAAACTTCATCCATATTGCCTCTGATGAAGCCTCCAAAGCAGCTATGTATTCCGATTAACTTGAAGATTTCGCCACAATGCTTTGCTTAGCACTCCTCCAGCTTACTGCTGCACCTATTCAAAATAAATACGTACCCACATTGTGACTTACAGTCATCCGGATCAGTGTTCCAACTAGCATCGGTGTAACTGGTTACAACGAGCTCTTGGTCACCTCCATAACAAAGAAACATATCCTTAGTTCTTTTCAAGTACTTCAGGATATTCTTGACCGTTGTCCAGTGTTCTATTTCTGGATCACTTTGATATCTGCTGGTCAAACTAATAGCATGTGCGATATCCGATCTTGTACACATCATGACATACATGATAGAGCCTATGGCTGAGGCATAGGGGATTTTGTTCATCTTTTCTCTTTCTTCTGTCGTAGCTGGACTTTGAGTTTTACTCAAGGTCTTACCTGGCAACATAGGCAAGAACCCTTTCTTTCTCTCATCCATTCTAAAATTCTTTAGAATCTTATCCAGGTATGTACTCCATGAAAGCCCTATTAAGCGTCTTGATCTATCTCTATAAATCTTGATGCCTAAAATGTATGCTGCTTCTCCAAGGTCCTTCATTGAAAAACACTTATTCAAATAGCATTTGACACTACTAAGAAGTTCTATATCATTTCCAATCAACAATATGTCATCCACATACAATATCAGGAATGCTACAGAGCTCCCACTCACTTTCTTGGAAATACAAGCTTCTCCAAAATTTTGTATAAATCCAAAGTCTTTGATCGCCTTATCAAAGTGTCGGTTCCAACTCCGGGATGCTTGCTTCAGTCCATAAATGGAACGCTGAAGTTTGCATACATTGTCAGCATTTTTAGGATCGACAAAACCGTTGGGTTATACCATATACAACACTTCCTCAATGTCACCATTAAGGAATGCTGTTTTGACATCCATCTGCCAAATTTCATAATTGAAAAATGCAGCTATTGCTAACAATATCCTTACAGACTTTAGCTTTGCTACAGGTGAGAAAGTCTCATCGTAGTCAACTCCTTGAATTTTTCGGAACCCTGTCGCGATTGGCCGAGCTTTATAGACAGTAATATTACCATCAACATCTGTTTTTTTTCTTTTGAAGATCCATTTATTCTCGATAGCCTTGCAGGTATCAGGTAAGTCTACCAAAGTCCATACTTGGTTATCATACATGGATCCCATTTCGGATTTCATGGCCTCTTGTCGTTTTTTGGAATCCGGGCTCATCATTGCTTGCTCATACGTCGCGGGGTGATGCGCGTAGATGACACGTCCGTTGGGAACCCCAAGAAGAAGGTGTGATGCGCACAACAGCAAGTTTTCCCTCAGTAAGAAACCAAGGTTATCGAACCAGTAGGAGCCAAGAAGCACGTTGAAGGTTGTTGGTGGCGGAGTGTAGTGCGGCGCAACACCAGGGATTCCGGCGCCAACGTGGAACCTGCACAACACAATCACAGAACTTTGTCCCAACGTAACAGCGAGGTTGTCAATCTCTATTGGGGGGATGACCCCCGGTATGCCAAAGGCATGCCAAACCGGATGGTTTGAGCCATCAAGATACCGGTTTAATGTTCGTACCGGAACTTAGCTAAGTGAAGCTAAGCCGGTATCCCCAAGAGGGGTATGCCGGAACCGGATAAGAAGACACCGGGTTACCGGAAAGAAGAGCAGGTCGGCAGGACTGGTCAAAGATTCTCTCCAGAGCTAGAAGACAAAGATGAGCTAAGCAAAGTAACTTTAGACGAAGGGCTGACGATAAAGAGAAGGATGACGGTCAAAGAAGCCGGAGGACGTCGGCATCCATGATTAAAGAGGACTCCGGTGTCTTCTATGATTAAAGTAGCTTTGTAAAGTAGTTTGTCTAGTCAAAGATGCCATTAGGGTTTCTTGCCCTGTAAGCCACCCTCTCCCCTATATAAGGAGAGGGGGCAGCCCTTCTTACGGGCACGCACATGAACACAGAAGAACTTGTACTGAGAAACTTGTAACCTGTTGAGATCAATAGAGAAGATGATCTAGAGCGAGTTCTTCCTTATGTCTTTCTTCTTTAACCTCTAGCCTTGGCTAAGTTCTTGAGGAAACCATCCGGAAGTTCATCCCATCTAATCACAAACCCTCCCCCGAATCCTCTTGCGTCCATTCGGCCCCAATCTAAGCCATCCTATGGCATCTGTCTGTTCACCACGACGACGGTTGGCGCCCACCATGGGGCATGAAGTGGCGCTTGCTGGAATACATATTCGGGCGGGCATCCTCGAGGTCGCCGGCGAGCGGACGGTGTACTGCGCTCGTCCGGAGCTTCTACTCCATCGACTTCATCAACGACAACGCGGGCTGCTTCGCCAACGGCGGCATCTTCCCCAAGAACGGCCGCATCATCGAGTTCGGCAGCCACCGCGTCTACTCCGGCACCGTCCCCGTGCGCCAGCGCCTCTCGCCGGTGCTGGTGGCACCGGACCCGCCAAGGTGGCTCTGTGCTGGCCGCGCCGCCGGCAGCGTCGAGGTGATGATGGCTGGCGCAGCCGGCGCGGGCAAGGAGGCTGCGGACGAAGTTGCTGGTCGTGCGGGCTGCGACCCGTGCGGCCAAGCCACCGGCCTGGAGCGCGACACCGGCGCACCGGGAGCGTCTTCCGCACCACCGGCAACACCTCTCCAAGCGGCGATGAACGTGCGGCAACGCCCATCGCGCAGAACATCGACCCGGCAACGGCTCGGGCGGAGGCTGGAAGCGCAGCGCCGGAAGATACTCGAGAGCGGCAAGGACGTCGTCGGGGCGCAGCGCGAGCTGAACCTAACCGTACGTGAGTATAACGCTGCCCATGGCTTTGCTTACGTTAGCGCTCATGCTGCTAGGATACCGGAAAACCGGCTTAAGGCTCGCAATCTAGATCGGGATTTGCGTAAGGAAGTTCTTACCGGCAAGAGTACCTCCGCATCTGCTAGCATCGTAGAGAAACCTAAGTACAGTAGTCCGGATAAAACCATAAAAGCTGCTAAGGCTGCTGTAGATGCTGTGTGACTCGCTTACCGGAGAAGCTACGGCAAAACAACAAGAGCGTGTCGGAGAGCTGCTAGATGCGTCAGAGCGCAGAACGCTGAACAGCTGGCTAAGCTGAACAAGGCTATAGCCTCGAAATCCGCGCGTTCAACAAAGAATGCCGGAAGCAAGTCCCATGGGCAGGCCTCGTCCCCCCATCCGGACAGAAGAAGAGAAAAAGAAGTGAACGCACAGCAGATGACCGTGTACGATCCGGTCCTTGCCGGTAAACAACAAGCCGGGCAACACGATGCCGGTAGAAAAAGCCAAGGGGCGGAGCGAGGCTACGCCAAAGGAGGCTATGCCGGAAACAATCATGCCGGTAGACACGAAACCGGGCAAAACTATCCGGCTGCAAGGGCAGCGTATGATGAGGAGGAGATGCCTCCACCAAGGTACCGGCAGGCAAGGGCCGCGGCACCAGAACATTACGATGAAGCTGATTCAACAAGACTCACCGCTTACCGGAAACCTTTGGGAGAGCGGTTGGGAGAAAGAAACTTGCCGGAACGGGATGCGAGGCACCGTCTGGACAGAGTGTACCTGTCTGAAATGATTGAGGCGAGAGGGTCCTCCGGGTCCAAAGTGCTTTGGCCCAAGGATCATGAAAGAGCCACCACCGGTTCGCAACTTTCGGTTGCCCCGTGACACCAAAACATACGATGGCACCACTAAGCCGGAAGAGCGGCTCGCGGATTACGTGACCGCGGTATACGTTGCTGGTGGCGGAGGAGTCATAGCTGGAGGAGGAAACCGGCGTTGGGCCGTGAGAATCGTGCCGACGTTCCTGGTAGGACCGGCAAGAATCTGGCTGAACAACTTGCCGGAAGGAAGCATAAATGGCTGGTTGGACTTTGAGGAAGCTTTTGTGAGCAACTTCAGCAGCACCTACAGAAGGCCAAACAGGCCTCAGCAGCTCGCTTTATGCGTGCAGCGCCCGCAAGAAACAGACCGGGATTACCTCACCCGGTGGAACTCCACCAGAAACTCTTGTGAAGGAGTGATAGAAGCACAGGCCATTGCTTGGTTTAGCCAAGGATGCCGGCGAGGTTCGCCTTTGTGGCAAAGGCTGCGAGAGGAACATGCCAACAACGTTGGCGGAGATGATGCGTGTGGCGGATAACTATGCGTTGGGAGACCCAATGCAACCGGCGATACAAGCTGAGCCGGAACAATCAAACCCGCCTCGGCGGCAATACCGGGATAACCGGAACAACAAAAGGAGGGAAGATTTCCCGGATCGAAGGTATGGCTCGCAGCAAGTTGCTGCTTGTGCAAGAAAACTCGATGCCGGCGGCAGCCAGAGGCAAAGAACCGGATCGCAGCCATGGGCGGGTCCTAAGAAACAGTGGGTCGAAAAGAAACCACGGGGCCAGAAAAAGAGCTGGCAAGAACCCGCAAAGTACACCATGGAAGCTGCCATGGATCAACCTTGCCGGTGGCACACGCCGAATCCGGCTCACCCGTCGAACCACTTGACAAAAGATTGTACCTGGACCAAGTACTTGATGCAAAAGGGGGCGGTAAAAGACACCCAAGGACAAGGGGGCAATGCAATGATGCCACCACCGGACATGCCGCGACAGCAGCAGCTACCACCACCACCACCGCTTACCGGGGCAAACGCCTTGCCGGTACACCCTCAGCAAAATAGGCAACAGTATCAACAAGTCAATCAGGTGGGAGAAGGCTACGGCCAACCACCTCCACCGACACCCTTGGGCCGGAACGTTTATAAGGACCCAGATGTGTGATGTGTCGTGTTCGTCACCGAGCCGACAGACAAGCAAAGCCTGCGCCGTCGTTCAATGGAGGTGAATGCGGTGATGCCGGCAGTGCCAAAATACATGCCGTGGTCGGAGCGGGAACTCTCATGGTCATACCGGGATCACCCTAAAATCATGCCGAACCCGGGTGGCTACGCTCTCGTGGTGGACCCAATCATGAAAGGGCCAACGACTCGCGTCAAGTTCAGCAAGGTGCTGATAGACAATGGGAGCAGCATAAACATAATGTACAAGCACACCATGCATACGCTGGGCATAACGAGAAAACATGCTTCGGCCAACGCACACGACGTTCCATGGAATCGTTCCGGGTTTGTCCTGCGCACCGGTTGGAAAAGTCCGGGTGGATGTGTCGTTTGGAGGACGTGACAATTGCCGGGTTGAAAACCTTGAGTTTGAGGTGGTGGACTTAGATAGTCCGTACCATGCATTGCTTGGGGAGACCGGCACGCGGCGGCCTTCATGGCCTCGACCCATACGGCGTATCTCAAGATGAAGATGCCGGCACCTCGTGGACCCTTGACTGTGGTGGGAAACTACAAAATGTCACTGGAAACAACATCTGCCGGATCGAACCTAGCGGAATCGCTGGTGATCGCGGAGGAAAAAAGGAGGATGCAAACCGCAGTTGCGGCGGCTCGGTCCTCACGGTTGAGCTTAGCGGCAATGAGTGCAAGTACGAGCGCTCCGGCGTTCAAACCGACAAAGGAAACAAAGGACATCGTGCTTGGACCCGGCTTTCCACTGAGCGTACCGTTCGTATCGGTGCCGGTCTCGGTGAGGCATAGGAAAGCGCGCTCGTCGGCTTCCTCCGTGAGAATCGGAATATCTTTGCCTGGTCTATTGATGACTTGGTAGGTGTTCGAGGGAGCTGGCTGAGCACTCTCTAAACGTTCGGAAGGATGCCAAGCCGGTGCGACAACCATTGCGCCGGTTCGGCTGAAGATAGGAGGAAGATTATTGGAGAAGAGGTGACGAAGATGTTAGTTGCCGGTTTCATTGGGGAAGTCACGCATGCTGAGTGGCTGGCCAATCCGGTGATGGTCGAAAAGAAGAAAGATGAGAACCTGGAGGCAAAAGCTCCAAAGGTGTGGCGCATGTGCATCGACTACACCAACCTCAACAAGGCTTGCCCAAGAGATCCTTTTCCTTTACCGCGGATCGATCAAGTGATTGATTCCACTGCTGGGTGTGAGTTGTTGTCTTTCCTGGATGCGTATTCCGGTTTCCACCAAATCCCCTTGAAAAAGGAAGATCAAATAAAGACTGCGTTCATTACCCCGCACGGGGCTTACTTCTATATCACTATGCCTTTTGGTTTGCGCAACGCTGGTGCAACGTACCAGCGCTGTATGCAAAAATGCTTGTTTGATCAAATCGGAAAGAATGTGCAGGTGTATGTGGATGACATCGTGATAAAAACTAAGGTAAAAGATACCCTAATTGACGATATCCGGCAAACATTCGATAACCTAAGAAGGTTCCGGATGAAACTCAATCCGGCAAAATGTACTTTCGGTGTCCCTGCCGGCAAGCTGCTGGGTTTCCTCGTCTCAAGCCGAGGCATTGAGGTCAATCCGGTAAAGATCCGGGCAATTGAGAGAATGACGATACCGCAAGGATCTGAAGGACATACAAAAGTTCACCGGAAGCTTAGCATCGCTGAGCCGGTTCATAAGCAGGTTAGGAGAAAAGACCTTGCCGCTATATGCTTTAATGAGAAAATGTTGGCCCCCTCAGGCAGACGCAGCGTTTAAGGAACTAAAAACAATGCTGGCCACCGCGCCAATATTGGCTTCGCCGTTGGAAAGAGAGCCGATGTTGCTATACATAGCAGCAACCAACCGGGTCGTGAGTGTTGTTGTGGTGGTAGAAAGAGAAGAGGAAGGAAAAACCGTCCAGAGGCCGGTATACTACTGAGCGA
This sequence comes from Lolium rigidum, assembly GCF_022539505.1. Classification (NCBI taxonomy): domain Eukaryota; kingdom Viridiplantae; phylum Streptophyta; class Magnoliopsida; order Poales; family Poaceae; genus Lolium; species Lolium rigidum. The sequence continues at coordinate 160,728,746 of NC_061508.1, forward strand.
GGTGCTCTCCCTCTCAAAGCAAAACTACCCGCACTTCCGAGAAAATGACCTATGGCGTGTTTATGGCCGCCACAAAGCTCAAGCACTACTTTGAGGAACATCCTATGAAGGTGGTGAGTGAAGCACCCATCTCCGATATCATGTGCAACAAGGACGCTAGCGGCAGGATTGCGAAATGGGCAATACAGATATCACCATATGTACCGGTGTACGAAAGAAGAGACGCCATCAAATCGCAAGCTTTAGCTGATTTTTTGGTCGATTGGGCGGAAATGCAATACAAGCCCCCGGATCAAAGAGTGGAATACTGGAAGATGCACTTTGACGGATCCAAGCTCAAGGAGGGTCTCGGTGCCGGTGTAGTCTTAACTTCACCAAAGGGAGATCATCTCCGGTATGTTTTACAAGTGCACTTCAGGGCATCAAACAATGTCGCTGAATATGAGGCTTTGATCCATGGGCTTAAGGTCGCAAAAGAAATCGGTGCACACCGGATCATTTGCTATGGAGATTCAGATCTTGTGGTGCAGCAGTGTTCCGGAGATTGGGACGCAAAAGATGCCAACATGGCCTCGTACCGGTTTCACGTGCAAAAGATTGCCGGCTTCTTCGAAGGATGTGAGTTTCACCATGTACCGCGTGCGAGAAAATGAAGGCTGCGGATGCTTTGTCCAAGCTGGGCTCATCCGGACAAGAAATTCCTCCCGGAATAGCCTTGGCACACACGAGAGTACCATCAATCAAGCCAAGTCCGGAGTCGGAATCAATTTTTGTACCGGAGTCACACATTGTGCCAATGGATATCGACGAAGGAAACCGGGGACTGTTCGGTAAACTCGGGGACTGTTCGGTAAGATCAGCCGCTGCTGCGCCGGTGCCGGAAGAAACAATGCTGGTGGACAACATGGACATAGACGTACCGGTGTTCCTAGTTCGGGAGACACCATCTTGGGTTAAACCTATTAAGGAATTCCTGGTCAACGGCACCTTGCCGGTTGACGAAAATGAATCAAGGAGGATCCAAAGGAGGTCCAAGGCTTACACCATCATCAATGGCGAGATGTACAAGAGAAGTGTTACCGGTGTCCTCCAAAGATGTGTGGAACCGGAAGAAGGAAAGGAAATGCTCGAGGAGATTCACCGAGGAGAGTGTGGACATCACGCTTCCTCAAGGGCGCTGGTGGCAAAGGTGTTCCGGCATGGGTTCTATTGGCCAACAGCTTTGGAAAACGCGGAGGATATGGTAAGAAAATGCAACGGGTGCCAGAGGTACGCCAAGCAAAATCATACCCCAGCCTCCGGCTTAAAAACAATACCATTGACTTGGCCGTTTGCAGTTTGGTGCCTAGACATGGTTGGCCCATTCAAAACAGCAAGGGGAAACATGACCCACATCTTGGTTATGGTGGACAAATTCACCAAGTGGCTAGAAGTCAAACCCATCGCAAAGTGTGATGGGCGCACGGCGGTTAAATTCTTAAAAGATGTCATTTTGCGGTATGGATACCCACATAGCATCATCAACGACAATGGCACAAACTTTGCTCAAGGTGAGTTCAAAAGATTTTGTGAGGACAACAACATCCGGTTGGATTTGTGCTCAGTCGCACACCCACAAGGCAATGGCCAAGTGGAAAGAACAAACGCTTTGGTGCTCTCCGGTATCAAACCGAGACTCATCGATGCGGTGGAAAAATCGCCGGGGTGTTGGCTCGATGAGCTACCATCGGTCGTTGTGGAGCATAAGAACTACTCCAAACCGGTCAACCGGATACACTCCATTTTTCATGGTTTATGGAGCGAGAAGCGGTCATACCAACCGACATTCTCCATGATTCACCAAGGGTGCAACTCTATAACGAAGAAGAGGTAAAGGAAGCTCGAGAGAACGATGTGGACTTGCTAGAAGAAGCAAGAGAGCTGGCCTTGGCAAGAACAGCCATTTACCGGCAGAACCTCAGACGCTATCACAGCCGGAAGGTTAACCCGAGAGTGTTCCGGGAAGGGGACCTGGTGCTACGCCTGGTGCAGCGCACCGAAGGCAGCCACAAGCTTTCCCCGCCATGGGAAGGGCCCTTCATTGTGAGCAAGGCTCTCCACAATGATGCCTACTACCTGATTGATGCACAGGAATGGAAGAAAGGAAAGGCGGACAGGTCGGAGAGGAGACCAAGCGTCCATGGAATGTAGCTTTGTTGCGTCCTTTCTACTCTTGAAGTTGTGGTGTAAGAAGTTCCTTTTTGTACCTTATTTGCTATGAATAAAAGATGTCGGAACCTCGAATGAATCTCGGGGACTACCCCACTAAGGTTGCATGTAACTTGTCTATTTTTTCAGTTTACCGGTTGCTTATTGAACGTTTTTTCTTTCCGGTTTAGTAGTGTGCTAAACCCTACCGGAGTCTTCGACTCTGCTGCTGTCCGCAACCCGGCTTCATGGCAAGCAAGATAAACCGGTAGGGGATAAGCACATGAACTGCGAAGAGGAGGAGCGGGAAAGAACAATCCGGAAAAGTTTAACTAACCCCGGTTATACCGGTTTTTTGCAAAAATTTCGAGTTATTTCTAAGTTCAAGAAAATGCTTGCTTGGTAAAAGAACTTTGTGCTCATACGCCAAAAACGCCCAGAGAAGGTAGGCGAGCCAAAGCAAAAGAGCCAAGTGTGCATCGAATTGGATGCAGAAACAATTTCGGAATCATTGCAGTGCAAGACCAAAATCAAACCGATAAGCAAAAATGCTAAGTCGCAAACCAACATAACTTAATAGGTTACCGGTGTGCAAGACACCGGCAGAAGTTGTACCACAACCAAAATGGAGCTTAAGTTTTAACTTACATCATAAACCCCGGCATTCCGGGGTAGAATTTAACGGGCATTGTTTTGAGAACAGCGGGGCACGCATATTACAGGCATCATTCAAGGGTAAATCAGATAGCAGGGGCTTCAGGGGGAGCAGCGCCGGCCTCAGGAGCTTCCGGTGGCGCGTCCTCGGCATCTTCATCCTCGCCTCCGTCTTCTTCTTCCTCATCGCTGAGGTAGTCGTTGACGTCTTCAGGAGGGGGGATGAAGGTGCGCATCTCGGCGTACTCCGCGATGTGGTACGCGCGATCCTGCCGTTTGGCGGCAAGGACCGGATCCACCTCAGAAGGAGCTCCTTCGCGCACACCGACGAGGGCGTCCAGATCCAGCTCTGGGTACCAGGAGCGAGGCAACGCGAGCGCTGAGTGCTGCTCCGGCGCGGGCAGCGGAGCACTGCCACTCCCGGATCCTTCGCCGGCACCTTTCGGGCGGTCGGCGATGAGGGAGAAGGTATCCGGCACCACTTCTCCAGGCCGAGAGAGTCCTGAAGAGCTGGGCGGCCACCTCCGGAATGTCAGAGACGTTCCGGTCCACGCAGCGCATGTGGGCGACCCGCGAGCTCGGCGCAATCAGGTGTTCGTAAGGATCCCAGGCAGCGGCCAAGTCCGTACGTCCTTGGGCACCCCGGTACTCTTCAACCTTCTTCGCGGCGTGCGCCTGGGAGTCCGGAAAGAGCCCTGCAAGACAACGAAAAGAAGTTAAGTGCATGTTACCGGAACAAGTAAGCTTATAAGCAGAAACCGGAAAAGAGAAAAGGAAAACATACGAAGGGCAAGCGCGTCAGTTCGCGCGACCAGAAGGTCGTACTCCTTCTGCTCCGCCTCCAGCCGCACCACCTTGTCCTCGGCTGCCTTCTGTGCCTTGGCGGCCTCCTCAGCAGCGGCTTTGTGCACCTTGGCGGCCTTGCCTTCAGCTGCTTTCAGCGCGTTGGCGGCCTCCTCCAGCTCAGTCTGCAGCACCACAGTGGCGTTGCCGGCATCTTCCAGCACCTCCTTAAGCCTAGCCTCCGCAGCAGCTTCAGCGGCCTTCGGTGCCTTAGCATGGTCGAGACCAAGCTGGACATGCTGACGCTTGAGCTCCCCGTAGAGGGTCTGCTGGGCGCTTAGCTCCTCCTGGTGCTTCTGGACAAGTTTGTCCTTCTCAGCTAAAAATCGGAAAGCAAGTGTTAGCACAATTGCACTCGTACAATACGATGCGGAGAAAGCAAGTTAACCGGAAAACAAAAGGGTACCTTGGAGTGCGGCAACCTGGACCTTGAGGGCCTCAAGGGAGGCTTCCGGGATAGCTGTTATGCGAAAAGCTAGTAAATAACAAAGAAAGAAGAAAAGTTTTCGGTGAAAAGATGCCGGAAGAAGAGGAAGAAAACAAACCTTGGCAGTGGCTGTGGGCCTCAGCGAGATCCCGGTGCTCCCACAGAAGCTCCTCAAAGAGCAGCTTCCGGGCATCAGCGGTGCTCTGTTCAAAGGAAGATAATTGTGAGAAAGGAAAAATAAAGATCTTAACCCGAAACTCGGGGACTGGCTATGCCGGTTTTGCGCTTTTCTAGTTAAAGTTTCGCGCTAAGAGCAAAGATCTTAACCCGAAACTCGGGGACTGGCTATGCCGGTTTTGCGCTTTTCTAGTTAAGTTTCGCGCTAAGAGCAAAGATCTTAACCCGAAACTCGGGGACTGGCTATGCCGGTTTTGCGCTTTTCTAGTTAAGTTTCGCGCTAAGAGCTGCGCTCTCAACACGAAACTCGGGGACTGGGAGGATAGACAAGATCCGGAAAGAAACAAACCGGCATCAGCAAAAATTACAAGGAGATTGGAGAAACTTACCACGACATTGCTGGTGGCGTCGTACCAGGCACTGTCGAACTCCTTCACGGCTCGCTTGAGTCGCATGAAGTGTTCTTCAGTGGACCGCGGCCCAGCCGGATCCGGCGCCGGAAGGCGGTCCTTCCCCAAGCCCTTCGTGGCGGCGGAGATGTCCGCCGCGTTCCATTTCTCGGCGTAAGGGAGAAGGTGCCCCAGCTCCTTGCCCTCGCGCTTGAGCTCAACGATCCGGCCCAGGAGGCCGGAAGGTTTCTCCGAGACCGCGGCGGCGGCGGGCCCGACATGCAGCACCAAGGACCGCGAGCCGATGAGCGCCTCCACGGCCTTTCCGCGCGACTCCCCCGGCTTGAGGCGCTTAGTGGTCTTGGGGGCTGCCGGCGGCGGCATCGGCGTGGTTGCGAGGGGTCCCTGGCTCGGCGGAGGTGTTGGCGTCGCCTCAGGGACAGGAGTTTCCGGCGGAGGAGTTGGCGTGGCGTCAGGCGCTGGAGCTTCTGGCGCTGAGGTGGAGGATGCCGGCGCGGAAGTTTCCGGCACGGCCTTGGAGGGGGAAGAGCGCGAACTCTTCTTCTTCTTCTTCTTTTCTTTATGGACGGAAGGAACCAAAGGTTCCGACCGCCCGGTAGCTTCTTCATCGGCGCCGGTATCTTGGGTCTCTGGAGGGGAGGTAAGATCCTCCTCCGCGCGGTGATCAGGAGATTTGGGGGCCGCGCGCCCCGAACTTGTAGTGCCCCCGGAGGGGAGGCGAGAGATGTTGCCGGCACCGGATGGTGTCGGGCTTGAACGAGGAGGAGGAGTTGAGGTTCCGGCGGAGCCGGCGAGCCCTCGGTCCTAGGCCCAAGCTTGAGCGCGGGGCTGAAAAAGAGAAATAGAAAGAATTGGAAAAAGCAGCTGGGAAAGACTTGGCAAAAACAAGAAAAGCAAAGGAACAGGTCTTACCGGAGGAAGTGGGCATCTGTTTGTTCTTGTAGCGCCTCGTGCCTACTTGCTTCCCGGATAAAGGCTCGGTCCGGAAGCGTTTGGCCGGAGGCTCTTGGCTTGGCCCGGCATCCGACGCCGGGGTCTTGTTCTTCTTGCCCCCGACGACGAGGTTGTCCAGGAACTCCCGGCCAACCTCGGCCTGCAGCGGGGTGGCGTGCTCGTGGATCTGCGGGTTGATGTTGGTTGAGGAAGGATCTACAGAGGAACAACGGCGGTAAAATATGAGAGCTCAAATAGAGAAACTACCTCAAGCATGGTCAGGTCGTCAGACGAACCAGCGGGTTCCGGCGGAGACCTGCCGAGGCGCGAGGCTGCGGTCTTGCCCATCTTCAGATCCTTCCAGAAGATGACGGGGTCGGGGTCGAACTTGTCCAAACCTCGCTTTTGGGCAGGGCCTCGTCGGTCAGATAAGATGCCGGGGAAACGATCCTTGGCCTGAAAGAACAACAAAGATAGAAAGAGGTTAATCACAATGCAAAAGTTACCGGTACGCCGACCCGAGTTGCGTAACTTCTTACATCTTGGGTCGGGGGGTTAGTGGAACTGAGAGGCCGAAGGCCCCATTCCCGATCCTCCGGCATGGCGGTACGGCAAATCTGGCCGGCCTTGAGGACAACGTCCTTCTTGCTAAGGGAATTCCGGTGATCTTTGTAGGATCACCGGGACCGTACATCTCGCTCATCTTGTGCATGCGGCGCTTGAGCGGAAGCACCCGGCGCGAAATAAAGGCGCGGATGATATCGTCGGAGCAGATGTTGGTGTCCTTCATCGGTTGCCTCATAAAGCGTATAATCCGGTTGGTCTCAATATGAGAGTCCTTCGGATTGTAGCTCCGGTTGGCCCTCGTGGGCGGCGCCAGATTGAAGGGCGGCAGGTTGATAAGGTCCGGGCGCCCTTGTTCTTCACATAGAAAAAGGTCCCTTGCCATAGCCGGCAGGACTCGAGACCGGAGAACTTAAAAAAGGGGCTCCCTTGACGGGAGCCGATGATGCAAGACCCGCATTGAACGGGGGGTTTGGGTTTAGGAATGTTCTTGCCCTGAACGGAATTGATCCGAAGAGCGAAGAAGCGGGCGAACGTCTCACGAGTGGGACGAATGCCGATGTAAGCCTCCATGAAGGTGGCATAGCAAGAGAGGTAAAAAATGGCGTTGCCAGGGAGATGGTGAGGTTGAAGTTGATAAAAATCAAGGAAGCGCCGGAAGAAATCGGACGCGGGAAGGCCGAAGCCGCGCTCAAAGTGAGCAAGAAAAACAACTCGTTCACCGGGTTCAGGCACCGGTTTGATTTCGTCGCGAGGAAGCCGGCAGGTCACTCCTTCCGGAATCCTCCTGGACCGGTATAACCAGTCAATCTCAAACTCAGTAACATTGGAGCCCATCCAGGCCCCACGGGTGATACCGGAGGAATCCATACCGGAACCTTCGCTAGAACTACCGGATGCATGATTGCTACCGGATGCACGATTGCTACCGGACTCGGCGTCCATCCGGGCAAGATCGGCGGTAAGCCCGTCGGAAGATCTGCTACGCCGGCTAGCAGAGGAAGAAGCAGAAGAAGAAGTAGAGGAGGATTCCGTACTAGACATGGAGTTTGGTGAGGAGAAACAAGAATCCCACAATATACCCCCGCGTGAAGATCTACGAAAGAGAGAAAAAGCAAGAAAAAGAAGAAGTAAATACACTACCGAGTCGAGATCTAGAAAGCAAGCAGAAGAGGAGTAAATCCAGATTAAGCCTAACCTGAGGCGGCGGAGTAGTTGAGGAAGAGGTTCGCCGGAGGAGCGACGAGCCAAAGGCCGGCGAGGTAGTCCGTCGGCGGCGAGGTGAGAAGAAGCTCGAAGAAGCACCAATGCCGCGGCGGGGGCAGAAGCGCTGCAGAAGTTCTTCGCGCGACGAAGTCCGGCGACGTCCGGCGAAGCAGTATCGAAGGTTCGCTGGGCGGCGGAGCTCGGGCGGCGAAGCGGAGCGGCGGAGGCGCAGAGGGCGAGAAGCACTTGTGCGCGAGGAACTGGAGAATGCGAGGAAAGGAAGAAGGAGAAGCGGTTCCCCCTTATAAAGGAAGAGGGAGAAGTGGGCTGAAAACCGCTGGGCCTCGGCGGTTTGGGTCGTGGGCCGCGACGGTTCGCTCCACGGGCCGCCACGTGGCACAGTGATACACGCGAAAAAGTAATAAGCCACAGGGAGGTGCCCACGGATCCAGTGAAGCGGTTGGGATTCGGCTGTGAAGCGATTAATGCGCGCGCGAAGCCGAAGGGAAGTGACCCACGACACCGGCGCGTCGGTCACGGTGCGCATGTCAGCGACGGGCGCGGGGCCCGAGATATTCTCGACGTCGCCGAGGAAGTGTTTAATGACTAAGATGCCGGAGGATAAGACACCGGATAACGTCTTAAGAAGAAGAGATAGCGATGACACGGGCAAAGATGCCGGATCCAAGCCTAAGGCCGGATAGATTAAACCGGTAGCCTAAAATAAAAGAACCTGGCATGGTCTGTTGGATAGGATCCGCCAGACTATACCGGCTTCGGGGACTAATGTTGGGGGGATGACCCCCGGTATGCCAAAGGCATGCCAAACCGGATGGTTTGAGCCATCAAGATACCGGTTTAATGTTCGTACGGAACTTAAAGATAAGAACTTAGCTAAGTGAAGCTAAGCCGGTATCCCCAAGAGGGGTATGCCGGAACCGGATAAGAAGACACCGGGTTACCGGAAAGAAGAGCAGGTCGGCGGGACTGGTCAAAGATTCTCTCCGAGCTAGAAGACAAAGATGAGCTAAGCAAAGTAACTTTAGACGAAGGGCTGACGATAAAGAGAAGGATGACGGTCAAAGAAGCCGGAGGACGTCGGCATCCACGATTAAAGAGGACTCCGGTGTCTTCTATGATTAAAGTAGCTTTGTAAAGTAGTTTGTCTAGTCAAAGATGCCATTAGGGTTTCTTGCCCTGTAAGCCACCCTCTCCCCTATATAAGGAGGGGGGCAGCCCTTCTTACGGATACGACACATGAACACAGAAGAACTTGTACTGAGAAACTTGTAACCTGTTGAGATCAATAGAGAAGATGATCTAGAGCGAGTTCTTCCTTATGTCTTTCTTCTTTAACCTCTAGCCTTGGCTAAGTTCTTGAGGAAACCATCCGGAAGTTCATCCCATCTAATCACAAACCCTCCCCCGAATCCTCTTGCGTCCATTCGGCCCCAACCTAAGCCATCCTATGGCATCTGTTTGTTCACCACGACGACACTCTCACCGGCTTGCTGTAAACAAAGGACTAGATGTATAGTGTGGATGATGATGGTTGTTTGCGAAGAACAGTAAAGAACAATTGCAGCAGTTTGTATTTCAGATGTAAAGAATAGGATCGGGGTCCACAGTTCACGAGCGGTGTCTCTCCCATAAGATAGCAGATGTTGGGTGAACAAATTACGGCTTGGGCAATTGACAAATAAAGAAGGCATAACAATGCACATACATATATCATGATGAGTACTATGAGATTTAATCAGGGCATTACGAAAAAGTACATAGACCGCTATCCAGACATGCATCTATGCCTAAAAAGTCCACCTTCAGAGTTATCATCCGAACCCCTTCCAAGCATTAAGTTGTAAACAACGAGACAATTGCATTAAGTATGTTGCGTAATGTAATCAACACAAATATCCTTAGACAAAGCATCGATGTTTTATCCCTAGTGGCAACAAGCACATCCACAACCTTAGAACTTTCTCGTCACTCGTCCCAGATTTAATGGAGGCATGAACCCACTATCGAGCATAAATACTCCCTCTTGGAGTCACAAGTATCAACTTGGCCGGAGCCTCTACTAGCAACGGAGAGCATGCAAGAACATAAATAACATATATGATAGATTGATAATCAACTTGACATAGTATTCAATATCCATCGGATCCCAACAAACACAACATGAAGGATTACAAATAGATGATCTTGATCATGATAGGCAGCTCACAAGATCTAACATGATAGCACAATGGAGAGAAGACGACCATCTAGCTACTGCTATGGACCCATAGTCCAGGGGTGAACTACTCACACATCGATCCGGAGGCGATCATGGCGATGAAGAGACCTCCGGGAGATGATTCCCCTCTCCGGCAGGGTGCCGGAGGCGATCTCCCGAATCCCCCGAGATGGGATTGGCGGCGGCGGCGTCTCTCGTAAGGTTTTCCGTATCGTGGCTCTCGTGCATCGGGGGTTTCGCGACGGAGGCTTTAAGTAGGCGGAAGGGCAGGTCAGGAGGCGTCACGAGGGGCCCACACAATAGGCCGGCGCGGCCAGGGCTTGGGCCGCGCCGCCCTGGTGTGTCGCCACCTCGTGGCCCCACTTCGTCTCTCCCTCGGACTTCTGGAAGCTTCGTGCAAAAATAGGACCCTGGGCGTTGATTTCGTCCAATTCCGAGAATATTTCCTTACTAGGATTTCTGAAACCAAAAACAGCAGAAAACAGCAACTGGCTCTTCGGCATCTCATCAATAGGTTAGTGCCGGAAAATGCATAGATATGACATATAATGTGTATAAAACATGTGAGTATCATCATAAAAGTAGCATGGAACATAAGAAATTATAGATACGTTTGGGACGTATCAAGCATCCCCAAGCTTAGTTCCTACTCGCCCTCGAGTAGGTAAACGATAACAAAGATAATTTCTAAAGTGACATGCTATCATAATTTTGATCATACTATTGTAAAGCATATGAGATGAATGCAGCGATTCGAAGCAATGATGAAGATAATGAGTAAACTAATGAATCATATAACAAAGACTTTTCATGAATAATACTTTCAAGACAAGCATCAATAAGACTTGCATAAGAGTTACTCATAAAGCAATAAATTCAAAGTAAAAGCATTGAAGCAACACAAGGAGATAAAAGTTTCAGCGGTTGCTTTCAACTTCAACATGTATATCTCATGGATAATTGTCAACACAAAGCAATATAACAAGTGCAATAAGTAAACATGTAAGAATCAATGCACACAGTTGATACAAGTGTTTGCTTCTAAGATAGAAAGAGTAGGCAAACTGACTCAACAATAAAGTAAAAGATAGGCCCTTCGTAGAGGGAAGCGTTGATTACTATATTTGTGCTAGAGCTTTTCATTTTGAAAACAAGAAACAATTTTGTCAACGGTAGTAATAAAGCATATGAGTTATGTATAAGACATCTTATAAATTGCAAGCCTCATGCATAGTATACTAATAGTGCTCGCACCTTGTCCTAATTAGCTTGGGTTAACACGGATTATCATTGCATAGCATATGTTTCAACCAAGTGTCACAAAGGGGTACCTCTATGCCGCTCGTACAAAGGTCTAAGGAGAAAGCTAGCATTGGATTTCTCGCTTTTGATTATTCTCAACTTAGACATCCATACCGGGACAACATAGACAACAGATAATGGACTCCTCTTTAATGCATAAGCATTTAACAACGATTATTATTCTCATAAGAGATTGAGGATTAGCTGTCCACACCGAAACTTCCACCATGAATCATGGCTTTAGTTAGCGGCCCAATGTTCTTCTCTAACGAGTATGCATACTCAAACCATTTGATTGTGAAAACCGCCCTTACTTCGGACAAGACGAACATGCATAGAAACTCACATGATATTCAACAAAGGTAAAAGAGTTGATGGCGTCCCCGGAAAACATGGTTACCGCTCAACAAGCAACTTACTAAGAAATAAGACACATAAGTACATATTCTTCACCACGATAGTTTTTAAGCTATTTTATCCCATGAGCTATATATTGCAAAGGTAAAGAATAGAAATTTTAAAGGTAGCACTCAAGTAATTTACTTTGGAATGGCGGAGAAATACCATGTGGTAGGTAGGTATGGTGGACACAAATGGCATAGTAATTGGCTCAAGGATTTGGATGCACGAGAAGAATTCCTCTCAATACAAGGCTAGGCTAGCAAGGTTGTTTGAAGCAAACTCAAGTATTAAAGGTGCAGCAAAGCTCACATATGAACATATTGTAGCTATTATAAGACTTTACATTGTCTCCTTGTTGTTCAAACACCTCAACCAGAAAATATCTAGACTCTAGAGATCAATCATGCAAACCAAATTTTACAAGCTCTATGTAGTTATTCATTAATGAGTACAAGGTACACGATGCAAGAGCTTAAACAAGATCTATATGAGCACAACAATTGCCAAGTATCACATTATTCAAGACATTAAACCATTTACCACATGCGGCATTTTCCGTTTCCAACCATATAACAATGAATGAAGTAGTTCAACTTTCGCAATGAACATTAAAGATACAGCTAAGAACATATTTGTTCATACGAAACAGCGGAGCGTGTCTCTCTCCCAAACAAAGAATGCTAGGATCCGATTTATTCAAACAAAAACAAAAATAAAAACAAACAGACGCTCCAAGTAAAGCACATAAGATGTGACGGAATAAAAATATAGTTTCACTAGAGGAACTTGATAAGTTGTCGATGAAGAAGGGATGCCTTGGGCATCCCCAAGCTTAGACGCTTGAGTCTTCTTAAAATATGCAGGGATGAACCACGGGGGCATCCCCAAGCTTTGACTTTTCACTCTTCTTGATCATATTGTATCATCCCCCTCTCTTGACCCTTGAAAACTTCCTCCACACCAAACTCGAAACAAACTCATTAGAGGGTCAGTGCATAATTCATATATTCAGAGGTGACATAATCATTCTTAACACTTCTGGACATTGCTCAAAGCTACTGAAAGTTAATGGAACAAAGAAATCCATCTAACATAGCAAAACAGGCAATGCGAAATAAAAGGCAGAATCTGTCAAGACAGAACAGTTCATAAAGACGAATTTTAAAGTGGCACCAGACTTGCTCAGATGAAAATTCCCAAATTGAATGAAAGTTGCGTACATATCTGAGGATCACGCACGTAAATTTGCAGATTTTTCTGAGCTACCTACAGAGAGGCAGGTCGAAATTCGTGACAGCATGAAATCTGTTTCTGCGCAGCAATCCAAATCTAGTATTGGCTTTACTATCAAAGACTTTACTTGGCACAACAATGCAATAAAATAAAGATAAGGAGAGGTTGCTACAGTAGTAAACAACTTCCAAGACTTAAATATAAAATAAAGTGCAGAAGTAAAATAATGGGTTGTCTCCCATAAGCGCTTTTCTTTAACGCCTTTCAGCTAGGCGCAGAAAGTGTGTATCAAGTAACATCAAGAGATGAAGCATCAACATAGGTGTTGGGAGTTTTCTCAACTATGCATTTTATCTTATCTATGTGAGTTTCAGAGGCTCCCTTTTCATTATTCTTAGGTTTGCTATCCTCGTCAAACAAATTTTCGAGGACAAGCCAACCATAGTTATTTTCTAGAGCGTCATTCATTCCCGGGAGCTTACAAGGTATTGTTGTCTTAATCTCCCCACCATCATTAATATTATTAGTGTACCTTACTCTCTCCATGTCCATCTTTTCAAGGATACTAACAAAATTGGTATAAGAGCCAAGCATATTGTATTTAGTAAAGACCTTTCTAGCCTCTCTTGCTACTCCACCAAATTCTTTAAGAAGGGTTTCTAAAACAAAATCTTTCTTTTCCCCTTCTTCCATAGCACCGAGTGTGAGAAACATGTTTTGGATTATAGGATTAAGATTAACAAATTTAGTTTCCAACATGTGAACTAAAGAAGCAACAGCAATTTCATAAGTAGGAGCAAGTTCTACCAAGTGTCTATCTTCAAAATCTTCAGTGGTACTAACATGAGTGAAAAAATCTTCTATATTATCTCTCCCAATTATAGACCCACGTCCTACCGGTATGTCTTTCAGAGTGAACTTAGGAGGAAACATGATGAAATAAACTAAAGGTAAATAAAGTAAATGCAAGTAACTAATTTTTTTGTGTGCTTTTGATATAGAGAACAAGACAGTAAATAAAGTAAAACTAGCAACTAATTTTTTTTGTGTTTTGATATAAGTGCAGCAAACAAAGTAGTAAATAAAATAAAACAAAGCAAGACAAAAACAAAGTAAAGAGATTGGAAGTGGAGACTCCCCTTGCAGCATGTCTTGATCTCCCCGGCAACGGCGCCAGAAAACAGTTGCTGGCGTGTAGTTGACGTGGGAGTTAGAAATCTTTGTGGTGTAACTTTTCTTCAGTTCCCCGACAACGGCGCCAGAAAACAGTCTCGATGCGCGTAGATGACACGTCCGTTGGGAACCCCAAGAGGAAGGTGTGATGCGCACAGCAGCAAGTTTTCCCTCAGTAAGAAACCAAGGTTATCGAACCAGTAGGAGCCAAGAAGCACGTTGAAGGTTGTTGGTGGCGGAGTGTAGTGCGGCGCAACACCAGGGATTTCGGCGCCAACGTGGAACCTGCACAACACAATCACAGAACTTTGTCCCAACGTAACAGCGAGGTTGTCAATCTCACCGGCTTGCTGTAAACAAAGGATTAGATGTATAGTGTGGATGATGATGGATGTTTGCGAAGAACAGTAAAGAACAATTGCAGCAGTTTGTATTTCAGATGTAAAGAATAGGACCGGGGTCCACAGTTCACTAGCGGTGTCTCTCTCATAAGATAGCAGATGTTGGGTGAACAAATTACAGTTGGGCAATCGACAAATAAAGAAGGCATAACAATGCACATACATATATCATGATGAGTACTATGAGATTTAATCAGGGCATTACGACAAAGTACATAGACCGCTATCCAGCATGCATCTATGCCTAAAAAGTCCACCTTCAGGTTATCATCCGAACTCCTTCCAGTATTAAGTTGTAAACAACAGACAATTGCATTAAGTATGGTGCGTAATGTAATCAACACAAATATCCTTATACAAAGCATCGATGTTTTATCCCTAGTGGCAACAGCACATCCAAAACCTTATAACTTTCCGTCATCGTCCTGCATTTAATGGAGGCATGAACCCACTATCGAGCATAAATACTCCCTCTTGGAGTCACAAGTATCAACTTGGCCGCAGCCTCTACTAGCAACGGAGAGCATGCAAGAACATAAATAACATATATGATAGATTGATAATCAACTTGACATAGTATTCAATATCCATCGGATCCCAACAAACACAACATGAAGGATTACAAATAGATGATCTTGATCATGATAGGCAGCTCACAAGATCTAACATGATAGCACAATGGGGAGAAGACGACCATCTAGCTACTGCTATGGACCCATAGTCCAGGGGTGAACTACTCACACATCGATCCGGAGGCGATCATGGCGATGAAGAGACCTCCGGGAGATGATTCCCCTCTCCGGCAGGGTGCCGGAGGCGATCTCCTGAATCCCCCGAGATGGGATTGGCGGCGGCGGCGTCTCTGTAAGGTTTTCCGTATCGTGGCTCTCGGTACTGGGGGTTTCGCGACGGAGGCTTTAAGTAGGCGGAAGGGCAGGTCAGGAGGCGTCACGAGGGGCCCACACAACAGGCCGGCGCGGCCAGGGCTTGGGTCGCGCCGCCCTGGTGTGTCGCCACCTCGTGGCCCCACTTCGTCTCTCCCTCGGACTTCTGGAAGCTTCGTGCAAAAATAGGACCCTGGGCGTTGATTTCGTCCAATTCCGAGAATATTTCCTTACTAGGATTTCTGAAACCAAAAACAGCAGAAAACAGCAACTGGCTCTTCGGCATCTCGTCAATAAGTTAGTGCCGGAAAATGCATAGATATGACATATAATGTGTATAAAACATGTGAATCATAAAAGTAGCATGGAACATAAGAAATTATAGATACGTTTGGGACGTATCACAGGGTCATCATTGTTGTCCACAATAATGACATTTAAGGCGGGGTCGTACAATTCAGGAGTGGCATGAATCCTCGTCGACCTGCGAGGTTCAGTAGTAACTTCGTTCGAAGTTTCATGATCATTATCATTAGCTTCCTCTCTTATCGGTGCAGACGGCACAGGAACATCTTCCGGTACTGCGGTACTCTAATTTTCGAGAGATGGTTCAGTAACCTCGTCGATTTCTACTTTCATTCTAGTCACTTCTTTAGAGAGAAACTCTTTTTCAAGAAAGGATCCGTTCTTGGCAACAAAGATTTTACCTTCGGATCTGTGATAGAAGGTATACCCAATTTTTTCTTTAGGGTATCCTATAAAGACGCATTTCTCCGCTTTGGGTTCGAGCTTGTCAGGTTGTAACTTTTTTACATAAGCTTCGCAGCCCCAAACTTTATGGAACGACAACTTAGGTTTCTTCCCAAACCACAATTCATACGGTGTCGTTTCAACGGATTTAGATGGTGCCCTATTTAAGGTGAATGTGGTTGTCTCCAATGCATAGCTCCAAAATGATAACGGTAAATCTGTAAGAGACATCATAGATCGAACCATATCTAAGAGAGTTCGATTACGATGTTCGGACACACCATTGCGCTGTGGTGTTCCCGGCGGTGTCAACTATGAAAGCATTCCGCATTTCTTTAAATGCATGCTAAACTCATAACTCAGATATTCACTTCCACGATCAGATCATAGAAATTTAATCATCTTGTTACGTTTATTTTCTACTTCACTTTGGAATTCCTTAAACTTCTCGAAAGTTTCGGATTTATGTTTCATCAAGTAGATATACCCATATCTACTCAAATCATCCATCAACGTAAGAACATAAAGATAACTACCGCGCGATGCTACACTCATTGGTCCGCACACATCTGTATGTATGATTTCCAATAAGTCCGTAGCTCGCTCCATAATACCAGAGAATGGAGTCTTATTCATTTTTCCCATCAGACATGCTTCACATCTATCAAGTGAATCAAAATCAAGTGATTCAAGTAGTCCATCGGAATGGAGTTTCTTCATACGCTTCACTCCAATATGACCAAGACGACAGTGCCACATGTATGTAGAATTATCATTTAATTTCATTCGTTTAGCATCAATGTTATGAATATATGTATCACTACTATCGAGATTTAACAAGAATAAACCATTCATCTCAGGTGCATGACCATAAAAGATATTATTCATATAAATCGAACAACCATTATTCTCATACTTGAATAAATAACCGTCTTGCAATAAACAAGATAAAGATATAATATTCATGCTTAAAGCATGCACCGAATAACAATTATTTAGATTTAAAACTAATCCTGATGGTAGATGTAGGGGGAGCGTGCCGACAACGATCACATCAACCTTGGATCCATTTCTAACGTGCATCGTCACCTCGTACCTTGCTAGTCTTAGTTTATTCCATAGCTCCTGTTTCGAGTTACAAATATGAGCAACCGAACCAGTATCAAATACGGAGACACCACTATGATTACTACTAAGATACACATCAATAACATGTACATCAGATATACCTTTCTTCTTGATGTTGCCGCTCTTCAGATCTGCTAGGTAATTTGAGCAATTCCGCTTCCAGTGTCCCTCTTCTTTGCAGTAATAACATACAATATCAGACTTGGGGTCAGCCTTGGGTTTCTAGGAGGCGCGGTAGCTTTCTTGCCGCCCTTCTTGAATTTACCCTTTTCCTTAGGCTTGCCCTACTTCTTGAATTTGGTGGTCTTATTGACCATCAACACTTGATGCTCTTTCTTTATCTCCACTTCAGCAGTTTTCAGCATTGAGAAGAGTTCAGGTAACGTCTTGTCCATGCACTGCATGTTTTAGTTCATTACGAAGTTCTTGTAACTAGGTGGCAGTGATTGAAGGACACGATGAATTCCCAAGGCATTAGGAATCATTATTCCCAAGTCTAGGAGTTTCTTCGCGTGCCCAGACATCTTTAGCATGTGCTCGCTAACGGAGATGCCCTCTTCCATCTTATAGTTAAAGAACTTTTCAGAAGCATCATAGCTTTCCATGTACGCATGAGTTTCAAATATCATTTTCAGCTCACTGATTATATCATGAGGGTCGTGGTTCTAAAAGCGTTTCTGAAGCTCCAATTCTAAACCGTAGAGGATGGCACACTAAACTGTGGAGTAATTGTTCTTCCGAGTGAGGTATACATTTTTAGCCTCATCGGTAGCTGTTTCTGCAGGTGGGTCACCCAGCGGTGCATCGAGCACATAGAACAGTTGCCCAACAGTGAGGACAGCCTTCAAGTTTCGGAACCATTCCTTAAAATTGCTTCCATTGTTTTTCAACTTTTCTTTCTCTAGGAACAAATTAAAGTTGATGGTAGGGGTCGCCATAATATACAACATATTTGCAAAGAGTTTATACTAAGTTCATGATAAACTAAGTTTACTATTAATTCTTAAAATTAACTATGTGAACTCCCACTCAAAACAACATCCCTCACGTTGCCTTAGTGATTACACGAACAAAATCCACTACACCAAGTCCGATCATCACGAGAGATGATGTAGCTTCAATGGTAAACATCAACATGTTCATCATATCATCTATATGATTCATGTTCAACCTTTTGGTTTGCCGTGTTGCGAGGCCATGTCTGTACATGCTAGGCTCGTCAAGTTAAACCTTAGTTTCCGCATGTGAAAATCTGGCTTGCACCTGTTGTATGCACACGTTGAGTCTATCACACCTGATCATCACGTGATGCTTCGAAACAATGAGTCTTAGCAATGGTGCTAACTAAGGATGAACACTTTATTATCTTGTTTTTAGTGAGAGGGATCATATTATAATGATACCGTCGTGATCTAAGCAATACAAGATGCATAAATAGGATTAACATCACATGCAATTCATAATGTGATATGATATGGCCCTTTTATCTTTGCGCCTTTGATCTTCATCTTCAAAGCACGGGCATGATCTCCATCATCAACAGGCATGATCTCCATCATCGTCGGTGGGGCCTCAAGGTCAATGGAGTTGTCTTCATGGTTGTCCACCACGTGTAGCAACTATTACAACTACTTTGAAATAAAACTACAACATGATGAATCGAAACGAAATTAAAGAACACCATAAGGCTACTACCGGTTGCCACAATACAATAAGGATCATCTCATACATCAAATATATTCATAATCACATCATGGCCATATCACATCACCAAACCCTGCAAAAACAAGTTAAACGCCTCTAATTTTGTTTGCATATTTTACGTGGCTTAGGGTTTTCGAGTAAGATCCGATCTACCTACGAACATGAACCACAACACTGATACAAGTGTTATCAATTGCAAATTGTAAATTGGATCTTTACTATGGTGAGAGAAACTAACACCCGCAAAGTCACTTATGCAATACAAGTTGCATGTCAAGCGTGGGGCAAGTATCATGAACGCGGTCATGTAAGGTTAGCCCGGGACGCTTCATCCCACCATGCCACAAGATGTAAAGTACACGATAAACAAGAGACAACAAAATTATCAACTCCCACAAACCATTGTGTTCTACTCGTGCAACCAATCTATGCATAGACCTGGCTCTGATACCACTGTAGGGATTCGTAGCATAGAAAACAATAATTTTCCTACCGCAAGAACGAATAACAAGCCAAGATATAATCTAGTAGATGATAGCAACGAGGTGAAGATCAACATACCCTCGAAGATTGCTAAGCGTTAATGAGATAAATATCGTGGTTGATGTAGTCGATCACTTGCCGCTTTCACAAGCGCGTAGACGATCTTTACGGTGCTACAGTCGGGCAGCATCTCTGATATGGGAGGAACCCACTGGATCCTCCTAGTTGATGCCCGATCTTTCACAGCGAGAACCTGGGGTAGAGATTCCTCCCAACAACGCGATGGACGCAGCCTGGAGAAGAGGGAACGAATCCAGCAAGCAATGGATCGATGAATCGATACGCCTCAAACCTGAGCTAGACAATCCTTGATGAACACAAGAACCTTCGCAGCGGATAATATAGATAAACGGCAGCGCCGTACCCCCGGAGGGATGATACACGTGAACACACGCAATGGGGAAAACCCTAATCTTTAGACTAAACTTGAACTACCCTAAACCCTAGCCATCCCACCTCCTTATATGAGGGGAAGTGGCCGGCCAGCCTTGCTAGGCTGGGGCGCCCCACATGGGCCCTGACCTGGTTTGGTTTGGACAGGCCCAAAACCAAACACAACACTAATTTAACCCTAATTGGCCCACCACATGACCTGGCTACATTATTTCCTAACATAGAATGAATGACACAACCTTAGACTTAATTATTACAAGGTGTAGGTCGTCCTAGCGTGTCACTCCTGAATCCTCGATGGCGTACCACCTAGCTTGGTGGAGTCCTGAAATTGGGCTCCACATAGGCCTCCGTGCCCATATCATCCTCCCCCCCTTCAAGAAGTGTTGTCCCCAACGCGTGAGGGTCTTATAGAAAAGGTGACGTGATATGAACATGACACGTCCTCGCCGTCTTCAAGTCTTGCTTGCCTTCCACACCACATCCTCCCTCGCGGCCTTCTCGACTTGATACAGCACTTGGCGCCTCCTTTCTTCTCCACATGAGCTTGGACTTCGGCGCCAATTCCTTCTTCTTGCGAGGTTTTGATGAACCCTTGTGTCGCTGCACATGACCCTGCACAAGATGTGTAATTCCTGGGCCACATAGATGTCTCACACGTCCATCCTTGCCTCGATGCATCCGCGGTGTCGCGGAAAACTGGACTGCAGTACTCCTAGCACGGTAGTGCCGCTGCCCACTGTCTCCACTGACGCGCTCGTCTCCCACTCCTCCCACGCGCATCTGCGTCATATGTACTGACACACCATTAGCACAAACATCATCAGTCTGTATACTAGCATCAACACAAACTGGAACTGTAGCACATGCTGTAACATCCACATCAACAACAAGTGTAGCTTCATCCGGCTTGTCACCAACAAGAACTGGCTTGTCATCTACAGGCAAAGCTGAAACATCACCAACATCAATGCTCGGAACATCATGCACCTCTTGCTGCACTTTAGGCTTGTGCAACTTCTCTTTACGAACCACTAACTCCACATCGGACTTGATATGATCATCACCCATAGGCTTCAAAGTCCGCTGTTTGCCACCATGCATAAAAGAATATGTATTTGCTGGACCAGCATGTGTCACATTGCGATCATACTGCCAAGGACGCCCAAGTAGCAATCCGCACACCTCCAATGGCAACACATCGCAATCTATCTCATCAATATAACCATCAACTGTAAATGGCACACGCACCTTATGAGTAATCTTCAGCATACCACAACTATTCAACCACTCAAGACGCTTAGGTTCAGGAAGACGCCATGTAGACAACCCCAATGCTGCCACCATCGCCTTGCTAATGCCATTAGTACAGCTACCACCATCAATCATCAACTTGCAAGCCTTGCCCTTGATAAAGCACCGAGTCTGAAACAAACTTCATCGCTGGACCTTGTCAACTGTCTTGCAAGCATCACCTTGTACCTTCTTGAGTTGTATATTCAGCCCGCTCAATGGTACATCCGCCTCAACAGTCACAGTAGCGCTCTTGGTATCAGAGCCAGGTTTCCTCTCCTCTGAAGATGACACCTCGACTGTAGTGACTGTTGGTAGTGGAACAACCTCCTAAATAGGAACTATGCACTTGTCCACATCCTCTATTGCATGTACAACTCGGGACGACTGCTCACTATCCTCCATATACGGTAACACGAAACCATTACGAAGAAAAGTTTTGTAATCCTCCCAAGTTTCAGCAAATTCACCTCTGTCAATCGCATCCCACCAATAAGCATACAACTCTTCGTCCACACGCCGGTGAGCAAGAATATATGCATCATAACCAGTGAACTTTCCTCCATATCGGCGACAACGAGTGAAACCCAATTCCATGTTCCTTTCCCAATGTTCATATTCCTCAACAGTCGCATCATGGTGCAAATACCACTTTAGTTTGGACAAATGACGTTGTACGTCCTTCCGTATGTCAAGGTAATCATTGAACACATAACCGGCCTTCGTGCCACGCAAACACCGTATGCCACGCACATCGTCTGCAAATGAATCAAGAACATCATCAACAGCATGAACCAGCATCACCGGAGAATCCACCGCAGCAACAGGAGAAACCGCCGGAGGAAAAACCGCAGCAGTCTGAGCCAGCCCGGCCCAGGGCCCGGTTAGACCGGCCTCCAGACCGGCCAGCCCGGTCCCTGGCCCGGTTGACCGGTCGCCAACCGGATGCATCGTACCGGAGCACAACCGGACGAATTTTTGCGAACTTCCCGGTTTGCTGCCCGGTTGACCGGATGCCACGCCGGCCGGCCCGGTCACTGGCCCGGTTGACCGGATTCCAGACCGGATTTTTCCTGGTCGCGAAATTTCGTCTTCTTCCCGATTCTGGTCGCGATTTTTCGTGATTTTGACCTCCGAAACAGCCATGGATGACCTCCAAACTGCACCAAACAACGCCAAACTTCCTCCAACCAACCTCCTTCGACCGAGAGCCAAACTCCTCCGATCTTAGAGCTAATCTTCTCCGATGCAAACCGATCAAAGAGATCGATCAACAACACCTTGCCGTGAGCAACCCAGAAAGCTGATACCAGATGATATGGGATGAACCCACTGGATCCTCCTAGTTGATGCCCGATCTTTCACAGCGAGAACCTGGGGTAGAGATTCCTCCCAACAACGCGATGGACGCAGCCTGGAGAAGAGGGAACGAATCCAGCAAGCAACGGATCGATGAATCGATACGCCTCAAACCTGAGCTAGACAATCCTTGATGAACACAAGAACCTTCGCAGCGGATAATATAGATAAACGGCAGCGCCGTACCCCGGAGGGATGATACACGTGAACACACGCAATGGGGAAAACCCTAATCTTTAGACTAAACTTGAACTACCCTAAACCCTAGCCATCCCACCTCCTTATATGAGGGGAAGTGGCCGGCCAGCCTTGCTAGGCTGGGGCGCCCCACATGGGCCCTGACCTGGTTTGGTTTGGACAGGCCCAAAACCAAACACAACACTAATTTAACCCTAATTGGCCCACCACATGACCTGGCTACATTATTTCCTAACATAGAATGAATGACACAACCTTAGACTTAATTATTACAAGGCATAGGTCGTCCTAGCGTGTCACTCCTGAATCCTCGATGGCGTACCACCTAGCTTGGTGGAGTCCTGAAATTGGGCTCCACATAGGCCTCCGTGCCCATATCAATCTCCGCACTCGGTCACATATACGGTGTCGATGAAGATGTCCTCCCCGTTCCAGCGGTAAGCGTATGTAGTAGATCCTCCTCGGAATCCCGACAGCACGACGACATGGTGAAGGTGGTGGTGGAGAACTCCGGCAGGGCTTCGCCTAAACCGTCCGGGAGGTATGAAGAGGAATGGCTAGGGTTTGGGAGAGAGGGGGCTTGGGGCGCTGGCCTTGGGTGCCCTAGGTGGTGCGGCTGCTTGTGGTGGCCGGCCCCCTACCCTCTCCTCCTCTATATATAGGTTGAAAACCTAGGGTTCCCCCAAAAACCACTTTGGGGTCCAGCTCCAAAACTTACCAAAATTGGAAACCTAGAGGAAGAGGGATTCCTCCCTTTACTTCTTGTTGGCCGGCCAAGATGGTGGAGTCCACCATGGACTCCACCTTCCAACTTGGTGGGTCGGCTAGGACTGGACTCCACCTGCCATAATGAATTGTTCCGGATGATTCTAGAACCTTCCATAATTTCAGCGGACCATTTCCAAATTTGGAATGTGACTTCCTATATATTAATCTTATTCTCCGAACCATTCTGGAACTCCTCGTGATGTCCTGGATCCCATCCGAGACTCCGAACAATATTCGAACTCCATTCCATATTCCATATCTACTTAAAACGACATCGAACCTTAAGTGTGTCACCCTACGGTTCGTGAACTATGCAGACATGATCGAGACACTTCTTCGATCAATAACCAATAGCGGGACCTGGAGATCCATAATGGCTCGCACATATTCAACAATGACTTCGTGATCGAAAGAACCATTTAAATACGATACCAATTCCCTTTGTCGCGCGATATTTTACTTATCCGAAGTTTGATCGTCGGTATCTCTATACCTAGTTCAACCTCGTTACCGATATGTACTCTTTACTCGTACCGTGATATGACATCCCTTGTGAGACAGTCACATGCTTGCAAGCTAGTTGGATGACATTCCACCGAGAGGGCCCAAAGTATATCTATCCGTCATTTGGATGAACAAATCCCACTATTGATCCATGTGCTTCAATCTATAGTTTCCGAACACTTAATGCCACCTTTATAACAACCCATTTACGAAATAGTGTTTGGTGTCATCAAAGCATCCATCCGGGGTAGGTGATTAACATGATCTCATGGTCAAAGGATGTTATCTTAAAGCTTGAAGCACAACGAACTTAATGACTTGATAATATGCTACGCTTACAAT
Organism: Lolium rigidum; assembly: GCF_022539505.1. Classification (NCBI taxonomy): domain Eukaryota; kingdom Viridiplantae; phylum Streptophyta; class Magnoliopsida; order Poales; family Poaceae; genus Lolium; species Lolium rigidum. Next base: position 160,752,763 of record NC_061508.1, read on the forward strand.
GAGTGTATGTCCATCACATCATTCACCTAATGATATGATCTTGTTATTAATAACATCCAATGTTCATGATCATGAAACTATGATCATCTACTAATCAACAAGCTAGTTTAATAAGAGGCTTACTAGGGGCTTTTTTATGTTTACAAAACACACAAGTATTAATGTTTCCGGCTAATAAAATGATAGCATGGGATGCAAACATTTATCATAAATATAAAGGTATAATAATAATTATTTTATTATTGCCTCTTGGGCATATCTCCAACAGCTCATCAATGGAAGCGCGGGAGAAAGGTTTTGGCATGCCAAAGGGCTCAAACAAGGTGACCCGTATCTCCTATATTGTTCATTATAGTGATGGATGTGTTCAATGTAGTGGACAATTTTGCGGAGGTGCACGGGATGTTCGCTCAGTTTGAGCGAAGTGGGATCACACATATATAGACTGTCTTTTTTCGAGGATGATGTGATAAGGCTGATCAAGGCAAACCCTGTGGATGCTGACACGACACTACGATTCTTACATGATTTTGAGGAAGCATCTCATCTACAATGTAATCTTGCAAAGAGCTCAGCGTCTCCTGTTAGATGTGATGGGGTGGATCTTCAACAATTAACAAACATACTGCAATGCCTAGTTCAACAGTTCCCGGTTCAGTACTTGGGACTTCCTCTATCACTTGTCAGGTTGATGAAACGTGATCTACAACTGTAGGTCGAAAAAGTGGCAGAGAATGTGCCTACATGAAAAGATTCAATGTTTGAGAGGTGTGTAATATTGGTACTTGTGGACTCGACTTTGATCACGACCCCTATTTACCATCTTCTATCACTAGATCTTCCACCATGATTCTTCAGCAGTACAAATAAGATCCTACGTGGCTTCTTATGGTCGGAAGCAACAGAGGGCAAGGAAAGGGCAATGTATTGTAGCCAGGAACATGATCTGCTCGCTGAAAGTTTTTGGTGGGTTGGGGGTGAAGAATTTGAGGCTGCTGAATATGGCATCGAGAATGAGATGTCGTTGGCTCGAGATGGAGGAGAAAGATAAACCCTGTAAGGGGCTGAAGTTTTCCATTCGTGAAGTTTATGAGGATATATTCAGAGCGGCAACAAAATTGCAAGATGAGTTTTGGGTCGACTAGTGGATCGATGCATGGCCATTGTGCTAGGCAGATTGCGCCTAACCTGATCAACCACGTGAAGCCAACTAGCCTGAAAGCTAGTTTGGCGGCCGTGATGGGCAACAACAACTGGGTTCGCATGATCTGGGGTACACCGTTAGTACATGCAATTGTCAAGTATTTGGAACTATGCGAGGGAATGCAAAAAATGATTGTTACAGATGGTGTCCCCGACTCCGTCAGGTAGAGGCTCATGACTAGTTCTGCGTACTCTGCTAAGACTGCGTTTGACATGTTCTTCATCGGGAGGACAAAGATGCTAGGAGCGAAGGAATTGTGGACGGCCGGTGCGCCTCTAAAGCACAAACTTCACATGTGGCTAGTGCTCAAAGATAGGCTATGGACACCGGACAAATTGGCGAAGCGCGACCTACAACACCAGACTCTATGTGTGATGTGCTGCCATGAGGAGGAGACGGTCGAGCACCTCACGTTGTATTTCCCATTCTCGAGGGAGATATGGTACCATATGTTGCTACCATTAATGATGCACATGCACACGCCAAATGTGGATGCCTGCCTAAGTATTTGTGGCCGAATCTATCTAATGCAACACCCAAGCAACACATGAAAGTGATGAACACCCTGGTGATTTTGGTGGCCAGAAAGATTTGGCTCGAGTGGAATTCCAGAGTCTTTGACAAGGCTGCAGTACTACCGACTGAGCTTGTTAGACAGATCAAGGTCAAGTGTGAAAGGATGCTAAGCTATGTGGAAGCGGAGATTAGAGAGGAATAACTTAGTTGTTTGTTAATCTTTTGAGGTTTCTTTGTAGCGGATAGTTGGCATACATTTGTGTCATGCCTCACTCTTGTAACTTGTTGTAAGGATGGTCATAGTGGTAAGTATTATGTATGATATTACTACCTGATACTATCTCTATAGTAGGTAGTATCATGGAGTAGTATCATAGTAATGTTATATTTATTATTTTTTAGAATCTCAATGCAAATTTGTGTACAAGATTTATTTACCATTAATTTTTCTCGTTGTTTGCGCTATGATACGGTATATACCTATGTTACTCTAATCTCCTCTCTCTTCCTTAATTAGCTGCCACATCACTATTTTTGTGAGACCAATATGCATGATACTAGCTATAATACTAGAGCTAGCCGACTATTCATATCTTAATAAATGAAGACGTGCGAGGCTTTCGGTGTTCTTGAAAAGTACAGGAGAAGATTTAAGTTACATGATTCGTGCATTAATTAGAATGCTAGCCTCTTGACCGCCTTTTCTTCCTAAAATGAGATGAACATAGTTTTTTTTAATCAAAATCAAACATTTTGAAAAAAATTGACCATCTATATAAATAAATGTCAGATAATTTTGTACTCGAACAAATATTTAAAACCATTGTAAAAAATGAATAAGATGGCCTGGGAGTGCGTTTCAGTCCCAGGCCCCAGGCCATCTTACTGCGTTTCAGTACAGCCGTCTATGGAACGTGCTTAGGCTGGTGCCAACGCAGGCTATAGCGCGGGCGATACCGCCCGCAGCAAGGCGGTAGCGGGGCGGTAGGCGGGCGAGACGGTAGCGGCGGGCGGTGGTTCCACCGCCCGGCGGTGGTTCCACCGCCCGGCGGTAGGGGGCGGTACCGCCCGTCTATAGCCCGCGTTGGAGGCGAGAGCGGGGCGAGAGGGAGGCGATAGCGGTGCTAGTGGGGGCGGTAGGGTGGAGAGAGAAGTGAGAGCTGGCACTATAGCCCGTGCACTGGCACCGTGGGGTGAGAGTGAGGTGAGAGTGGGGTGATAGTGAGGATAAAAGCTGACGTGACGGGTGAGAGTGGGGTGATGCATTGGCACCAGGCCTTAGGCTGGTGCCAACGCGGGCGGCAGCCGGGCGCTACCGCCCGGGGCGGGGCGGGAGAGGGGCCGGAGGCGGGCGGGACGGGAGGGAGGGGCGCCGGCGGGGCGCCGGCGGTGGCGCCCGCTCCCGCCCGGGCTGGCGCCCGCGTTGGCGGCGGGAGGGAGGCGGGAGAGGGGCGGGAGGCGGGGCGGCGCGATGGCGGGGTGGGGCGGGAGGCAGGCGGGCGGTAGGGCGGGCGAGAGGGGGCGTTAGGCGGGCGGGAGGCGGGCTGGATGCGGGCGAGAGTGGGCGGGAGCGGGGCGGGAGGGGGGCGGCAGTGCCCAACGGCTAGCTGACGTGCCGCGACGCGATTGGTCCACGTCGGCTAGCCGTTGCTCGGTTCAAAAACCCTATAAATACCCCCATATGTTTTCAGCCATTCCACACCTCCACTCTCCATTTCCACTCCACTCTACACCATGTCTTCATCCAGCAGCAGTTCGAGCGACGGAGTGGAGGGTGATTTCATCGCTGCATTCCAGCAGGAGTATGAGGAGGAGATGCAAGCCGAGGAGGTGGTGCCAAGACGTCGGCGCCGCCGACAGTTCATCAGGCGTGATCGTCTGGGTGCCCACGATCGGCTCTTCGAGGACTACTTCGCCGACGACTGCAACTATCCTCCGAGCTACTTTCGGCGAAGGTATCGGATGAGACGATCCCTCTTCCTGACCATTGTGGCTAGATTGGGTGAATACTCTCCGTATTTCACCCAAAGAGATGATGCTCTCAACCGTGCTCGGTTTCTCTCCCCGCAAAAGTGTACTGCGGCTTTGCGTCCGTTAGCTTATGGAGCCGCTGCGGATACAATAGATGAGTGGCTTAAGTTAGCTAGACAAACTTCATCAGATTGTCTAGATAGATTCCGTGAAGGCATCATTGATTGTTACGGGGAGACGTTTTGCCGTCGCCCAACCGTGGAGGATACTCGGCGGTCGTTAGCGAAAGCCGAGGAGCGTGGCTTTCCGGGCATGTTAGGGAGCATCGATTGCATGCATTGGCAGTGGAGGAACTGCCCGGTGGCTCATGCGTCGGCCAATTCACAAGGGGAGACATCAAACACCCTACCATAATCTTAGAAGCCGTTGCGTCGTATGATCGTTGGATCCGGCATGCCTTTTTTGGAGTGGCCGGGTCCAACAACGACCTCAATGTACTGAACCAGTCGCCGTTGTTCACTGATGTGCTTAGGGGAGAAGCACCCGTAGTGAACTTCACGGTGAATGGACACGAGTACAACTATGGTTACTACCTTGCCGACGGCATCTACCCCTCCTGGCCGGTGTTCATGAAAGGTGTTACTCTTCCACAAAGTGAGAAGCAGCGAGTGTTCACTTCTGCTCAATCAGCGCATCGCAAAGATGTCGAGTGTGCCTTTGGAGTGTTGAAGTCTAGGTTCAACATTCTAGCAGTTCCGGACGCTCCTACTCCGAGCGTACTCTTGGATTGATCATGCGTGCATGTGTCATTCTGCACAACATGATCATTGACGATGAGCGTGGACAAAATTTGGATAACAACTATGAGACAGTTGATTCAAATGTCGGCCCTGCAATACACCACCATGCACCACCAAGCCTAGCAGCCAGGATTCAGATGGACACCGAAATGAGGGAGTCACCGATGTATACACAGCTCCGAAGCATGATTTGATGGAGCATGTCTGGGCTAATTCCTAGATTATGTAATTTTTTCAGATTTTTATGTAATCTTTTCAGATTTTTATGTAATTTTTTTTATGATGTAATCGGTAACAATTTTAGTTCAATAAAATAATTTCCTTGCATTATTTATATTGTTGTAACGTAAACAAAGATATGCTCATGTTGAAGAGAGAGAAAAGCTGACGTGGAGGAGAGAGAACTAAAGCTGGCACTATAGCATGTGCATTGGCACCGTGTGGTGAGAGTGGGGTGAGAGTGGGCCAAAAGCTGACGTGGCGGGGCGGGAGGCGGGCGGTGCGTTGGCACCAGCCTTAGTGGCGGAGACAGGCCCCAGGCCACAAGCCTGGGACGTGAGACTATATACTGTAGCTACAGTAAGATGGCCTGGGGCGTTGTGTCATCCTGGCTCCGCAACTGGTGCTACTCACTGAACCAAAGGCCAATCTTTATTCAGATACTCCACGTGACCGATCCCTACGACAACTTGAAATAGATGCAGATCCAATCCACACATAAACTGGGGCAAAATGCAAATGTTGGTTGTTACTTGGAACGGGACTACCGGGGTCTGACTTGATTTCTACAGCGACAGAATGTGATTCACTAACTTGTCGATGTTGAGACGAGAAGAGCCAGCGCCGTTGGTAGCCTGAGCTGCTCTGCTTCTGAGCTCCTGAGCTCGCTCCCTCATCTCGTCTCCCTCCTTGCTCGTCATCAGCCTTCGGACGGCCTCCTCCACCTTGCCCCTCTGAAGCTCGCAGTCGAGCACGAACCCAGCCCGCCAGACGTGCTCGACGTACCTCGCGTTGCCCATCTGGTCGCCGAAGTAGGGTCGGCACAGCATCGGCACTCCGCCGCACACGCCCTCCAGGGTCGAGTTCCACCCGCAGTGCGTCCAGAACCCGCCGACGGCGGCGTGCGCCAGGACCTCCTCCTGCGGCGCCCAGCTCACGATCATGCCCCGGTGGCGGGTCGCGGCGTCGAACCCGTCGGGCAGGGTGGCCTCCGTGACACCGCGCACAAGGTCGGACCGTAGAACCCATAGGAACGACTGGCCACTGTTGGCGATGCCCCATGCCGTCTCGGCGAGGTCGGCGGCGCTCATGCTCGCGAGGCTGCCGAAGCTGATGTAGAGCACGGACGCCGGGGCCTGCACGTCCAGCCACTCCAGACAGGCACGGTCTTGAAGCAAGAGGCTGCTGGACGCCGCCGGTGAGATCATGTGGAGCGGGCCGATGTCGAACACGGGCAGGGCGAGGTCTTGCCGGGTCGTCGCCAGCACGTCGGACTCCAGCGCGTCGAACGTGTTGAGTATGAACCCTGACGAGGCCCTCACCGCCTCGACGGCCCGGGACAAGAGCTTGCACGTTAGGTCGTGCTCGTCACGGCTTCGGCCGATGGTCATCAGGTCCCGGACACGGTACGGCGGCAGCTCCCTCACCGGCACGTCCAGCTGCGATTCTGCTCGATCACAAGTCAATCACGGCGATAGAGGTAGTCAAGATCACGCCATGTTCTAGGTACATTGGGGAAGAGCACGCACGTTCATGCACGTGCAGACTGCAGAGGAGGGCGAAAGAACCTTGAGCTGGGAGGTAGCCCTTGTCGCAGAGCATCGGATTCGCCATGATGTTTCGGAAGCAGGCGGCGCTGCCGGTGCGCAGCGCCAGCGTCGGCACGCCTTGCTGCCGCGCCACGTCCATCAGAGTCAGCAGGTGCGCGTCGGCGACCAGGCACGCGACGTCGTCCCTGGCGCCAGGTGCCTCCAGCACGGCGGCCAGGCGCTCCCGGAACGGCGCCTCGCAGGAGCTGTTGATGGTCAAGATGTGCTCGACGGTCTCCTTCACCGAGACGGGACTGTACGGCGGCAAGCCATCGGGAACTGGGACGAAGTCGTAGGCGGGGTGGCGGGACGGGTCAGGGGCGTTGAAGTGGGAGTGGAAGACTGTGACCGCGAGGCCGCGCTCGTGGAGGAGGCCGGCGAGCTGGAACATTGGGTTGATGTGGCCTTGGTACGGGAGAGGAAACACCAGCACACGGCGGCCGCGCAGGCCGCCGCTGACGGTATTTCCTTCCGATGCCATGGAAATGGAATGGATGGCTGTCCTTCTATGTTTCACTTTCAGGGTAGGTATTTGAAACTTGAGAGTTCGTATAACAGGAGGATGGCTACCTAGGATCCTAGGCGCATGAATATATGTGACAAGGTTGGACCATGAGTACACGACAATATTAAATATAAACGTACACAATATCAAATTGGAATCGTTTTCTTCGAGGTTATATTTGAAGGCATACCATATCTTTACTATATTAAATTACAATATCTAATTTTAAGTTCCCAGATGCTAAAAAGTGCTCGGAGGCTCGCTTGCTCGTCCGAGCCTCCGCTTTGTGACCGTCCGATGGTCTCGATCACGCCCGCGTCCCACATCCTGTCCCATCAGCTTTTCTCCTCACTCTCTTCCCATTTCGTTCCCCATTCCCTCGCACGCGCACCTCACACGCACGCAACCTCCCATGGTTCCTCAGGCTGCCGCGCCGCCGCCGTTGCTCCGGCCGCCAGCAGCTTCGATTGGCGATGGCATGTGCTGGGGCTGCATCGCCTCGTCCTCTGAATCCCCAGCACGGCTCGCCGCTCCCTCGATGCACACGCGTTCCGGTGATGCGCCGTCGCCGCCACCCACGGATCCAGCCACGGATCCAGCCGTCGCCGCCACCCACAGATCCAGCCGTCGCTGGCCATCGACGACGTCGCCACCCGCCTAAAAAGCTCGGCCACGGTCATCTCCGCGACGTCCCCACTGGCGCCAAATCCTAGCCGTACGACTCGGCTGCCGGAGCTGCTCCCAGGAATCCTCTTTGCCGAGTTCACCCCATGGTGCTCGTACTGCGCCACCCCGACGCCCTCTTCTTCCACCTCGAACTCCTGCCTCTGCTCTACGGTGGTGTGGTGATGTTGCTGCTGCATGGGCTGCCGTGGCCTGGCTCGGCTTGCCCCTCCTCTCCTTAAACTACTTCGGTCAGGTAGTTCCTCGGCTCCCCCTTGATGATACTGATACTGGTGATATGTGCATTTGGGTTCTTGTGGTGGATTGGTACTGGTTGATCTGTGCTAGTATATGTGTCCTTCTAATGACCGGTGTTAAGAGTCATTCTAAATGCAATTTCAACAGGCAAATCTGAGCCTACCTTCATACGAACTGGAGCCAGAACGATGGTATAGAGCAAATTGCAGCGGTGACATTGCTTCATAGCTTGCATTGCGTCCTCATCGTGTGAAGCAAATACATGTTGATAGCTTTATTGACATGGATAGCTACGCGGCTACGCCTCACTGATAAGCATCTGGTTTGTTGTTGTACAGTATGTTAGTTTCTTCCTTTTGTGTCAGCCTACTAAGGCTAGAAAAAGTTGAATGATTTTCATAGATATGAGACTATTTGGGTGTACGGGAGTAGTGCGAAAAGAATTAGGTGAGAAATGTGGTGAAACTTCTTTCATAGGTGCAACTGGGAGCATTTCTTTAGAAAAATGAGTTACAATACACTAAAAATGTGGATCGACCTTTTATTGCCGAAGTAAACATTGGAGAGGCTTGCACCTTGCATCTGACTTGGTTGCCTATTCTTAAGATATGCATGGTATGCTGTGTAACTCAACGCCATTGATCTTTTGCTGGGGCACAAATCAGGGTATTTATCAATCAACAATGTAATATACTCTTGACAGATTTTCTATCAAAACCCCACCATGGCACCATGTGGTTGAGGACTGACCGTCTTCACACCAAGTCCGACGATGGTAGGTATCTGTGAGAATTTCCTGATGTTTTATAGGCAAGTAATTTGGCTCCAGAACAACAAAAAACTCTGCCAGCGTGGGATTCAATTTTTGACCAGTTGAAACAGGAATTTAGCCTAGGACGCCAATCCAGGTCACCAAAACTAGACCTAACGCGGTGTTTTTCTGACACGATTGTGGACCAGAGTCCTAGTTCATTCCTTGTTGATTACTTGTTTAGCTCCTGATCTAGTATATATAAATAAGTAGGGATTGTTTTTTTGGGTTCTATTTAGCTGTAGCTACTACAGTGTAGTGGATTGGATGCTTCGGTTGATGCAGGTGACCATATTTAATACAATTAGGACGCAGATTCTGTTTTCATCAAGTAACCGTGGACATGAGGTGCTGAAGTGGATACATAGGAGAAATATATGATGTAGTATAAATAACTTGCAGAAACAATTGTCATATATATATTCTTTCAATTACATGCATTTATTCATGTGGGAATCATGCAATAGAAATAGTATGCTGACAGGCAATATATTCCTGCAATTACATGTACTTCGACCGGTTGCTGATGTGCATCTTGCCGTCAGGAACATAAACAGCTTCAGAAACTCGCGGCATCGGTCCTTGCTGAGGAGATAATGACGGAGAGAGCTGCAATGGCTCTCCATGATGGCGACGATGGCCACAACGACGAGAGGGCGTCAATAACTGGAGCACCGTAGCTCGGACCATCACCATGAGGGTTGAAGTTTGACACACTGAAGCAAACTAGGTAAAAGTCCTCTGAATAAAAGTGATAACCTGCTTGCATGTTTTGTTGTTGATGTATGGGTTAGAGAATGGGTGCAGATTTTGAATGAGAGAAAGGTAGTAACATGCATAAGTTGGCCCGTGGTTTTATTAACTTGCCATTGCCATCATGCTTAAGTTGAGTAATCAAATTAATTAAGTTGATTCTTCTGGTATGCTTAAGTTGTGTGGATATCTATAGTCTATCTAGGTTTTCCTTTTTAAGCAACATGCGTAAGTTGGCCACTGGTTTAATTAAGTTGCCATTGTGAATATGCTTAAGTTGGGCATTGAAATAAATTAGGTTGGTTCCACCAGCATGTGTAAGTTGTGTTTATAGTCCAATTATTTTTCATTTTCTTCTTGAAGCAACATGCATAAGTTGACTACTTTGGGTTAATTAAGTTGTATTTTCAACATGGCTAAGTTGGCTACACAAATGAAGCAAGTTGGTTCTACCAACATGCTTAAGTTGCGCTTTATAGTATAGCTGATTTTCCTTTTCTTTTTTGGAGCAACATGCACAAGTTGACTACTTTAGGTAAATTAAGTTGTATTGTCAATATGCATAAGTTGGGTACTAAAATGAATTAAGTTGGTTCCACCAAATGTTTAAGTTGTGTTTTATAGTTAGTTAGTTTTCCTTTTCTTTTTTGAAGCAACATACATAAATTGGGTACTTTGGGATAATTAAGTTGTATTTGTCAATATTTCTAAGTTGGTTACAGAAAATTAGCAAGTTGGTTCTACCAACATGCTTACCTTGCGATTTACAGTCTAGCTGGTTTTCCTTTTCTTTTTTTTGGAGCAACATGCACAAGTTGGCTACTTTAGGTAATTTTAGTTGTATTGTCAATATGCATAAGTTGGGTACTAAAATGAATTAAGTTGGTTCCACCAAATGTTGAAGTTGTGTTTTATAGCTAGTTAGTTTTATTTTTTATTTTTTGAAGTAACATACACGTTGGGCTAATTAAGTTGTATTTTTCAACATTTTTAAGTTGGCTACATAAATTAATCAAGTTGGTTCTACCAACATGCTTAGTTTGCATTTTATAGTCTAGCTGGTTTTCCTTTTCTTTTTTGGAGCAACATGCACAAGTTAGCTACTTTGGGTTAATTAAGTTGTATTGTCAATATGCCAAAGTTGGGTACTGAAATGAATTAATTTGCTTCCATCAAATGTTTAAGTTGTGTTTTATAGCTAGTTAGTTGTCATTTTCTTTTTTGGAGCAACATACACAAGTTGGCTACTTTGGTTAATTAAGTTGTATTGTCAATATGGCTAAGTTGGGTACTGAAATGAATTATGTTGCTTCCACCAAATGTTTAAGTTGTGTTTTATAGCTAATTAGTTGCCCTTTTCTTGGAACGACATGCACAAGTTGGCTACTTTAGGCTAATTAAGTTGTATTACCAATATGCCTAAGTTGAAAATATGCCTAAGTTGGGTACTGAAATGAATTAAGTTGATTTTCCCTATTATCAGTCCCAAATTGGGTTTAGTACAAAAACAAAGTTGCTTAAGAATTTTTTTGTCAAGTTGCTCAATCAACAAGCCTAAATTGTATGATAATGGTTCCTAATACCATCTGGAACCCTACCCTATTCACGTTACAGTTTCAGTTGGTTCTCAACACTAAGTTGCATCAACACCTTTTTATAAAGTTGCTTTTTTTGCAACATAAAACCTTGAGTCGTGCAAGAGGAGTAGCTTAAGCATTTTCTATGTACAACCCAAAACTATTTCTAGTGTGCTTATGTGATTGCTCTTTCAGGTTTCTGCGATAAGAACCAGTAAATGATCGGCGATTCAAAACGATCAAGGAAAGAAATGGTTATTCCTACATTGATGTCATAGCAACACAATCAGATAAGACAGATCCTTAGTGTTCAGAAATTAGTAGTGGTCAAAGCTAACGTTTTCTCAATTTGGAAGTTTTATCTTTTCATGTTATCTTGTTAATCTTTTGTGGCGCAAAAGATATATCTAGGAACAACTATGCTCGATTCAAGGGAGCCTCAAGGCCATGCCGGAACTGCTTACTACCTTTTTTTATGACGACCTACATATATGTTGGAAAAAACCCTCCTGCATTGTTCTCTACTATGTCACGATAAGTTGCACCTTGGAGTTATGTTTTCAAGTGTGATGGTTAGCAACTGAGGTTTCAGGAAAAATATCTAGTTGCACCTGACATGGTTTGTGTTTGGCATGATCTACTTGAAATCTGTTTTTTTTTGTCCTAATTTGTACGTGGGGTTTGTGTTTGTGTTAGGCTTGATCTTCTTTGTACCTGACAGTTTTGCACTTATTTTTTTATGGGATATCTTCTTCATGGAAGCTACAGAAGATCTACTTCTTGGCCATATTAGGTTTATTTCATGGGGGCGTTGTTGTACAAGGGGTTCGAGGGAAAAGGGTGAAACATATAGTTAGATTTTAATCCACTGCAGGAAGATGGAGGTTTGGCTCCTTCTGTTGCTGCCTTTGATTCAAAAAGAATCCATGGAGATTTGGAGGAGAGAGAGAACTAGAGGTACATACGAGGAAGAAATCTGTAGAACCGGAGGAGGAAGAAGGTTGGAGTAGGTTTTGTGTTCCGGATCTGGGGGTTGGCGGACTGATTTTGTTGGTTCAAGCGCTAGAGACAGCTGGGCGTACGATTCCCGTATAATGTTATGATATTTCCTTTTTTGGATGAGGGTTAAAGTGGACGGGGGATACTTTCCTTATTTGGGGTGAGGGCTAGGTCGAACTAATCAGCCCCCGGAGGCTGCCTAGTCGCGTCCTTTTAAGTTTATTGCAGTATTTTTATTATTAAATTTCAATTGGACGTAATGGTTGGTAGTACGCTATTTTCAAAATAATTGAAGTTGCAAAGGTTTTGGTACATGGTTCCATAGTTTCCTAAGTAAACACAAAAAGATAAAATGAGAATCATAAAATAAGATAGTAGTAAAAGCTCTTTTTAGAGAAAGTCCAATCCTGTGTGCAACAAGAGGACAAGCTTAGATGTACACTTATGTGAGTAAAGCGTTCCAAAGGGCGACATGAATTTTAAGCACAAGATTTCTTTTTTAAGCACAAGATTTCTATATAAACATGACAAGTATTTTGTCAAGTTCAATTCCTATATTGGATGGAGCATAAGATAGGTGCAACCATATCTATATGCATGAGCAATTACACCTTAGTGATTGACCTTAAGGCTATTTCCCCGAGCAAGCAGAGGATGTATTAAGACAAATGTTCAACCACTGCTTAAGCAAGTCCAATACTTGGGTCATGAAGTCAATGTCCCTCCTCTTTTCCCTAATTATAAGTTGCAATGCTATGAGCCCATAAAGGTGAAGTACTATGCAGTCGACATTCACACGATACCATCATAGAACCACGTTAAAGCGGAACATTTAACCAAATACTCGACTCCTATTTTATAAAAATCATTACTATGACATTCTATGCCCTCGGGAAGATGGAAAACTACTCACAACTCTTAAACATGAACACGATCAGTGGCGTAATGAATACAACACAATCTAAAAATATAACTCCATAACCAAATAATCTCGAATAGCCAAGTACAATCATGCACTAGATATTACAAAGATATCCCCTTGGAAGCGGAAGAGAAGCTGAAAGTTTTGCCCTTTCCTGAAGAAAAAGAAGAAGAGGACTTTTGCCTCCGCCGCCGTTGTCTTAGAAAAATCCCTAAAAACACTGGGATTTTGGAAGAAAGACCGGTAAATCATCTAAAACTACACAAATAACGTCACAGTCATGCATATATATGATGACGTTGGGACTCCAAGTGCAGAGTGTTGTCAGCAGAGTATTTTCCCCACAAGGGTGACTCGAGGGTTTATATCGAACTCTCAGGAAACCGAGCAAAGAGTATTCTGTTATTTCTTCTTCTAGCAATCCTGCAAGTAAATTAAAAGCTTTGTGTCTCCAACTCCACCGTGTGGTTGTCAAGCATAAGGTTTCACGTAAATAAATAAACACAAGTAATAATAAAATGAGTAAAACTAGATGAAATTAAGTAACTAAGTAAAAATTGTAAAGGGGTTGATTGTTTTTGGTGTTTTAGATGCAAATAATAAAAGTAAATATTTTTCTATTTTTGGAAAACAAGATAACGGTGTTTCTTATGATAAAAAGTGGACCGGGGTTCATGGGTTCACTTGACTATTGTCTCTTTTAAGTTGTAGTAGACAAATAGTAATTCATCAATAAGATATGAGGATGCAAAACAATAATATGAGTACAATACACATTCATATGGGCATCACGTTCTAACATAGAGATGATGCAACACATCTCTCTTATACTCCACAAGAAAGGGAAAACTTCATGCAATCTTGTATTAAGAATTAACAAAGTATAGCCATAAGTATTTTGACATGATGTTTGAATATCAAATATGCTACCTTGATCAAACAAGATCATCACTTTTGTCACGTGACGAACATAACAGATGCATTCACTTTATCCCTAGTGAGGTAGAAAAAAAAGCCAAAACCATAATAGATCATGAATTTGTTATCACTATTCAATCACTAAAACCATACTACACCGTCTAATACACACATCACCCCACATACGCTCTTGCATAGATGTTGGATCAGAACAATGTACCTAATATGCATCTATCAATACATCTTACACATAATACGATAAAATCTCATAGGACAATATCATAGAATAAGGATCCACCACATAAGTATTACAAATATGACCATAATCATGTGAGGCAGCTCATATGGCACTAAGAACTATGAAGAACATGAGAGAAATAGATCAAACTACTGCCACACACCCATTGTTCAGAGGTGGACTACTCTCCATTGATCATGGTGATGATGATGAAAACGTTGGAGAAGGTGAAGATCCCTCCAGCGATGATCCCAGTGGAGTTTGCCCCTCAAATCTTCTCTACTGCAACCTCCGTTTTCATGTTTCTGTCTTTCTGCGGCGCTCTCCTCCCGAAAACTCTTCAGCACTAGGAGCAGTTGGAGAAGATGCAGCCCGAACCAGCGTGCTGGTGCAGATAGGAGAAGAAGGGGGCTTCAATTTTCGATGGCAAGGACAGAAGCGTTCGCGATAGCCAGAATCGTCGCAGAAGAAACAACACATATGGTCCTTGCACTTGGAGGCATGGTGGGAGGGGACAAGACATCTAGAAAACTTCCTCTTGGTATTGCTAATGAAGCGGAGGAGACTGGCTTGCTCTTTCCTGAAGCGTCCGCATGGTGCCAGCCAAGCCAGAGCGTCGTTGCCTCGGACAGAGTGCCTACCAGTTGATAGGTCCATGGAGGCCATTTGACCTTCTAACACCTTAACCTATCCCTCTATTGTGTTTTCTCATGTTGCACTAGGTTCCATGGATGATGAAGCGTCAATCATGGACAAGAAGATGTACATGGTTGATGACCCACAAGTATAGGGGGTGTATCGTAGTACTTTCGATAAATAAGAGTGTCGAACCCAACGAGGAGCAGAAGGTGTTGACAAGCAGTTTCAATGAAGGATTCACTGTAAATGCTCACAGACAAGTTTTCGAGGAGGTTTTGATATAGCAGATAAATAAAATACAAGTAAGTAAAATGCGAGAATAATAATTGCAGCAAGTGGCCCAATCCTTTTTAGCACAAAGGACAAGCCGGTTTGTTTACTTATGGTGACCAAACGTTCTTGAGGACACACGTGAATTTAGTCTAGTGCTTTCGCTTCATATAGTTGATTAATCTTCATTGTTTTGATAAGTGTTGTGTGGGTGAACCTATGCTAGTGCACCGCCCTTCCTAGGACTAATACATACTTGTGATTAAACCCCTTGCAAGCATCCGCAAATACAAGAAAGTAATTAAGATAAATCTAACCACAACCTTAAACTTGAGATCCTGCTATCCCTCATGCATCGATATACCAACGGGGGTTCAGGTTGCTGTCACTCCGGCAACCCCACAATTAGCAAACGAATAAAAGATGCATTCCCCTAGGCCCATAAAGGTGATGTGTCATGTAGTCGACGTTCACATGACACCACTAGAAGAATAACACCACAACTTAAATATCAAACCATTAAATATTACTCAACATAGTTCACTACTAACATTTAGACTTCACCCATGTCCTCAAGAACTAAACGAACTACTCACAAGACATCATATGGAACATGATCATAGGTGATATGATGATGGATAACAATCTGAACATAAACCTTGATTCAACGGTTTCACTCAATACCATCAATAACAAGGAGTAATCAACACCGGGAGAGTTTCCCCTATGAAATACTCAAGATTCAACCCTAGATGTTACAGCGGAGACGAGGTGCAGCGGTGGAGATGACGGTGTCGGTGGTGGAGATGATGATGATGATGATGATCCCAATGAAGTCCAGCTCGATGACGGTGACGATGGCGACGATTTCCCCACTCCGAGAGGGAATTTCCCCGGCAGATCTCTGCCTGCCGGAGAGCTCTTTTCTCTCTGGTGTTTTCCGCCTCGAGGCAGCGGTGATGACTATCCTCGATGTTCCCCCGCACCTTAGGGTTTCTGGGAGATGAAGTACGCGAAAGGGCGATGGCCGAGGGGGTCGTGGGCCCCCTCCCCACGTGGCGGCGCGCCGGCATTGGTGGCCGCGCCGGCCATGGGGAGGGCCCATGGCGGCCCTCCTCGGCCTCCCCTTTGGCTGGCTCCGTCATCCGGAAAAATAGGAGCTTCGGTATATTTTCCGTCAATTGTTGATCTTCGTAAATATTGTATCTCGGCGGTGCTTTTTCCGGCAGAATTCGACTCCGGTGAGTAATTCTCCAATAATCATGAAACATGCAAAATAGGTGAAATAACATAAGTATCATCTCTAAATATGAAATATATCAATGAATAACGAGTAAATTATGATATAAAATAGTGATGCAAAATGGACGTATCAACTCCCCCAAGCTTAGACCTCGCTTGTCCCCAAGCGAAACCGAACTCGTAAACAAGACCACATGTTTATGGAGTGAAGAGTCGATAAATAAAATACGGACAAGAAGCATCACATTTATTAATTCACACAAGACATTCTAGTAAACAACTTCCTCATATAACTCAACTTGAAACAAGTAAAGGGAAATCACAAATAAAGGTGCATAGGAAATCATAATTGGTAATGGCAAACTTCGTTCTTGGTCAAAGACCAATTAACAAATTGTACTTATCTTTCGAGCAGAGCCTTTATATTAGAGGTTATATGGCAGAACTTACATGCTCAATCATAACAATCTCCTCATAATCATTGATAACCTTCAAAGTCATATTCATTCAGATAAAATTCGTACTAAACAAGGAAGAATAAAAGACATGATTAAATAGATCACAATATAAATGGTTGGATCACAACAACTCAATTGCTTGCTTGAGATAGAGGGAAATAGGTTTATCGACTCAACATAAAAGTAAAAGATAGGCCCTTCGCAGAGGAAGCAGGGATTAAATCATGTGCTAGAGCTTTTCAAGTTTTGAAATCATATAGAGAGCATAAAAATAAAGTTTTGAGAGGTGTTTGTTGTTGTCAACGAATGGTAGTGGGCACTCTAACCCCCTTGTCAACCAGACTTTCAAGAGCGGCTCCCATGAAGGACGTTATCTCTACCGAAGAAGGTAGATCATCCCTCTTCTCTTTTGTTTACACATGTACTTTAGTTTTATTTATGGATGACACTCCTCCCAACCTTTGCTTTCACAAGCCATGGCTAACCGAATCCTCGGGTGCCTTCCAACATTTCACATACCATGGAGGAGTGTCTATTGCAAAATTAAGTTGCTTATCGATAAATCGGGGCAAAACATGTGAAGAGAATTATTAATGAAAGTTATTAATTGGGGCTGGGCACCCCGTTGCCAGCTCTTTTTGCAAAATTATTGGATAAGCGGATGTATATGCCACTAGTCCATTGGTGAAAGTCTGTCGAACAAGATTGAAAGATAAAACACCACATACTTCCTCATGAGCTATAAAACATTAACACAAATAAGAGATAATAACTTTTGAATTGTTTAAAGGTACCACATGAAATATTTACTTGGAGTGGCGCAAAATACAACATAATAGGTAGTTATTGTGGACACAAATGGCATGGGTTTGGTTTAAGGTTTTGGATGCACGAGAAGCATTCCCTCTCAGTACAGGTCTTTGGCTAGCAAGGTTGGTTAGCAAGCATAAGAGTTGAGGGAAACAAACAAATATACATGTGATAGAAACAATCATGCATCTTCCTTGTAAGCAAAAACAATTTTAACTTCAGAATACTAAGCTCATTAGCTAACAAGAAAGAAAGATAATGAAATAATATATCTACATGTACTTCCCTCTTTTCTACTTAAGCCTCAAAGTATTGTTGTCTGTTGACCAATGCTAAGTTTGCCAAAACCAAATAGATTTACTTGATGCTCCCAAAGTGATATCAATACTAACAACAAGATCAATCATATAACAGAAATTGCAAACTAAAATAAGGTGTGCAAAACGTAAATGATAAAACTTCTCATTAATATTCCATAATGATAACTCACACCAAGGGATACATAGATAACCAACTAAAAGAGAGATACTTCCACACTTCAAACCATCTTATATGATAACTTCCCTACTCATGATATGACACTACTTGACAGTAAAAAGGTAAAAGATAGTGATGATGTGATACCGCGGCACTCCCCCCAAGCTTGGAACAAGCCGAGGGGGTGCCAATACCAATGATGAATTACTCCTTCGGTGGTGATGGTGGAACGACCCTGATGGGAGTGACGAACCACTCTAGCATTCTGCGAAGTCGGTTGTTCTCCTCCTGAAGTATCTCCACTTCCCTTCTCAGAACACGGTATTGATCACAAAACTCGTCGGTAACCCGAAAAGCTTCCTCCATAGCAGGGAAGGAGTTGAGGCTAGGAGCATGTGGTAAAGGTCCCTGCAAGTTATGAGAAAAAGAACGTCGAGTGTTAACCGATCCCACTAAGATTGGCTTACTCCCCACAGCTTGCCGCTCTCTTTTTATTGATGACATCTTCTTCACTTCCTCCTTGACACTCTCATCCATCTCTTTCCGTCTTGTCACGACCCTTTCCTCTTCCGCCCATCCAACGAAAGTTCCTTGACCTAGATCCTGGAGGAGCTCACGTTTGCGACGCATTGCATAATCTTCTGAGGATGAACCTTGCGACGACATCTGAACAGAAACAGGTCGAAACAACACACGACGAGAAGACGATATACGGACCTAGGGGGATCCGGGGGATTATATAGAAAAAAAATTTACGACAAAAGGAAAGTACCAGGTCGAACCCGAGTGGGAAAGGGACTCCGAGGAGCCGTCCCCATATGGCGGCGCGGCCAAGGTGGGGCCCGCGCCAACACGTGGGGACGCGCCCTCGTGCGCCTCCTCCACTCCGATTCGATCTCATAATTTTTCATATTTTCTAAAAATAGCAAAAATATTGTTCGGAAAGTTAAACGCGGACTTTTTACTACCAAAACTGTTGCCTATTCGAAGTCGAACTCTGCAGAACTATCAATTTGATCTTTGATGAAAGTTTCCGGAGTCACCACTCGAATAACATCAACATCTTCATTATAAGAATCTCCAGAAATATAATGTTTGAGTCTTTGTCCATTCACCACTTGTGTGGCATCGTCTTTCAGCGAAGCAATTTTTATTGCCCCTGAACGATACACCTCCACAATGACATATGGTCCTTCCCATTTTGAGAGTAATTTTCCTGCAAAAAATCTAAGACGAGACCGATACAATAGGACTTTATCTCCAACATTAAATTCTCTTTTAATAATTCTTCTATCATGCCATTTCTTAACTTTCTCCTTAAAATGTCTAGCATTTTCATAAGCTTCACTTCTCCACTCATCTAAAGAACTCAATTGTAGCAACCTTTTCTTACCGGCAAGTTTAAATTTCTTTATTTAAGTTCTCTTACAGCCCAATAGGCTTTGTGCTCTAGTTCTAAAGGTACATGACAAGCTTTTCCATAAACCATTTTATAAGGAGACATACCCATAGGATTTTTATAAGCAGTTCTATAAGCCCACAACGCTTCCTTCAACTTACTAGCCCAATTTTTCCTAGATTTATTAACAGTCTTTTGCAAGATAGATTTAATTTCTCTATTTGATAATTGTACTTGCCCACTAGTTTGAGGATGATAAGCTGAAGCAATTCTATGATTAATACCATATTTAGCAAGAGTTTTTCTAAAAATACCATGAATAAAATGAGAACCTCCATCAGTCATAAGATATCTAGGTACTCCAAACCTAGGAAAAATAACATCTAAAAGCATTTTTAAAGAGGTCTCACCATCAGCACTTTTTGTGGGTATGGCTTCCACCCATTTAGTAACATAATCAACAGCAACAAGTATATGAGTGTTACCTTCGAAGAAGGGAAAGGACCCATGAAGTCAAATCCCCAACAATCAAATGGTTCAAGTAACAAGAGTATAATTCATAGGCATTTCATTGCGTCTAGAGATATTACCAACTCTTTGACATTCATCACAAGATAAAATAAACTTTCTTGCATCTTTAAAGAGAGTTGGCCAATAAAAACCTGACTCGTAGAACCTTTTGTGCGGTTCTATCTCCGGCGTGATGTCCTCCATAAACACTACCATGACACTTACTCAATATCTCTTGTTGTTCATATTCGGGGACACATCTTCGCATAATACCATCCACTCCTTCTTTATATAAGTGTGGGTCATCCCAAAAATAATGCCTCAAGTCATAAAAGAATTTCCTCCTTTGCTGAGCTGAAAAGGTTGGAGGCAAGTACTTGGAAACAATAAAGTTAGCATAATCAGCATACCAAGGACTATCTCGCGAGCTCACCTTTATTGGAGCCAATTGTTCATTTGGAAAACTATCATTAACAGGAACATGATCATAAGCAATATTTTCTAATCTAGACAAATTATCAGCAACAGGATTATCAGCACCTTTCCTATCTACAATATGTAAATCAAATTCTTGCAAAAGAAGCAACCATCTAATAAGCCTTGGCTTAGCATCTTTCTTTTCCATAAGGTACCTAATTGCAGCATGATCAGTATGAACTGTGACTTTTGAATCAACAATATAAGGTCTAAACTTGTCACAAGCAAAAACTACAGCTACTAACTCTTTTTCAGTTGTAGCATAATTTCTTTGATCAGCATCAAGAGTTTTACTAGCATAATGAATAACATTCAATTTTTTATCTACTCGCTGTCCAAGAACAGCACCTACAGCAAAATCACTAGCATCACACATAATTTCAACAGGTAAATTCCAATCAGGAGGTTCAACTACAGGAGAAGTTGTTAAGGCTTTCTTTAGAGTTTCAAAAGCTTCCTTACAATCATCATCAAAAACAAAAGGTACATCTTTTTGAAGAAGATTAGTAAGAGGCTTTGAAATTTTAGAGAAATCTTTAATAAATCTCCTATAAAATCCAGCATTACCAAGAATACTACGAATACCTTTAACATCCCTAGGATAGGGCATCTTCTCAATTGCTTCAACTTTAGCTCTATCAACTTCAATACCTCTCTCAGAAATTTTATGTCCCAATACAATTCCTTCATTAACCATAAAGTGGCATTTCTCCCAATTAAGAACAAGGTTAGTTTCTTCACATCTCTGCAAAACTTTATCAAGGTTTCGCAAAAATTATCAAAAGAATTCCCATAGACAGAAAAATCATCCATGAATACCTCTGCAATCTTTTCATAAAAGCCATGAAAAATAGCAGACATGCATCTTTGAAAAGTAGCAGGAGCATTACATAAGCCAAAAGGCATACGCCTATAAGCATAAGTTCCATAGGGACAAGTGAAAGTGTTTTTCTCTTGATCTTTAGCTTTAACAGCAATTTGTGAAAACCCAGAATAACCATCAAGAAAACAGAAGTGAGTATTTTTAGATAACCTTTCTAGCATTTGATCAATAAAAGGTAAAGGGTAATGATCTTTCTTAGTAACTTTATTAACCTTTCGAAAATCAATGCACATTCTATACCCTACAACTACTCTTTGAGGGATAAGTACATCATTATCATTAGGTACAACAGTTATTCCTCCTTTCTTAGGAACACAATGCACATGACTAACCCATCTACTATCAGCAATAGGATATATAATACCAGCTTCAAGAAGTTTCAATATCTCATTCCTTACCACATCCTTCATCTTAGGAATTAGACGACGCTGATGTTCAACAACAGGCTTTGCATCATCTTCCATGTTGATGGCATGTTGGCAAATAGAGGGAGAAATCCCCTTCAAGTCATCAAGAGTGTAGCCAATAGCTCCTCGGTGTTTCTTCAATATTTTCAATAATCTTTCTTCCTCAAAATCTGAAAGCTTAGCACTAATAATAATAGGATATGTTTTCTTATCATCAATATAAGCATACTTAAGATTATCAGGTAACGGTTTCAAATCGAAAACAGGATCTTCCTTTGGTGGTGGTGGTGTACCTAGATCTTCGACCGGTAAGTCATGTTTAAGAATGGGTTGACGAAGGAAAATTTCATCAAGCTCATTCCTTTCTTCCCTAAAGACTTCACTCTCATGATCCTCCAAATATTGCTGCAAAGGATTATTAGGAGCAAGAGCAATAGATGCAAGCTGTTGATGGCGTGTAACTCACATGTTCGTTGGGAACCCCAAGAGGAAGGTATGATGCGCGCAGCAGCAAGTTTTCCCTCAGAAAGAAACCAAGGTTTATCGAACCAGGAGGAGCCAAGAAGCACGTTGAAGGTTGATGGCGGCGGGATGTAGTGCGGCGCAACACCAGAGATTCCGGCGCCAACGTGGAACCCGCACAACACAACCAAAGTACTTTGCCCCAACGAAACAGAGTGAGGTTGTCAATCTCACCGGCTTGCCGTAACAAAGGATTAACCGTATTGTGTGGAAGATGATTGTTTGCGAGAGAAAACAAGAAAACAAGTATTGCAGACAGATTTGTATTTCAGTATTAAAAGAATGGACCGGGGTCCACAGCTCACTAGAGGTGTCTCTCCCATAAGATAAAAGCATGTTGGGTGAACAAATTACGGTCGGGCAATTGACAAATAGAGAGGGCATAACAATGCACATACATGTCATGATAAGTACAAGTGAGATTTAATTGGGCATTACGACAAAGTACATAGACCGCCATCCAACTGCATCTATGCCTAAAAAGTCCACCTTCAGGTTATCATCCGAACCCCTTCCAGTATTAAGTTGCAAAGCAACAGACAATTGCATTAAGTATGGTGCGTAATGTAATAAATAACTACATCCTCGGACATAGCATCAATGTTTTATCCCTAGTGGCAACGAAGACAACACAACCTTAGAACTTTCTCGTCACTCGTCCCGGTGTCAATGCAGGCATGAACCCACTATCGAGCATAAATACTCCCTCTTGGAGTTAAGAGCAAAAACTTGGCCGCAGCCTCTACTAATAACGGAGAGCATGCAAGATCATAAACAACACATATGTAATAACTTGATAATTAACATAACATGGTATTCTCTATCCATCGGATCCCGACAAACACAACATAGAGTATTACGGATAGATGATCTTGATCATGTTAGGCAGCTCACAAGATCCAACAATGAAGCACAATGAGGAGAAGACAACCATCTAGCTACTGCTATGGACCCATAGTCCAGGGGTGAACTACTCACTCATCACTCCGGAGGCGACCATGGCGGTGTAGAGTCCTCCGGGAGATGAATCCCCTCTCCGGCAGGGTGCCGGAGGAGATCTCCAGAATCCCCCGAGATAGGATTGGCGGCGGCGGCGTCTCTGGAAGGTTTTCCGTATCGTGGTTCTTCGCATCAGGGGTTTCGCGATGGAGTCTTTAAGTAGGCGGAAGGGCAACGTGGGGGGCCACACGAGGGCCCCACACCACAGGTCGGTGCGGCCAAGACCTGGGCCGCGCCGCCCTATGGTGGCGGCCCCTCGTGGCCCCACTTCGACTCCTCTTCGGTCTTCCGGAAGCTTCGTGGCAAAATAGGACCCCGGGTTTTGATTTCGTCCAATTCCGAGAATATTTCGTTACTAGGATTTCCGAAACCAAAAACAGCAGAAAACAAAGAATCGGCTCTTCGGCATCTTGTTAATAGGTTAGTTCCAGAAAATGCACGAATATGACATAAAGTGTGCATAAAACATGTAGGTATCATCAATAATATGGCATGGTTCATAAGAAATTATCGATACGTTGGAGACGTATCAGCATCCCCAAGCTTAGTTCTGCTCGTCCCGAGCAGGTAAAACGATAACAAAGATAATTTCTGAAGTGACATGCCATCATAACCTTGATCATACTATTTGTAAACATATGTAATGAATGCAGCGATCAAAACAATGGTAATGACATGAGTAAACAAGTGAATCATAAAGCAAAGACTTTTCATGAATAGTACTTCAAGACAAGCATCAATAAGTCTTGCATAAGAGTTAACTCATAAAGCAATAAATCAAAGTAAAGGTATTGAAGCAACACAAAGGAAGATTAAGTTTCAGCGGTTGCTTTCAACTTATAACATGTATATCTCATGGATAATTGTCAACATAGAGTAATATAACAAGTACAATATGCAAGTATGTAGGAATCAATGCACAGCTTCACACAAGTGTTTGCTTCTTGAGATGGAGAGAGATAGGTGAACTGACTCAACATAAAAGTAAAAAGAATGGTCCTTCAAAGAGGAAAGCATCGATTGCTATATTTGTGCTAGAGCTTTTATTTTGAAAACATGAAACAATTTTGTCAACGGTAGTAATAAAGCATATGAGTTATGTAAATTATATCTTACAAGTTGCAAGCCGCATGCATAGTATACTAATAGTGCCCGCACCTTGTCCTAATTAGCTTGGACTACCGGATCATCGCAATACACATGTTTTAACCAAGTGTCACAATGGGGTACCTCCATGCCGCCTGTACAAAGGTCTAAGGAGAAAGCTCGCATTTTGGATTTCTCGCTTTTGATTATTCTCAACTTAGACATCCATACCGGGACAACATGGACAACAGATAATGGACTCCTCTTTAATGCATAAGCATGTGGCAACAATTATTATTCTCATATGAGATTGAGGATATGTGTCCAAAACTGAAACTTCCACTATGAATCATGGCTTTAGTTAGTGGCCCAATGCTCTTCTCTAACAATATGTATGCTCCAACCATTAAGGTGGTAGATCTCTCTTACTTCAGACAAGACGGACATGCATAGCAACTCACATGATATTCAACAAAGAATAGTTGATGGCGTCCCCGTAAGCATGGTTATCGCACAACAAGCAACTTAATAAGAGATAAAGTGCATAAGTACATATTCAATACCACAATAGTTTTTAAGCTATTTGTCCCATGAGCTATATATTTCAAAGGTGAATGATGGAATTTTAAACGTAGCACTCAAGCAATTTACTTTGGAATGGCGGATAAATACCATGTAGTAGGTAGGTATGGTGGACACAAATGGCATAGTGGTTGGCTCAAGTATTTTGGATGCATGAGAAGTATTCCCTCTCGATACAAGGTTTAGGCTAGCAAGGTTATTTGAAACAAACACAAGGATGAACGGTGCAGCAAAACTCACATAAAAGACATATTGTAAACATTATAAGACTCTACACCGTCTTCCTTGTTGTTCAAAACTCAATACTAGATATTATCTAGACTCTAGAGAAACCAAATATGCAAACCAAATTAGCAAGCTCTAAGTGTTTCTTCATTAATGGGTGCAAAGTATATGATGCAAGAGCTTAAACATGAGCACAACAATTGCCAAGTATCAAATTATCCAAGACATTTTAGAGTTACTACATGTAGCATTTTCCAATTCCAACCATATAACAATTTAACGAAGAAGAAACTTCGCCATGAATACTATGAGTAGAGCCTAAGGACATACTTGTCCATATGCTACAGCGGAGCGTGTCTCTCTCCCACAAAGTGAATGCTAGGATCCATTTTATTCAAACAAAACAAAAACAAAAACAAACCGACGCTCCAAGCAAAGTGCATAAGATGTGACGGAATAAAAATATAGTTTCGGGGAGGAACCCGATAATGTTGTCGATGAAGAAGGGGATGCCTTGGGCATCCCCAAGCTTAGACGCTTGAGTCTTCTTAGAATATGCAGGGGTGAACCACCGGGGCATCCCCAAGCTTAGAGCTTTCACTCTCCTTGATCATATTGCATCATACTCCTCTCTTGATCCTTGAAAACTTCCTCCACACCAAACTCGAAACAACTCATTAGAGGGTTAGTGCACAATAAAAATTAACATGTTCAGAGGTGACACAATCATTCTTAACACTTCTGGACATTGCATAAAGCTACTGGACATTAATGGATCAAAGAAATTCATCCAACATAGCAAAAGAGGCAATGCGAAATAAAAGGCAGAATCTGTCAAAACAGAACAGTCCGTAAAGATGGATTTTATTAGGGCACCAGACTTGCTCAAATGAAAATGCCAAAATTGAATGAAAGTTGCGTACATATCTGAGGATCACTCACGTAAATTGGCTTAATTTTCTGAGTTACCTACAGAGAATTAGACCCAGATTCGTGACAGACAAAGAAATCTGTTTCTGCGCAGTAATCCAAATCTAGTATTTACTTTACTATCAAAGACTTTACTTGGCACAACAAAACATAAAACTAAGATAAGGAGAGGTTGCTACAGTAGTAAACAACTTCCAAGACTCAAATATAAAACAAAAATACTGTAGTAAAAACATGGGTTGTCTCCCATAAGCGCTTCTTTAACGCCTTTCAGCTAGGCGCAGAAAGTGTAACTCAAGTATTATCAAAGGGTGGTGCATCTACAGCGGGGTTTGGAGTTTTCTCAACCATGCATAGTATATTGGATACATAAGTTTCATCGTCTCCCTTTTCATTAGTCTTGGGCTTGCTACTCTCGTCGAACAAATTTTCAGGAACAAGCCAAGCATAGTTATTTTCTAGTGCATCATTCATAGCTAGGAGTTTACATGGTATTGGTGCTTTGATCTCCCCACCATCATTAATATTATTAGTGTACCTTATTCTATCCATGTCCATTTTTTCAAGGAGACCAACAAAATTAGTATGAGAACCAAGCATATTAAATTTAGCAAAGACCTTTCTAGCCTCTCTTGCTAGACCACCAAATTCTCTAAGAAGGGTTTCTAAAACAAAATCTTTCTTTTCCCCTTCTTCCATATCACCAAGTGTAAGAAACATGTGTTGGATTATAGGATTGAGATTAACAAATTTAGTTTCCAACATGCAAACTAAAGCAAGCAGCAGCAATTTCATAAGTAGGAGCAAGTTCTACCAAGTGTCTATCTTCAAAATCTTCAACGGTACTAACATGGGTGAAAAATTCTTCTATATTGTTTCTCCCAATTATAGACCCGCGTCCTACCGGTATGTTTTTTGTGGTAAAATTAAAAGGAAACATGATGAATCAAGTAAAGTAAATGCAAGTAACTAATTTTTTTGTGTTTTTGATATAGCAAACAAGACAGTAAATAAAGTAAAGCTAGCAACTAATTTTTTTGTGTTTTGATATAATTGCAGCAAACAAAGTAGTAAATAAAATAAAGCAAGACAAAAACAAAGTAGAGAGATTGAGAAGTGGAGACTCCCCTTGCAGCGTGTCTTGATCTCCCCGGCAACGGCGCCAGAAAAAGAGCTTGATGGCGTGGAACTCACACGTTCGTTGGGAACCCCAAGAGGAAGGTATGATGCGCACAGCAGCAAGTTTTCCCTCAGAAAGAAACCAAGGTTTATCGAACCAGGAGGAGCCAAGAAGCACGTTGAAGGTTGATGGCGGCGGGATGTAGTGCGGCGCAACACCGGAGATTCCGGCGCCAACGTGGAACCTGCACAACACAACCAAAGTACTTTGCCCCAACGAAACGAGTGAGGTTGTCAATCTCACCGGCTTGCTGTAACAAAGGATTAACCGTATTGTGTGGAAGATGATTTTTGCAGAGAAAACAAGTAAAACAAGTATTGCAGCAGATTTGTATTTCAGTATTAAAAGAATGGACCGGGGTCCACGAGTTCACTAGAGGTGTCTCTCCCATAAGATAAAAGCATGTTGGGTGAACAAATTACAATCGGGCAATTGACAAATAGAGAGGGCATAACAATGCACATACATGTCATGATAAGTACAGTGAGATTTAATTGGGCATTACGACAAAGTACATAGACCGCCATCCAACCGCATCTATGCCTAAAAAGTCCACCTTCAGAGTTATCATCCGAACCCCTTCCAAGTATTAAGTTGCAAAGCAACAGACAATTGCATTAAGTATGGTGCGTAATGTAATCAATAACTACATCCTCGGACATAGCATCAATGTTTTATCCCTAGTGGCAACAAGCACAACACAACCTTAGAACTTTCTCGTCATCGCCGGTGTCAATGCGAGCATGAACCCACTATCGAGCATAAATACTCCCTCTTGGAGTTAAGAGCAAAAACTTGGCCAGAGCCTCTACTAATAACGGAGAGCATGCAAGATCATAAACAACACATATGTAATAACTTGATAATTAACATAACATGGTATTCTCTATCCATCGGATCCCGACAAACACAACATGGAGTATTACGGATAGATGATCTTGATCATGGTAGGCAGCTCACAAGATCCAACAATGAAGCACAATGAGGAGAAGACAACCATCTAGCTACCGCTATGGACCCATAGTCCAGGGGTGAACTACTCACTCATCACTTCGGAGGCGACCATGGCGGTGTAGAGTCCTCCGGGAGATGAATCCCCTCTCCGGCAGGGTGCCGGAGGAGATCTCCGAATCCCCCGAGATGGGATTGGCGGCGGTGGCGTCTCCGGAAGGTTTTCCGTATCGTGGTTCTTCGCATCGGGGTTTCGCGACGGAGGCTTTAAGTAGGCGGAAGGGCAACGTGGGGGCCACACGAGGGCCCCACACCACAGGTCGGCGCGGCCAAGACTCGGGCCGCGCCGCCCTATGGTGGCGGCCCCTCGTGGCCCCACTTCGACTCCTCTTCGGTCTTCCGGAAGCTTCGTGGCAAAATAGGACCCCGGGTTTTGATTTCGTCCAATTCCGAGAATATTTCGTTACTAGGATTTATGAAACCAAAAACGAGTAAAACAAGAATCGGCTCTTCGGCATTTGTTAATAGGTTAGTTCCAGAAAATGCACGAATATGACATAAAGTGTGCATAAAACATGTAGGTAACATCAATAATATGGCATGGATCATAAGAAATTATCGATACGTTGGAGACGTATCAGCTGTTCAACTCTAAAATCATCATTAGGCAATTCAGCTTCATAAGGAAATTTGGAAAATTTAGAGAAATTAAACTCATAAGATTCACCAGCAAATTTAGTCATAATTTTCTATTTCTTGCAATCTACCACAAGTATTTAGAAAAGGTCTACCAAAAATGATAAGACAAGTCTTACTAGCAGCAGAACCAAGTACCAAAAAGTCAGCAGGATATTTAATCTTACCACATAGAACTTCCACATCTCGAACAATACCAATAAGAGATAGTTTCTCTATTACCTAGCCGAATAACCACATCAATATCTTCAAGTTCACAAGAACCAATTTCATGCATGATTTCCTGTAAAGCTCATAAGGAATGGCACTAGAACTTGCACCAATATCGCATAAACCATAATAACAATGATCACGAATTCTAACAGAGAGCATAGGAACACTAGCTTTCCTAGACTTACTAGGATGTGAAACAATATTAGAAGCATCTTCACAGAAAATGATGTGACCATCTTCTTGATACGTCCAAAACGTATCTACTTTCCCGAACACTTTTGCTATTGTTTTGCCTCTAATTTGTGTATTTTGGATGCAACTAACACGGACTAACGTTGTTTTCAGTAGAACTGTTCTGGTGTCTCGTTTTTGTGCAGAAATCCAACTTTCAGGAAAATCCTCAGAATTTATGCAGAAGGTCCTATTTTCCCAGAATATTGGCGGAGCCAGAAGGGCGAGCTAGGTGGGGGCCCGAGGGCCCCACACACTAGGCCGGCGCGGCCCAGGAGGGGCCCGCGCGGCCCTAGTGTGTGGCGGCCTCGGTCGGCCCCCGACGCCCTCCTTCGGACTACTTATTGCCTTCGACCTAAAAACGCACGGGAAGAAGTCGAAGTCGCCAGAAACTCTCCAGAACGCCGCCACATCGCGAAACTCCGTCTCGGGAGCCAGAAGTCTCCGTTCTGGCACTCCACCGGGACGGGGAATTGGAGGAGATCATCGCCACCATCACCACCGACGCCTCTCCATCGACCAGCCATGTTTCCCCCATCCATGTGTGAGTAATTCCCCCGCTGTAGGCTGAAGGGGATGGTAGGGATTGGATGAGATTGGTCATGTAATAGTATAAGATTGTTAGGGCATAGTGCCTAGTGTCCGTAATTGGTACTTTGATGATATTGTTGCAACTTGTTATGCTTAATGCTTGTCACTAGGGCCCGAGTGCCATGATCTCAGATCTGAACATGTTATTATTTCATCATGATATTCATTGTTTATGGTCTTACCTCGCAAGTTGTATACACATGTCGCCGTCCGGAACCAATGGCCCCGAAGTGACGGAAATCGGGACAACCGGAGGGGATGGTAGTGATGTGAGGATCACATGTGTTCACGGAGTGTTAATGCTTTGCTCCGGTACTCTATTAAAAGGAGTACCTTAATATCCAGTAGATTCCCTTGAGGCCCGGCTGCCACCGGCTGGTAGGACAAAAGATGTTGTGCAAGTTTCTCATTGCGAGCACGTACGACTATAATTGGAACACATGCCTATTGATTGCTTTGTACTTGGACACCGTTTTATTATTATCCGCAAATGCCCCGCTTGATTGTTACATGAGTTTCTCTCATCCATGCAACACCCGTTATCCGTCCCCGTGCCTACGGTATTTTAATCCTGCTGTTTACTATAATCACTACTGCTGTCTTTGTTACTGCGGTGTTGTTATTTCACTACCGCTATCGCTATAAAACTGTTACTACCGATAAACTCTTGCGAGCAAGTCTCGTTTCCAGGTGCAGCTGAATTGACAACTCCGCTGTTAAGGCTTTCAAGTATTCTTTGTCTCCCCTTGTGTCGAATCAATAAATTGGGTTTTACTACCCGCGAAGACTGCTGCGATCCCCTATACTTGTGGGTTATCAAGACTGTTTTCTGGCACCGTTGCCGGGGAGCATAGCTTTATTTGGAAGTTCACTTGGATTGATATTGTTCGCTGTAAATTCTCCATCATGGGTAAAACTCGCGATCCTAAAGTCGCCATATTACCATCCACTACAAGAAAAGGTACAACTCTGAGTACCTCTCCTGCTCTTGATTCACCATCTGTGATTGATAAACTTGTTTCACCACCACATGCTTCACATGCTGGTACTTCTGCTGAATCTGAAAACTCTCATAATATTGATAATGTTTCTGTTGTGCTTGATGATAGTGGTTCATTGGGATCCTTTCTAGATGCTACAATTGCTAGGTCTAGACAAATTGAAAATACTTGAAACTCCTAATGCTACTACACCTGTTAATTCACCTGAACTTGATTATTCTAGTGATGATCCTGATGAAGATTATGTGGAGCTTAATGATGATTTTATTAATAGATGCAATGCTACTGCTGATGCAAGTAAAATTAAAAGGTTTCTCACACAATATACTGTTAGACATAAGTTATCTCCTGATCCTAAATTTGACACATCTCCTATATGCATTAAGGATAAAGATTATGATTTTTCTCTTGATCTATCTCATATAGCTATTGTAGAGAAAGCACCCTTTTGTGGTACTGAAAAAGAAAGTGCTGTAGAACACATGATTGAACTTTCTTCTATGAGTAGCTTGTTTTCTGATGATGTCAAGATGCGTACTTATTTTGTCGCTAAATTTTTTCCTTTCTCATTAAAAGATGATGCTAAAACTTGGTATAATAATTTGCCTCCTGGTTCTATTAAAAGTCCAACTGATTTGCGTGATGTTTTCTTTCGAAAATACTTTCCTGCTAGTGCTCAACATGTTTCTTTACAGAAAATTTATAGATTTGACCAGGGAGATGAAGAGAAATTGCCTGAGGCTTGGGCAAGATTTTGTTCTCTTATCAGAGCTCGACCTGGACATGATTTAGAAAAGAATGATTTACTTGATATATTTTATAGTGGACTAACCATTGAGTCTAGGGCATATTTGGATAGTTGTGCTGGTTGTGTTTTCAGGAAAAGAACTCCAGACGACGCTGAAGAATTATTGGCTAAAATAGGCCAGAATCATGATGATTGGACTATGCCTGAACCAATTCCAACACCAATATTGAAGAAGAGGGGTTTAATTAAATTGAATGATGAAGATATGAGGGAAGCCAAGAAGTCTCTCAAGGAGAAAGGTATTAAATCTGAAGATGTGAAGAATCTACCTCCCATAGAAGATATATGTGAGATAATTCCCCCTTCATCCATGATTGAGGTAAACTCCCTTCGGCGCTTTACTAGGGAAGATATTCCGTATTCAAAACCTCTCGCGCAATGCTTAGATGAGTTTGATAATTATATTGTTAAGCAAGAAAATTTTAATATGAGAGTAGAGAATCATCTAATGGAAAATTCTCAAGCTATTAGCAATTTGCATGATATTGTGGAGAGAACCTCCAATGATGTTAAGATGCTTGTTAAACATTTTCAAATGGTTCAAACTCAAATTGATCAACTCACTAAAGTGCAAAATGACTTATTAAAAAATAATTCTAAAGAGAAACATGCTTATGAAGTAACAACTAGAGGGGGTGTCTCTACCCAGGATCCTCTATATCCTGAAGGGCATCCCAAAAGAATTGAACAAGATTCTCAACGCATTGAACCTAGTGCTCCTTCTAAGAAAAAGAAGAAGAAACATAAAAATGTTGTAGAATCCTCCGAACCTGTTAATGATCCTAATAGTATTTCTATTTCCGATGCTGAAACTGAAAGTGGTAATGAACATGATAATAATAATTGTAATGATAAGAATGATGTTTCTGATAAAGAAGAAGTGGAAGATGAACCTGAAAAGCAAGATAAAAATAAAAAGTATACTAAAGAAGATTTTATTGCTAAGAAACATGGTAATGAAAGGGAACCTTGGGTGCAAAAGCAAATGCCTTTTCCTGCTAAGAAACTAAAATCAAAGGAAGAAGAACACTATAATAAATTTTGTGATTGGATGAAACCTTTATTCTTGCAAATCCCTTTGACTGATGCTATTAAATTGTCTCCTTATTCAAAGTATATGAAAGATGTTGTTACTAACAAAAGGAAAATCCCCAATGAGGAAATTTCCACTATGCTTGCTAATTACTCTTTCAATGGCAAAGTTCCAAAGAAGTTGGGCGACCCAGGTATACCTACTATTCCTTGTTCTATTAAGAATAATTATGTTAAAACTGCTCTATGTGATTTGGGAGCGGGTGTTAGTGTTATGCCTTTCTCTCTTTATAAGAGACTTTATTTAGATAAGTTGATACCGACTGATATATCTTTGCAAATGGCTGATAAATCTACTGCTATTCCTGTTGGTATATGTGAGGATGTTCTTGTTCAAGTTACTAATAACTGCTTGATATTAACTAATTTTGTTGTGTTGGAAATGCCTGAAGACGATAATATGTCTATTATTCTTGGGAGACCTTTTCTTAACACCGCAGGGGCTGTTATTGATTGCAACAAAGGAAAAGTTACTTTCAATGTCGATGACAAGGAGCATACCGTTTATTTTCCCAAGAGGATTGATAAAGTATGTGGAGTTAATATTATTTCTAATGTGAGAACTATCAAAGTTGGAACTATCGATTGTCCTATATATGAGCCTAAAGAAGGATATCAAAATCTTATGATTGGATCCATATCAATACAATTCAAGGTAACATGATTGATTTGAGGTTTATTGCTTCTTATGCTATGTAAAATTTATTTGGTGGCAAGACTTGATCAACCTTGTTAACAAATTCATTTTATATGCATAGAGGAAATAAACAACATCTCTTTCTTCCTCCATTTTCTTTACTTGCTGTAGCACTATTTGTTTTGCAAGATGCTTTAGTTATTTAGAAGTTCGAACCAAGTGCCACTTCATGGACACCATGGGATTGAACTCCACTTAGGCCAAAAGCCTAAGCTTGGGGGGAGGTATACCGGCATCACTCATTCTTTGCATATTATGGTTGCTGGATACTTGTATATACTTGTTTAGTTTCTTTGAGTGGTTTTCTAATGAGAGGAAGATGATATTTGGGGAAGTACTGCCTGAAAACAGATTCTGGACTGTTACTAAAAAAATTCGTGCGCACAGCCAGAACGTTATTTTGATCTGCCAATTTTTGTGCATGTTCCCCAGGTTTTTATCTAACTTTCATTAGTTTAACACTTTTCGAGCTGAGGAGCTTAAGAATTTCTTTAAAATCGATTACTGTACTGCTGTCAAGTTTTGGCAGATTTCTGCCATCTTGCTTTTCTGCGTTTCTTTTAGTTTTCATTTTCTTGTTCTTGCTTTGTTTCTTTCCTAAAACATAAAAAGATCAAAAATATTTCTGTTGTTTCTCTTCACCACTTGTTTATTTTGGTTTCTTGCATTTGTTTCGCTTTATTTGCTATTGCTAGTTTGCTATAAGAAAACCCAAAAAGAGTTTGCTTTGTTTGCTTATTTCCTTTTGTTCTTGCTTTCAAATTCGAAAACACCAAAAATATTTGCTGATTCTCTTTGGTTAGTAAAGTTCATTATGAGTTCAATGGTCTTCGGTGGCTGGAGCGTGGTTTTCATTTCATATTATCCAAGCTACACAAGTGAAAAGGCAATAATGACGATATTCGACAATCTGATTATGGTGAGAGGCTGGTATGAACTCTATTTGTTTTCATTTTTGTACATATACTCATCCATGTGAGCATGCTTAGTTGGTTCATGAGAGGTATATGTCATTTAAGAAAGTCTAGTAGTTCATGATCTCTCATGTTTAGCTCCAATTTATTAATATGAGTAGCATGTCATGGATGTTTGCTTGCATTGTTTTATTCATAAATAGGTATGATATTGTGGTATCCTCCTCTGAATAATTCGTTTGAATTAACTTGGCACATGCTCACGCATGCATATGACTAAACAAAAGTCAATTAAGCCTCGATGATTTACATTGTTTCAGAGTTCTTGTATCATTTTCATGCCTCAGTTAATTTATTTTGCCGCAAGCATGATTATGATAGTTACTGCTCTCTTGATTTGTCGCTCCCTAGTCTTTTGCTAGCCTTCACTTGTACTGAGCGGGAACACTGCTCGTGCTTCCAAACACATGAAAACCAAGTTATTCCAAAGTGTCCACCATAAATACCTATGCATGGCATTTCAAACCATTCCAAGTAAATTCTCATGCGCTACCTTTAAACCTTCAAAATGCTTCTCAATTTGTGTTAATGTTTCATAGCTCATGAGGAAGTATGTAGTGTTTAACTTTCAACCTTGTCATTTACTCTTGACGGACTTTCGTATGGACTAGTGGCACATCCGCTTATCCAATAATTTTGCAAAAAGAGCTGGCAATGGGGTTCCCAGCCCCGATTAATCAAACTTTACTAATAAAAGATTGACCCTTTACTAATAATCAAAAAAAGCAACTTAATTTTGCAAATAGACACTCCTCCATGGTATGTGATTGATGGAAGGCACCCGAGGATTCGGTTAGCCATGGCTTGTGTAAGCAAAGGTTGGGGGGAGTGTCACCCATAATAAAACTAAAATACGTGTGTAAACAAAAGAGAAGAGGGATGATCTACCTTGCTGGTAGAGATAACGTTCTTCATGGGAGCCGCTCTTGAAAGTCCGGTTGGCGAGGTAGTTGGTGTACCCATTACCATTCGTTGACAATAACAAACACCTCTCAAAACAATTTTACTCCTGTTTTAAAAATGAAAAGCTCTAGCGCATGTTAATCCCTGCTTCCCTCTGCGAAGGGTCAATCTTTTACTTTTATGTTGTGTCTCCATCCCTTCTTTGAGCACTTTCTTGAGAGCACAAGCTGTCATTCTTAGTGTAATATGCTTGTCTCAAAATATGATTTATTGTGGTATAACTTTGATGCTTTTATCTTTGACAATCACTATTTCTAGTCTTTCTATGAACTTCAGAGGTGCCTGAGCATTTATGTTTTGCTGATCAAATATGGGCAAGCGAGATACCACTCTATCATACACTTTTATGAACATTGCAATCCTGCTTATATATATGATTCATGATGCTTATTATTAATTGTTGGTACCTTTCCATGATTGACATAGCTATTAGATGATCTTATTTGCATGTATCTTATTATGAACTGCCTAAGTGTTAGCCATAGCATGAGAATATTTACATCATATGAACAAATGTGTTCGTGAAAGTTCTTTTATCGCTCAGTTGTTAACTGAATTGCTTGAGGACAAGCAATAAGCTAAGCTTGGGGGGAGTTGATACGTCCAAAACGTATCTACTTTCCCGAACACTTTTGCTATTGTTTTGCCTCTAATTTGTGTATTTTGGATGCAACTAACACGGACTAACGCTGTTTTCAGCGAACCGTTCCGGTGTCTCGTTTTTGTGCAGAAATCCAACTTTCGGGAAAATCCTCGGAATTTATGCGAAGGTCCTATTTTCCCGGAATATTGGCGGAGCCGAAGGGCGAGCCGGTGGGGGCCGAGGGCCCCACACACTAGGCCGGCGCGGCCCAGGAGGGGCCCGCGCAGCCCTAGTGTGTGGCGGCCTCGGTCAGCCCACGACGCCCTCCTTCGGACTACTTATTGCCTTCGACCTAAAAACGCACGGGAAGAAGTCGAAGTCGCCAGAAACTCTCCAGAACGCCGCCACATCGCGAAACTCCATCTCGGGAGCCAGAAGTCTCCGTTCTGGCACTCCGTCGGGACGGGGAATTGGAGGAGATCATCACCACCATCAACACCGACGCCTCTCCATCGACCAGCCATGTTTCCCCCATCCATGTGTGAGTAATTCCCCCGCTGTAGGCTGAAGGGGATGGTAGGGATTGGATGAGATTGGTCATGTAATAGTATAAGATTGTTAGGGCATAGTGCCTAGTGTCCGTAATTGGTACTTTGATGATATTGTTGCAACTTGTTATGCTTAATGCTTGTCACTAGGGCCCGAGTGCCATGATCTCAGATCTGAACATGTTATTATTTCATCATGATATTCATTGTTTATGGTCTTACCCGCAAGTTGTATACACATGTCGTCGTATCTGGAACCAATGGCCCCGAAGTGACGAAATCGGGACAACCGGAGGGGATGGTAGTGATGTGAGGATCACATGTGTTCACGGAGTGTTAATGCTTTGCTCCGGTACTCTATTAAAAGGAGTACCTTAATATCCGATAGATTCCCTTGAGGCCCGGCTGCCACCGGCTGGTAGGACAAAAGATGTTGTGCAAGTTTCTCATTGCGAGCACGTACGACTATAATTAGAACACATGCCTATTGATTGCTTTGTACTTGGACACCGTTTTATTATTATCTGCAAATGCCCTGCTTGATTGTTACATGAGTTTCTCTCATCCATGCAACGCCCGTTATCCGTCCCCGTGCCTACAGTATTTTAATCCTGCTGTTTACTATAATCACTATTGCTGTCTCTGTTACTCTGGTGTTGTTATTTCACTACCGCTACTGCTATAAAACTGTTACTACTGGTAAACTCTTGCGAGCAAGTCTGTTTCCAGGTGCAGCTGAATTGACAACTCCGTTGTTAAGGCTTTCAAGTATTCTTTGTCTCCCCTTGTGTCGAATCAATAAATTGGGTTTTACTACCCGCGAAGACTGCTGCGATCCCCTATACTTGTGGGTTATCACTTCTACATTTTCAGTCACAAGGTCTTTAACTATTGCAACAGCAGGTTCAACATTTATTTGCTCCTCAGGTTCTATAGGTTTCTTTGCACTTTTGTTAACCACACTAGTTATAACAGAATACTCCTTCATTTTAGCGAGGAAAAGGAATTTTTTCAATATAAGCTTCGGGAAGAATGTGATCAACGAGTTTTAACTTCAATACATTTACCTATAGGTGAATCAGTTTTATCTTTGTAAGGTTCATGATACTTATTAAAACTCTTCCTAGGCAATTCAAAATGAGAGGCAAAAGCTTTATAAAAATTTGCAACAACTTGAGAGTCAAGACCATAAGTAGCACTCATATTTCGAAATTTATCAGTATCCATAAAAGTTTCAATGCGTTCATAATCATAATTTATACCCGACTCTCTACCTTTGTCGTTCTCCCATCCTTCAGTATTCTCCTGAATCCGATCAAGAAGGTCCCATTTAAACTATTCTTTGTTGCGCGTGAATGATCCAGAACAAGTAGTATCCAGCAAGGTTTTATCTTGAAAAGAAAGTCTTGCATAGAAATTATCAATGATGATATTACCAGGAAGCTCATGAATGGGGCATTTGAGCATTAAAGACTTCAATCTCCCCCATGCTTGGGCAATACTCTCTCCATCATGACGCCAGAAATTATATATGCGGTTTCGGTCTTTGTGAATTTCACTTGGAGGATAGAATTTAGAATAAAATAGAGGCATAATATCCTTCCAATCAAGAGAATGCCCATTCTTCAGCAGTTTATACCAATGCGCCGCTTTACTAGACATCGACATAGAGAATAGTTTCTTCCTAACTTCATCCATAGAAATACCTGCACACTTGAATAACCCGCATAATTCATGTAAAAACAGTAAATGATCTCCAGGATGGACAGTTCCATCCCCTTCATAGCGGTTATCCACAACACGTTCAATAATTTTCATAGGTATTTTACATGGAATCACTTTCTCACCTGGCGCCGCATCCACTACCTTTGCAGTAGTAGTAGATTTTCCAAATAGGAATTCAAGAGAAGATCTCTCCATAATGAATTATAGCGACGAGGCAGAAATAAAGACAGCACGTACGGTAAAAGTTTTCCTTACCAATTCCACTTACCAATAGCGCTTCACTCCCCGGCAACGGCGCCGGAAAATAGTCCCGATGACCCACAAGTATAGGGGGTGTATCGTAGTACTTTCGATAAATAAGAGTGTCGAACCCAACGAGGAGCAGAAGGTGTTGACAAGCAGTTTCGATGAAGGATTCACTGTAAATGCTCACAGACAAGTTTTCATGAGGTTTTGATATAGCAGATAAATAAAATACAAGTAAGTAAAATGCGAGAACAATGATTGCACCAAGTGGCCCAATCCTTTTTAGCACAAAGGACAAGCCGGTTTGTTTACTTATGATGACCAAACGTTTTTGAGAACACACGGGAATTTAGTCTAGTGCTTTCGCTTCATATAGTTGATTAATCTTCATTGTTTTGATAAGTGTTGTGTGGGTGAACCTATGCTAATGCACCGCCCTTCCTAGGACTAATACATACTTGTGATTAAACCCCTTGCAAGCATCCACAAATACAAGAAAGTAATTAAGATAAATCTAACCACAACCTTAAACTCTGAGATCATGCTATCCCTCATGCATCGATATACCAACGGGGGTTCAGGTTGCTGTCACTCCGGCAACCCCACAATTCAAACGAATAAAAGATGCATTCCCCTAGGCCCATAAAGTTGAAGTGTCATGTAGTCGACGTTCACATGACACCACTAGAAAAATAACACCACAACTTAAATATCAAACCATTAAATATTACTCAACATAGTTCACTACTAACATTTCGACTTCACCCATGTCCTCAAGAACTAAACGAACTACTCACAAGACATCATATGGATTATGATCAGAGGTGATATGATGATGGATAACAATCTGAACATAAACCTTGATTCAACGGTTTCACTCAATACCATCAATAACAAGGAGTAATCAACACCGGGAGAGTTTCCCCTATGAAATACTCAAGATTCAACCCTAGATGTTACAGCGGAGACGAGGTGCAGCGGTGGAGATGACGGTTTCGGTGGTGGAGATGATGATGATGATGATCCCAATGAAGTCCAGCTCGATGACGGTGACGATGGAGACGATTTCCCCCCTCCGGGAGGGAATTTCCCCGGCAGATTTCTGCCTGCCGGAGAGCTCTTTTTTTTCCGCCGCGAGGCAGCGGCGATGACTATCCTCGATGTTCCCCCGCACCTTAGGGTTTCTGGGAGATGAAGTACGCGAAAAAGCGATGGCCGAGGGGGTCGTGGGCCCCCTCCCCACGTGGCGGCGCACCGGCATTTGTGGCCGCGCCGGTCCATGGGGAGGGCCCATGGCGGCCCTCCTCGGCCTCCCCTTTTTGCTGGCTCCGTCATCTGGAAAAATAGGAGCTTCGGTATATTTTCCGTCAATTGTTGATCTTCATAAATATTGTATCCTGACGGTGCTTTTTCCAGCAGAATTCTGACTCCGGTAGGTAATTCTCCAATAATCATGAAACATGCAAAATAGGTGAAATAACATAAGTATCATCTCTAAATATGAAATATATCAATGAATAACAGTAAATTATGATATAAAATAGTGATGCAAAATGGACGTATCAATGGTGCATGAAGATGATGATATCACACCATGCTGGCTTGAAGATGAACATGGAGGCCACATGAAGCCTACCACATCCAAAACACCTACCTCATATGAGCGGGACTACAAAGGTACGTATATGGGTGTTGATGATACCATGATCCCACTAGTGGACATGATGAATTGTGAGTGCATGCATGATATTGATGAGCCTATTGCTATGTCATATGCTTCTTTCACTCTCCCTTGTGATACTTGTGATACCACCATTGTTGATCATGTGGAAGAAGTTGCTTGTGACAATTTGATCATGCCATGCTATGATAAAAACTTGAACATGTTTTGTGCTACATGCTTGCACTATTCTCCCATTAATGCAACCAAAATGACAAACAATTGCTCTTTCCAATGCTTGGTTTGCAATGATGTTAATATGCTTGTGAATGGGATTTCCCCCATAGCTCTCTAAAATTTTGGAGACTTTGCATATATCCATGTTGAGCATGTTCCCATGTTCACTCCGCATATTCACCATATCTATTATGATGCTTTGCTTAACGCTAATGGTGATGTGCAAAAGAAATGACGCATCATGATGGATGATGTGTTCATATACCATGCACACACATTCTTGCTATGGCTATTATGTGTGTAGGTGCAAGAATGAGAACGTCAACCTCTACGGAGCATGAGTTGACAAAAAGAGCTCTAGAGAGCTACCTCCACAAGTGCTTCAACGAGAAGATCGAACCCACCACTTCGACTACACAAGATCTCTCGATGAGACCACACCGGCATCTTGCTAAGGTGACCTCCTTCTACTTGCGTTCTCTTGCTAAACCCGTGGAACATTGGCTACGCTTTGAGTGTTGCTTGGCTTTTCTTGTGCTATTGATAGGTGATGTCCCACAAGTATAGGGGATCGTGTGTAGCCTTTTCGATAAGTAAGAGTGTCGAACCCAACGAGGAGCTAAAGGTAGGATAAACATTCTCTCAAGTTCTATCAACCACTGATACAACTCTACGCACACTAAGCGTTTGCAATATCTAGGAAATAAAACTAGAGCGATAACGGGTATGAGAGGTGACTTTGCAGAACAATAAAATACACGGAATAAATGTTAGTGTTGCAGCAATAAAACAAACTAAACTAACAATACCATGAGTGTGGAAAGGCGGTGGTAATAGTGGTGGCTTTGTCCAAGATCAATTAGTGAAGATCTTGGGTTCAATGTCTTCGATGCAGCTTTCTATGTAGGAGAGGCTAAATATACATGCTCTCCCTCCGGGATTACAAGTACTATATGATTGGCTTGCTAGCAAACATCCGTAAATACTAGCAAGCATTAAGGTTTCCCCAACCATAGCTTTAAGTATGGTCCTCTTACTCCCATACATGCAACTATCCGGTTCGCGTCCATAGGTTTCTGTCACTCCGGCAGAACTTCCCCCTTCTAGTATACAAGTACTACCAACCCTATGGTGCTTGATCCATGCGCGCACAAATATAATGGGCACCAAGGACGGTAATATATCAACATACAACTCTAATGAACCAAAGAGAAACAACCAATCAATCAAAGAACAAATAAACTATGGCAACATGACATAGATCATTATAACTTATAGCATCAAACACCATGGTTACATAGGGCGGTACAGAGGTTTGTGAGAGGATGGACCACTGAATACAATGAGGAGGTGGTGATGAAGATGGCGGTGAAGACGTTGTAGGGCTCAGCGAGGAGCGCCGGGAGGCGGAGGCGTGGGCGGCGGTGGCAGCGGCGCGGGGGACTCCTTCCCCGCCGCCGGCATCATGGGGGAGCGCCGCCCCTTAGCCTTCTTCTTCCTTGAGTTGGTGCTGGTGTAGATGAGTGTTTCCCCCTCCTTGGCTGCTGTCAAGGAGGAGGATTTTCGTGACAATGCTTGGGGCCTCCAAAAATAGGGTTTCCTATCAATATATAGTGTTGGAGATGCAATCTAGGCCATGGGATGGATGCCCCTTTGATCCAAGGGCTCTTGGGCTCCTCTAGAACCTTCCTAGGACTCCCCTCTGTCCTTCATGAGCCTCACAACTCGTGGCTGGGCCGAAATATCCAGGTATGGAAAGAGTTTGTGTCAAATACGTCACCAACTTTCGGAGTCCCGAAACTGCACGAATCTCCGCAGTAATTCTGCTCTTCCGGATGCATTCGTTGTCCTTTATGGACGAATAAAATGTCCAAATTGTTCGGTTTGAAATTCTCTACAACTTTCTAGTTTACGACTTCTCCATTGGACGTCGTTTTGATGGAGTTTCGAAGCGATCTTTGAAAAGTGTTCAGCAGGGACAGATTCCGGGAAATTCCAGATTTCACCATAATGAGTTATTTCCTTCCATATTTGCCTATTTCCTGCACAACAAAGTTGAAACCAAGAACTTGTGCACTTTTGCAACTATTAATAGGTTAGTCCCTTAAAACATATAGTAATTGGTGTAAAACAAGCATGGAACATCAAAAATTATAGATACGTTTGCGACGTATCAACATCCCCAAGCTTAACTCCTGCTCGTCCTCGAGTAGGTAAGTGATAAAAAGAATAATTTTTAAGGTGACATGCACCTTCAAAGTTCAAAGGATGACTAGATACAAATAATTTAAGAACAATTAATAACACATTCATGATTCAATCAATAATAATTTTGGGACCGTGCACATAGAACTAAGAATGACAACTATGCTCTCATAAGACGGTGCTTATAACTTAGAAGATGAAGACTCAACATAAAAGTAAAAGAATGAACCTTCGCAGAGTGAAGCAGAGATTAAACATGTGCTAGAGTTTTTTATTTTGAAAACATAGAGATATAAAATTTTAAGAGAGGCAATTGTGTCAACGGTAGCAATAAGTAATATAGGTTATGTATAAGACTTCCTATAAGTTGCAAGTCTCATCCATCGAATACTAATAGTGCCCGCACCTTGTCCTAATTAGCTCGGATTTCCATGGATTATCATTGCACTACATATGTTTCAACCAAGTTTCACAAAGGGGTACCTCCATGCCACCTGTACAAAGGTCTAAGGAGAAAGTTCGCATTGGATTTCTCGCTTTTGATTATTCTCAACTTAGACATCCATACCGGGACAACAAGGACAACAGATAAATGGACTCCTCTTTAAGCTTAAAGCTTTTGGCAACATAAATTTATCATAAGAGATTTTTGAGGTTTTAATGTCCATGCTGAAACTTCCACCATGTAAACATGGCTTTGGTTAGCGGCCCAATGTTCTTCTCTAATAATATGCATACTCTAACCTTTTATCATGGTTATCTCCTTTACTTCAGGCAAGACGGACATGCATAGTAACTCACATGATATTTATCAAAAATATGATGATGGTGTCCCCATGTCAGCATGGTTGCCACACAACAAGCAGCTTATAAGAACTAAGATACATAAGTGACATATTCCTCACCATAATATTTTTTTAGGCTACTTTCCCATGAATTATGTATTGCAAAAACAAGGAATTATTTTGAAGGTTTTAAAGGTAGCCCATGTAAATTTACTTGGAGTGGCGGTGAAATACCACATATAGGTAGGTATGGTGGACACTTTTGGCATATTTTGATTTTTGGTGGTTGGATGCACGAGTAGAGATCATACTCAGTACAGAATGAAGGCTAGCAAAAATAAAGATAGCGACCAACTAAGAGAGCAATAATGATCATAATCATGCATAGCGACAAAACTTATTAATTAAAGCATATGGTGATATTAAAAGTCTAAACTAAATGATCAATTCAACCCAATTGAAACATCAGAGGAGATCTTCCATTTCCATCACTATTAATATGAAACCTTTTTACTCGTATCCAACACCAATCAACTTATTTGAAACAACTCTCATTTATAATATTCATTAAAGATCAGAGAGCTA
Organism: Lolium rigidum; assembly: GCF_022539505.1. Lineage (NCBI taxonomy): Eukaryota > Viridiplantae > Streptophyta > Magnoliopsida > Poales > Poaceae > Lolium > Lolium rigidum. Next base: position 160,796,593 of record NC_061508.1, read on the forward strand.
ATCATATATAACTGAAGCATACTAACAAGCTCTGAACAAAAAAGGAGTGAAAAACCAGAGCTAAACGCAATACTAGCAAAAATAAAACGCTCATTGAACAATAAGAGTGAAAACTAGAGCGTTCATACAATTAAAACGGAGCTTGTCTCTCTCCCAAAAAAACATGGTATGATGGTGCCCACTTTATTGAAAATAAAATATACAACAGAAAATAAAGACGCTCCAAGAATAACACATAGTATATGAAGCAATAAGAATATAGTGAACAGAAACAGGACCTGATATTTTTATTGATGAAGAAGGGGATGCCTTGGGCATCCCCAAGCTTTTACGCTTGTAGTTCTTGAATATATCTTGGGGTGACATGGGCATCCACAAGCTTGAGCTTTTGTCCATTCTTCATCTCATCTCATCATTCTTATTTCCTACACTTGAAAACTTCCTTCATACAAAACTCATCACAAATCTCATTAGCAGCGTTAGTGCAATGATAATATTAATCAAATCTACAAAGTTCAGTATAACATATGAAAAGCATTTTAATAAGCATTAGCTACTGTAGCACAACTTCAATAAGGTTCTTTGATCAAGGGAACTCAAAAAGGTGGGTAAAAATATGCAAATGCAAAACAGTGCAAGAATCTGTCAAAACAGAACAGTTCGTAAAAATTGATTTTTTAAAAATAGTTACACTGCATAACTCGAAAAACTCTGAACTAATGAAAGTTAGATAAATACCTGGGGAAGATGCTCGTAAATTCGCAGCTCAAACTTACGTTCTGGTGATTTTTGGCGATTTTTCTCGTGACGAACCAGAAACAGTAAACAAGATTGCAAATCTCCCAAATACCACTTTCTTACCATTAGAGGCAATTCTTGGCACAAAAACAAAACAAACATGATAAGGAGAGGTCATTACAGTAGTAATGACTTTCAAGACTCAACAAAGCAGTAAATAACAGAAATATAAACATATTGGGTTGTCTCCTATAAAGCTCTTTCTTTATAGCCATTTAAGATGGGCATGATTATTTGATGGAGCTCTCAAACCCCCTTTTTTTTGTTGTTGTTTTCCAATTATAAGTGAAACTAACAAAGAAACAAGAACCAAATAAAGAACCTAATAAAACTAAATAGGATAAAATCAAAGATAATAAAAGCAACTATATACAATGCTTACATGTGGATGGGTAATATTGACTTTGAAGGAGACAACCTCATGTTGGTTGATGAATAGGGGGATGCCTGCATCTTCTTGAATATTCTCTTGGGATCCATCTACACATCCTCAAGCTTGAGCTCTTGCATCCTCTTGCTTATCTCATAGGACCATATTGATTGGAACTTAAAAACTGCATCCACATAAAGCTTCACAAAACTCATTAGTAGGTTAGTACTCATTAAATAAAATCCACAAGTGTTCAAGTATCCCTAATTTCTATAACATCTATCAAATATTTAGCAACTGTAATACTGAGGTTTCTTATTATTTCAATCGTACGTCGAAAACGAAGGAAACTTTTGAATCCTAAGTACAATATTTAAACAAAGAGAATAGAAATCTGTCAAAACTGAACACTCTGTAAAGATATCACTCAATGAGATAGTTACGTAGCTCAAATCGAAAAACTCATGATTAATGAAAGACATATCATAACCTCAGGTCTATGCACAAAAACGTTTCAGATCAAAATTCCATACTGAGATTTTTCACGAATTTTTGCAGCACAGCACAGGAAATCTGTCTCAACAGAATCAGTCCATAAAGATTGAATTATTAGATCTGTCTACGTACCTCAAATCAGAAAAGTCAGAACTAACGAAAGTTAGATAGCAAGCACAACTATGCACTCAAGAAATTTCAGATCAATATCAAGTTCTGGTGATTTTTAAAATTTTCTACAGTGGAGCACAGGAAATCTGTTTCTAGGCAGCATAGTGACAAACTTGCATAACAAACTAGGGGTTATCTATACATTCTATTTACAGCGGGATATGTACACTATATACACTATATACACTATTTACAAGTTTTTAATAAAAACTTCCATGGAAAGAATTGTTTTGGTTTCGCAGGCATGAACACAAGTGTTCAAGGTCGACCCCCACTTCACCATTACTCATCTTTCCAATCACTTTTCTTTTCTGAAAACATTTTTTATTTTTTTATATAAGAAGTACAACTAAATTTTTTTTTTGTAATTCGCATTCCCTATCCATACAAGAGATAGAGAACAACTAGGTACAGGAAGTAAAACTACTTAGAGATAAAGCAAATAAGTGCACACGAAAATATTCACCTACGCTATGGCTCCCCGACAACGGCGCCAGAAAAGGTCTTGATGTCCCACAAGTATAGGGGATCGTGTGTAGCCTTTTCGATAAGTAAGAGTGTCGAATCCAACGAGGAGCTAAAGGTAGGATAAACATTCTCTCAAGTTCTATCAACCACTGATACAACTCTACGCACACTAAGCGTTTGCAATATCTAGGAAATAAAACTAGAGCGATAACGGGTATGAGAGGTGACTTTGCGGAACAATAAAATACACGGAATAAATGTTAGTGCTGCAGCAATAAAACAAACTAAACTAACAGTACCATGAGTGTGGAAAGGCGGTGGTAATAGTGGTGGCTTTGTCCAAGATCAATTAGTGAAGATCTTGGGTTCAATGTCTTCGATGCAGCTTTCTATGTAGGAGAGGCTAAATATACATGCTCTCCCTCCGGGATTACAAGTACTATATGATTGGCTTGCTAGCAAACATCCGTAAATACTAGCAAGCATTAAGGTTTCCCCAACCATAGCCTTAAGTAAATGGTCCTCTTACTCCCATACATGCAACTATCCGGTTCGCGTCCTTAGGGTTCTGTCACTCCGGCGGAACTTCCCCCTTCTAGTATACAAGTACTACCAACCCTATGGTGCTTGATCCATGCGCGCACAAATATAATGGGCACCAAGGACGGTAACATATCAACATACAACTCTAATGAACCAAAGAGAAACAACCAATCAATCAAAGAACAAATAAACTATGGCAACATGACATAGATCATAGGATTATAACTTATAGCATCAAACACCACGGTTACATAGGGCGGTACAGAGGTTTGTGAAAGGATGGACCACTGAATACAATGAGGAGTTGGTGATGAAGATGGCGGTGAAGACGTTGTAGGGCTCAGCGAGCACGGTAGTTAGAATCCCGATCCTACTACCGGAATCCTACAATTTGACGATCTTACATCACTGTATCGATCCAAATCCCACTGTGAATCCCAATCGCGTAGAATCCATGTTGAGTCCCGATCCAAATCATAGAATCCTTCAGAATAATGTAGAATTTCGATCCCTTTTATGGATTTTTCCGATTCTACTAACTCATTATTTTTCCCATCCGCAAAACCATACAAGGATACTACTTAAACACCCCAAGCCATTTTCACTTGCTTTACTACCCTTTATTTACCTACCAAATCTCAAATGATCTATCGCTAGAACATTATTGCTAGAAACCTTATGTATTATAATTTTTATCTCCATTATACTATTACATAAACTTTCTATGTGATAAAAAGATCTTCTCTGAGTAAGTATGGTAAGATCCCAGATTCTACGATTCGATACTACGACTCGATTCTGGCTGACGAAAATCGATCCGACTCCGAATCCCGACTCTGACTACCTCAGCGAGGAGCGCCGGGAGGCGGAGGCGTGGGCGGCGGCGGCGCGGGGGACTCCTTCCCCGCCGCCGGCATCATGGGGGAGCGCCGCCCCTTAGCCTTCTTCTTCCTTGAGTTGGTGCTGGTGTAGATGAGTGTTTCCCCCTCCTTGGCTGCTGCCAAGGAGGAGGATTTTCGTGACAATGCTTGGGGCCTCCAAAAATAGGGTTTCCTATCAATATATAGTGTTGGAGATGCAATCTAGGCCATGGGATGGATGCCCTTTGATCCAATGGCTCTTGGGCTCCTCTAGAACCTTCCTAGGACTCCCCTCTGTCCTTCATGAGCCTCACAACTCGTGGCTGGGCCGAAATATCCAGGTATGGAAAGAGTTTGTGTCAAATACGTCACCAACTTTCGGAGTCCCGAGACTGCACGAACCTCCGCAGTAATTCTGCTCTGCCGGATGCATCCGTTGTCCTTTATGGACGAATAAGATGTCCAAATTGTTCAGTTTGAAATTCTTTACAACTTTCTAGTTTACGACTTTTCCATTGGACGTCGTTTTGATGGAGTTTCGAAGCGATCTTTGAAAAGTGTTCAGCAGGGATAGATTCCGGGAAATTCCAGATTTCACCATAATGAGCTATTTCCTTTCATATTTGCCTATTTCATGCACAACAAAGTTGAAACCAAGAACTTGTGCACTTTTGCAACTATTAATAGGTTAGTCCCTTAAAACATATAGTAATTGGTGTAAAACAAGCATGGAACATCAAAAATTATAGATACGTTTGCGACGTATCAATAGGGCTCTTAACAAGTGAAGCGACATTCAAGCGTTTGTGTCATCTACCTCCTCTACACATTCGTGAAGATTTATCGTCGAGGACAACTCTTTTTCAAGTGGGGGAGATGATGCAGCCCGACCTTCGGTCTTCACCGCATCAGGTGTGTCATCGCCAACGCGTCAACTAAAGGTGAACTCAATCCTCTTTGTGACTCCGCTGCTTACCCTCGAGGATGGTATACTACTTGATAATCCGTCTCGTGTCAATGGTAGGGATACATCATCATGGATGGAGAGAAGAGACGGAAGCACGGAAGATCGAGGAGGGAAGGACGACGTCACAGAAGCATGTAAGAGAAGGAGGAAGAGGAGCTAGAAGCTCCAGGGCCGGCACTGTCGCCCTCGACAGGCTGGCACTGCCGCCACACACCGGCACTGCCGGCCTCCCCATGCCGGCACTGCCGCCGAGACCATGACCACTTACAATCTGAACCATTCGATGCCACGTGTATGGCTATGATGTATCTTTGCTTTCCCTAAACTACACCTCCTTAGTGGCTCCCTATATATAGGCTCCCACCCCCTTCATTAGGTGAGAGTTGATTTGAGAACTAGGCTCATGCCTCCACCATCCCTTTGGGATTAGGGAAACCCCCTCCTTAGATTACCAAATCTATTGTAGAAGGCACTCCTTATATGATTAGTCTCTCACACTTGTGATTCTACCGCCGGTCTCTCACTCGTGTGATTCTACCGATCGTATATCTGTCTTTCTCTCGGGGATTCTACCTCGTGTCTTTCTCTCGAGAGATTCTATCGGGATAGTGGTTCGGGCTATCGGGATTAAACCGAAATTGTATCGGGTTGGTGTGTGTTTGCGTGTGTTCATCGTGTTATTCGCCGTGTTCTTCGTGTTCTTCCTCTCCCCCGCCTTTCCCTCGGTCAATTCGTGAGATCGGGCAACCCACGTGGCCTTAGGCCTTATCAGAAGTGAACATGGATTTGTCAGCACACACATGAACATCAGGACCTGTATCAATCCACCAACAGAGATTGAAATACCGAAAGAACAGTAAAGAGGTTACTGTACCCATCAGCATTGCTAGCGGTCACCGTCTTGACTTGCTTCGCCTTTTTCTTGCGGTCTGCCCTCTCTGGACAGTCCTTAAAAAAGTGTCCAGCTTCTCCACAGGTAAAGCAGCTCAGATCTGCTTTGTTTATCATCATCTTCTTCTTGAAGGTTGTAGTCTTCATAGGCTTATTGAAGGAGGGCTTGTTACCCTTTGTTCTTGTTGTAGGGTTTCTTCTGCACCATGTTGGCGCTAGATCGACCCTCTCCTTTCTCAGTAGTATCCTTTGCCCGAGCTTTCTCCACAACATCAAGAGACGCTATCAAATTTTCAACTGATATCTCCTATCTCTTGTGTTTGAGAGTTGTGGCAAAGTTCCTCCATGAAGAGGGCAACTTAGCGATAATGCATCCACCCACAAACTTATCAGGTAAGGAACACTTAAGGAGTTCAAGCTCTTTCGCAATGCACTGTATCTCATGAGCTTGTTTGAGTACATAACGGTTGTTCACCATCCTGATGTCATGGAAGCTCTCCATGATGTACAGTTCACTGCCTTCATCGGTTGCACCGAATTTAGTATACAGTGCATCCCAGAGCTCTTTACCATCTATAATGTGCATATACACATCACACAGACGTTCAACAAGAATACTCGGAACGCATCCGACGAAGAGAGTATTGTCTTCCTTGAATTGGTTCTAATCTTGGTCAGATATAGTTTCTTCAGGTAAGCCATTACTAACTTGGAATAATTTCAGATGAGTAAGCTAGAGCGTGGCCTTAATCTGCCACCTCTTAAAGTGCACACCGGTAAACTTATCCGGCCTCAGTGCATCAGCAAAACCAGCCATACTTAACTCAGGAAATTGCCTACAGTTAGGTTTTTGGATTGTTGGAGAATTAGGCACAATTTTCATGATTAATTCCAGAATATTAAACATGACGAGAGCAACTACTAACATGTGAAACTCAAACATACTAGATGCATTAATCAACATGAATAGTAGCAGGGCAAACAACACAACATCCATCGCTAAACAGATCGAGATATGTCGCATGTACCGATTTGGTGGAGGTGGCGGTGGAGGTGTAGCAGATGATGTCGCAGCAGTAACATTGTTGACGACAACATTGTTGATGAAGGGAACGATGGGTCGAAGTAGATGACATTGAAGACGACCCGTACAGGATCGCAAAGGCGAGCGGTTCTGGAGACCTGCTCTCCGTTCACCGGTGCACGGCGGTGGGCGGGATGGAGGCGCAAGCAGAGAGAGGTGGAAACCCTAACTCGTGTATTAGATGATATTTCTGCGGTAGTCCGACAAGAGATTATATAGGCTTAGGAAACCCTAGGCAACGTGGGGCACGCTCACATCGCACGCACGTTTTGAGTCGGTTACAGATAGCCCATGGTCCGAGAGCGACCCGAACCGACTAACTGCGACGCGTTCATCTACGACTCTATTCGTTTTCCTGAACTGCAAAAAGAAGGAAAGTCTCGGCTTGAGGCTCAATCCACTCACCACGAGCGCGACGCGCGTCGCGACGTGACGTGATGTGTCGAGATGAGCGAGCGAGGAGGAGGAGGAGCGCACGTGTACCACTCCTATTCTCACTCACTTACAAGTGCTGGAACAACCCACCTTGTAAGGTGGTCCAATTTCCTCCCAACTTTCCATGTGGAACTAAACTTCCCACCTCTTGCCACTCCCTAGTGAGCTGCCACCAACTTGCGCTCAAACTTATAAGGCTGCCACTATGTGGGCTTTGAGATTTATGACAAAACTGAAATACTACATATGCCAAATGATTTATGACGTGTCGCTCGTCTCGACACGTCACGTCACGTCACGACGCGCGGTCTGAGAGGTGTCTTACATGAAGACTCTTTGGAGTTTTTTTTTTTTGCTTCTAGTTATTTTTAAGTGGCTTATCCATGTTAAAACTTAGTGATCCATGATTTGTAATAATCTGTAACTTTCAGTACTCTCTAAATAATGCATTAAAGAGCCGTATACATCGATTGAAAAAAAAATGGAGTAGTACTTTGGCTCTTACTAGTTTCTAGCGGGCTCATCTTTGCTAATGTTTTATCGTTTGCACAGGTCGGCTTTCAGCCTTCAGCTAAGAAGATCAAGTTTGATGATATGGAGGGCATATGCATCTTATCCTCTGAGAGTGATGGGACTGTCCGAGTTAAACATGAATGGTCTGTTTTAGTGAGAACTAGGAAGTGTTAGCGCGGCGACACGCCGCGCCTGTTATGGTCACTTGTTAATGTATTTAGTTTGTCTGGACCTCGGCAACGACTTGAGTGATTGAAATTACTTGATGCAAGAAAAGGTCGATATCGTAAGACATTTTTTTGGAAATGGCCGCGAAGGGCCGAGAAGCATCATATTAAGCAACAGGTACATAATTACAAAGAGACCATCTGTCATCTATTTCCCTAGAAAATCTGGATTTGAAGATAAGGCCTCTAAAGTTGCAAAAAAGACCCTAGCACAAAGATGAAAAAAGCAATCTAGTGCGCTTGAATCCCCTCCGCCGCACGCCTGTGACCTCAAGGCACAGATTATGCCGAGATCCGAGATGATGGTGCTCGGGAAGATCTCATTGCCAATGGTGAACCAAGGACGCCAGCCACCACAACGCCATCGGGAACAAATCACTTGGAGGCGGAGCGGTGTCGAGCTTCAGCGCTTGGTTCCATCAAGTGCCTCCGAAGTGGAGGTTGAAGAAGGGTCGCCCATTCGGCCAAAGATCACGGCAGCAGCCATGGCCACCGTGTGTTCCGCACGAAGAAAAGCTTCATAGCACCTCTGGGGAAAATACCGCTGGAGATTGGAGCCCGACGAAGCCGTCTTGACACAGGCTCCCTCCTCGCCGCCACAACCAGTTAAGGAGATTAGCAGAACCGCTCTTCTCTCCCATCGAAGAGCCAGCAGTACGAAGAGAAGAAGATACCATCTTTCAGGACTACAGCGTGCCGCCACAATGCTCTCTTCCCTCCCGCCACCATGGCCAACCAGGAGGAGAGTCACCACTTCCATCGCGCTGATCCAGAAGAGGGAAAGAAAGCCACACTTATTGAGAGGGCTCCCATCCGCAGCAGCAACGAAAGCAACCTCCCACCTTAGGAGCTTGCCTTGGAGTTGCTCAAATGGCCGCCCGGCGCCGTACGCAAGCACCAGAGGAGATAAGCCCTCAAAGCATCGGGATCGAAATAGCAGAACAACTGTCCTTCTCCACCCCTCGCCGCCACGATCGGCCGAAAGAGAAGGAAGCATGCAACAATCGATTCCTCCTTATTGAGGGAGTAGCAGGTAGCTTCCCTCCCATCTGTCCCATGAAGGACAACGCAGAAGAGAAGCAGCTGCTGCCGCCGGATCTGGCCGGAGAAATCCGACGAACTCCATCTGGCAAAAAGCCAACACCAGGCACAAGGTCCACTAAAACTACCCCTAGTATATACACAAGAGGAGCCGGGGCATTGCCTTAGCCCTCCTCTACCAGTATCGCCTGTGAGAAGGGCCTCAGCTCGGCCCGGCTCTCTCGAGAAGCCTCTTAGGTACTGTAGCAAAGAGAGAGAGAGAGGATGAGGATGAGAATGAACTCGTAAGAGATGATGATTTGGACATACAATGCTCGTGAATATATTTAGACCGGTTGCATGGTGAATTGCGCTGACAACACCGATAGATAGATTTATTGGGCTTTAGACGGCGATGGTACATGTCTAGAGTTTTATTACAGAGGAGCGGAGAAAAAATTCCCATATCGGCCTCGATAAGTCGGCCAATTTGTAGTGATATTATTTGCTAGCTGGGCGGCTCTTTTCTTTACTATTAAAGTGAACGCTGTGTATGCCTGGTGTCACACTTCATTTAAATTACACAGAAATTGCCACCGAACTGAATTGAGAACTAACGCCTTATCCTTAAACGGCTCCACCGAACCCCGCGATATGCTAGCTGATAAACATGGAGTTTGTTGACATCTCACTTATTTCTCGAGACATCCGGAGTTTTAGCTGTACTTTGCTTGTTCTGTTAGCTGCTCAATGCAATCAGCACGTTTCGGCCGCGCGTGGCGCACATTTGTTTGGCTTGGGTTGAATCCTGTTCCATCGAAGGGAAGGTACATATGAGATAGTTTTGGTGGATGTATCGAAGTATTTTTTTTCTTTTAGAAAGTATCTAAGCATATATACTTGTACTTAGTGGCGGACCCAAGATTTTCATCAAAGCTGAGCGCACTGTAAGTCTGGCCAAAAAGATTTCAAAATATTTGTCAAAATAGGTTGAGCCATTGGCCGGAAGCCTGGGCGCTTGCCCGGGCTTAGGGATGGTTAGGTCTGCCTATGCTTGTACTCGGTGCTCGTATCCATCAAGGGCGAGGTCTTGTTCTTTCGAATTCGGGGGACTAAGACCAATCAGTGAGCAATTGCAGTATTGTGTGGTTTGGTTTTGCGCTAGCGCTGCCAGTGGCGAGCCGACGAAGGGTTGGGTTCTCGCGACGTACAGAGAGCGGGCACCGACGTCTCGGGGAGTATGCAAGGATACCACCAACATGCGGCCTTCAAAAAAAGAGTCACCATTTGTCTCTCCACGGTTCGGTGTTGGTCCATATTTTATTTGGAAAAAATAGAAGTACGAGTATTTGTGATCCGTTTTGTAATATCTAAGTATCACCCGAGCTTCTCGGCTAGATATGCCACTCAATGCAATCCCTATATGTCACCTTGAGTCAAATGCATCAGCGGAACTTGAAGAGCGAAATCGATACGGTCACCGACCTTAAAAGTATGGTATGTATGGTCATTAAATATAGTACAATGTTCATCTAAGTTACTAGGCTACGGTACAATTATGTATTTGATGATGTGAAGGGTGTTGAACGGTTCCAACTATCTCATTTTTTTGGGAAAGACCCCTCCAAAGGCCTCATACCGCGCACACGGAATATTTCGAAAACAAACTCGGCTAAAATAAATTAAACTACCAAATCTAAGCATATATACTTGTACTCAGTGTCGGACCCAAAATTTTCATCAAGCTTAAGCGCACTGTAAGCCAGGTAACTTTTTTTTATCAAAATATTCATCAAAATAGGATGTGCCGCTGGCCTGAAGGCTGGACGCGTGCCTAGGCTTAGGAATGATTAGGTTCGCCTATGCTTGTACTCGGTGCTTGGATCCATCAAGGGCGATGTCTTGTTCTTTCAGAATTCGGGGAATGAAGTCGTGTGTGATGTCACCGCTTGAACATAAGACCAATCAGTGAGAAATTGCAGTATGCGCGGTTCGGTTTTGCACTAGCCCCGCCAGTGGCGAGCCAGCGAAGGATTAGGTTCTCGCAACGTACAGAGAGCGACGTACATAGAGCGGTCGCCGACGTCTCACGCAGTATGCAAGGATACCACCAACAGGCGGCCTTCAGAAAAAGAGTCACCACTTGTCCCTCCACGGTCCCCAGTGTTGGTCCATATTTTATTTGGAGAAAAGAGAAGGTCCCCAGTGTTGGTCCATATTTTATTTGGAGAAAAGAGAAGTACGAGCATTTGTGATCTATTTTGTAATATCTACGTATTACCCCGAGCTCCTCGGCTCTCTTGCTCTCTGTAAGGCTGGTGCCAATGCACCACCCTACTCTCACCCGCCACGTCAGCTTTTTTCCCCACTTTCACCCCACTCTTACCCCACGGTGCCAGTGCACAGGCTATAGTGTCATCTCTCACTTCTCTCTCCTCCACATCACTATTTCCTTTTTAGATTAAGTTATTTCACTCGATTTTTTGTAGACATTCAAAATAATGCAAGAAAATTATTTTATTCAACTAAAAATGTTTCCGATTACATAATAATTAATAAAATTGCATAATAAATTTTAAAAATTACATAATAAATAAAAATTCTACTCCTCTTCCTCTTCTACCTGCTGCTCCTCGTCCTCTTCATCTTCGAGACCAAGCTCTTTTTCGCACATCTTGATGGCCTTCGCATGTTTACGCTTTTCTACTTCGGTCATATCATCGGTTGATCGATCTTTTATTTTGTTCCATTGCTTGAATAGCTTAGCCTTCACTAAACCCTTCATCATGTTCCTCATGGCGAAGGATTTACTTCCTACCTCACTGCTTGATGAGGAGTCCTTCCCCTTCCTCCTACCCTTACGTACCGCGGCCTTGGCCCTATCGCGGCCCGTTGGACGCTCCTCCTCCGCCGTCGCCTCGCTAGAGCTGTACTCACCAGAAAGTCCTAGACGGCTTCTCTTGGAAGTGGACTCGGTTCCACTACCAGGACCATGTTGTCCTTTCCACTTCGCTTCATTGCGAACAGCTTGCCACCAGTGGTGCTTTCTGAACGGGTGAGTCACTCTTTTGTCATTCGCGTACCTCTCCATTGCCGCCTTCATGAACATATCATTGTCTGCTCCACTCTGACGTAACCCCTCTTCTTGGATGTAGTATCCATTGAACAGGGACACCTCCTTGTTGTAGGCGTTCCAATGATCCTTCAGCTGCTTTGAGGTCCGATGACGGGCAGGATCCGAGGTAGAGTTGAAGGTTGTAGCTATCTGACCCCAAAAACTAGTGCCGGTCTTGCAATTACCGGCAACAGAGTCCTTGGAGTTAAAAAGCCAAGCATTAACCTACCCCGAAATAGATATTGTTAGTGAAAAATCCAAGCAAGAACCAACCCCGAAATAAATATGTGATGGGCAAGTAAAGTACCAGTTTTTCCTCTTCCGCAACAGTCTAGTCAAGCCTCTTTGCACGCGGTGGTACGATTGTTTCCGCGGCATTGGACTCGGAGCTTGGAGCGGGAGCTTCAGAAGGTGGTGGGGGTACGGACCATATGGCGCGTATGGATACGGAGGTGGAGGGTATGAACCGTACGAAGGTGGTGGGTACGGAGGTACGGTGCCACTCCTGCTACCTGTAGGTGGAGCAGTTGGAGGTGGTTGGGGGTATGGAAACTGTGGCGGAGGGTATGAACCATATGGCGCCGGAGGTGGAGCGTATGGGCCATATGGCCCCGGAGGTGGTGTGCCGGAGGAGTACAAAACTCGGGGAAGCGGCGAAGAACCGACATTGGTGCGACGATGTGTCGGAGAGACACCATCGAGGTCTATTGGTGACCCGTCTTGGATCAGATCCGTGAACGTGGTGCAATCTGGTGGAGTCCAACCGGACATGGTGGAGAAGATTTGAGAGAGGGAAGGTGATGAATGGAGATGAAATGGGTGTGGAGTGAGTGAAACCATATGGGGGGTATTTATAGGGTTTTTTGAACCAGCAACGGCTAGCTGACGTGGACGAATCAGAGCACGCCACGTCAGCTAGCCGTTACTCACTACCGCCCCTCTCTCGCCCGCTCTCGCCCGCCTCTAGCCCGCCTAACGCCCGCTCTCGCCCGCCCTCTCGCCCGCCCCGCTCTCGCCCCGCCCCGCCAACGCTGCCGCCTCGCTCCCTGATACGTCCAAAACGTATCTACTTTCCCGAACACTTTTGCTGTTGTTTTGCCTCTAATTTGTGTATTTTGGATGCAACTAACACGGACTAACGCTGTTTTCAGCAGAACTGTTCTGGTGTCTCGTTTTTGTGCGGAAATCCAACTTTCGGGAAAAACCTCGGGATTTTGACAGAAGGCCCTATTTTCCCGGAAAACTCACGGAGCCGAAGGGCAAGTCGGTGGAGGCCCGAGGGCCCCACACCATAGGGCGGCGCGGCCCGGAGGGGGCGCGCGGCCCTAGCGTGTGGCCCCCTCGGCCAGCCTCCGACGCCCTCCTTCGGACTACTTATCGGCCTCGACCTAAAAACGCACGGAGAGAAGTCGAAGTCGCCAGAAACTGATAAGGAGTGGCCCGATCTTCTCAGCAAGCGACGGGTGGTGATGAACACACGATGGTAGCAGCGGATGGAATCGATGATGATGAGGAGGATAACTTGTATGACGCCGACGAAGTCTCTCGATTGATTCCTCGATGCCAATGCAACAGCTCTCAACCCCGCAAGATATTCGCAACTCCACACACTTGCGCACGTAGCCGCCGACCACGAAGCGGTAAATTGCAATCTTCTAATCCCCAATGGAACAACGAGATCACACACAAACTTTCGGTAGCATAAAACTCCGGATCGATGCGAATTGGAGAGTAGTATTCAATAGTTTTGCAGAGCAAACAACTAAGAACTAGGGTTTATCTTAAACGTGGTCTAAAGCAACTTTGGGGGCGTCCCAGGGACTTATATAGGCGTTCGGGACGACCTCAGGTCGAAAAAGTACGGAAATAACCGACCCAGAATAGATTTGGTCGAGACAGACTCGGACTCGGCCGGTTTGGGGCCGGTCGACCGGGCCTGGGACCGGGTGGTCCGGTCCTAGACCGGGTCTGTGACCGGGCGGAAACCGGACGAAGGGTCCGCGTTCCCTGGATGTTGCCCGGATGGCACCGGTGCAAAATCCGGTTTGCCACCGGGTGGCCCGGTGCCACGGCCGGTCTGACCGGGCCTGGGACCGGCCTGAAGAACTCCTCCTCTCGCGCATGCCTCCCGCTCCTCCCTCGCGCGTCCATGGGATGTCTTCACGTCCAGCTCCATGTCCAGCTTCACGTCCAGCTTCTTGTCCAGCTGCTCCTCTCCTCCTCGTGCGATGCTTGGTTCCTCCTCATACCTGATCATACATAAATAATACGACTTAGGTAATATAAAGTTCTCGTCGATCAAAGTATCGTTTAGGAACAAGTTCACCTGTTGTTTAAGTAGCTTCGCACGAGCTCGTGTCATTGGTCTAATCCTAACTTCATTGGACTTGAGCTTCACAGCTTCATCTTCATCTTGCAATGACGGAGGTAGTAGTGAGGTAGGGATGTCCTCATCATCTCCCCCCCTTCAAAAGGCGTCGACCTCGACGCTCCAAGGTCTTCTCCGTCATATGGTGTCAAATCAGCAACATTGAAAGAATTATCGACACCAAACTCATTAACTCGGAAGATCTATCGAGTATGCATTATCATTGATCTTGGCAAGCACTTTGTAAGGACCAGCACCACGAGGCTTCAACTTAGACTTCCGCAGCTTCGGGAACCTATCCTTGCGAAAATGTACCTGCACCATATCACCGAGGCTTGAACAACATCTCTTTGCGCTTCTTGTTCATCCTTGCAGCATTGCTCTTGCCTTTCTTTTCTATCAACTCTTTAGTCTTCACATGTATTTTCTTCACAAAATCTGCCCTCTTGGATGCCTCCATATTAACTCTCTCATGTATGGGCAAAGGCAACAAGTCAAGTGGAGTAATGGGTTTGAAACCATACACCACCTCAAAAGGACACAGCTCCGTGGTAGAGTGTACCGCCTCGTTGTAAGCAAACTCCTCATGCGGCAAACACTCTTCCCACTCCTTAGGGTTCTTCTTGATCATGGATCTCAACAGTTGTGACAAGGTTCGATTCACCACTTCAGTTTGACCATCAGTTTGGGGATGACAAGTAGTACTGAACAGTAGCTTTGTCCCCAGCTTCCCCCAAAGTGTCTTCCAGAAGTAGCTCATGAACTTCACATCACGATCAGAAACAATAGTCTTCGGGACTCCATGAAGTCGAACAATCTCCCTGAAAAACAGGTTAGCAATATGCGACGCATCGTCGCTCTTGTGGCAGGCAATAAAGTGTGATATTTTAGAAAATCTACCACAAATATAGAATCATGGCCTCTCTTAGTACGCGGCAAACCCAACACAAAATCCATAATAATATCTTCCCAAGGTGTAGTAGGTGCCGGTAAAGGAGTATACAAACCGTGAGGCTTCAGCTTGGACTTCGACTTGTTGCAAGTAATGCATCTCTTCACATACCTGTCCACGTCCCGCCTCATCTTTGGCCAATAAAAGTGATCAGCGAGCATGAGTAGCGTCTTCTCACGCCCAAAGTGACCCATCAAACCTCCAGCATGTGATTCCTGCAATAAGAGCAAACGCACAGACGATTCTTTGTCGAGTAGCGCTTGTACTTGCTTCTGTATCTCCTTCGTCTCTTCGGGATTCGTTCTATATGGAGCCCTATTGGGCAGCGATGCTCCGGGGATTAAGTCAATTTGATGCTCAATACCTCGCAATGGTGGAAGTCCTGCGGGTACCTCTTCCGGAAACACGTCGCTGAATTCCTCCAAAACATTAGAAACACCAAGAGGAAGAGGGGTCATATCGTTAGAAACCAAAACCGGACCCTTGTACATGAGCACAATAGGCATGGCTGTAGGATCCTCACAAAATTCTCTCATGTCTTGTTTGGTGGCTAATGAGACTAAGGAATTCACTCTCTCACTTTTCGTTATATCACTCACGGCATTACAAATCTCCCGCCTATCTATGGATGCATCCTCCAAGTTCACTTCAATCTTCTGACGAGACTCATTGACAATTTGCTGTGGTGACATAGGCTGTAAGTTAATTTTCTTGCCTTTGAACTCCAAGTGATATGTATTGGCGCGGCCATTGTGTTGCACGTAACGGTCATAGAGCCATGGCCGGCCCAACAGCAGGTGACAAACCGTCATAGGAACCACATCAAAGTCAATGGAATCCTTATACGGTCCAATCTCAAAATCAACACGCACCATGTGGCTCACCTTCATCTCACCATTATTGCTCAACCAGTGAATATAATATGGATGCGGGTGCGGTAGATACTTCAGTTTCAGCTTGGCACATAACTCTTTGATACGTCCAATTTGCATCACTATTTTATATCATAATTTGATGTTATTCATTGGTATATTTCATATTGGGACACAATACTTATGTTATTTCATCTATTTTGCATGTTTCATGATTATTTGGAGATCGAGCACCGGAGCCAGGATTCTGCTGGAAAAAGCACCGTCAGGATGCAATATTTCGGAAGATCAACTATGGAAGGAAATTTTACCAAAAATCCTATTTTTCCAGATGACGAAGGAAGCCAGAAGGGGGAGCCAGGTGGACCCAAGGTGGGCCCACACCATAGGGCGGCGCGGCCCATGGCCTGGCCGCGCCACCATGTGGTGTGGGGCCCCTCAGCTTCTTTCGCCTCCTTTTCTTCGCGAAACCCTTCGTCCCGAAAACCTAAGCCACGGAGGAATCCTCACGAAGGGTTACGGCCGCCTCGCGGGGCGGAGAACACCGGAGAGAAAAGAGCTCTCCGGCGGGCGGGAATCCGCCGGGGAAATTCCCTCCCGGAGGGGGAAATCGACGCCATCGTCACCGTCATCGAGCTGGACATCATCTCCATCACCATCATCATCATCTCCACCATCATCACCGCCATCTCCACCGCTGGACATCGTCACCGCTGTAGCAATTTGGGTTTGATCTTGATTGTTTGATAGGGGAAACTCTCCCGTGATCGATTTCTACTTGTTATTGATGCTATTGAGTGAAACCATTGAACCAAGGTTTATGTTCAGATTGTTATTCATCATCATATCACCTCTGATCATGTTCCATATGATGTCTCGTGAGTAGTTCGTTTAGTTCTTGAGGACATGGGTGAAGTCTAAATGTTAGTAGTGAACTATGGTTGAGTAATATTCAATGTTATGATATTTAAGTTGTGGTGTTATTCTTCTAGTGGTGTCGTGTGAACGTCGACTACACGACACTTCACCATTTATGGGCCTAGGGGAATGCATCTTGTACTCGTTTGCCAATTGCGGGGTTGCCGGAGTGACGTAAACCTAAACCCCCGTTGGTATATCGATGCGGGAGGGATCGCAGGATCTCGCAGTTTAAGGCTGTGGTTAGATTTATCTTAATTACTTTCTTGTAGTTGCGGATGCTTGCAAGGGGTATAATCACAAGTATGTATTAGTCCTAGGAAGGGCGGTACATTAGCATAGGTTCACCCACACAACACTTATCAAAACAATGAAGATTAATCAACTCGTATGTAGCGAAAGCACTAGACTAAAATCCCGTGTGTCCTCGAGAACGTTTGGTCATTATAAGTAAACAAACCGGCTTGTCCTTTGTGCTAAAAAGGATTGGGCCACTCGCTGCAATTATTTCTCTCGCATTTTACTTACTCGTACTTTATTCATCCGTTACATCAAAACCCCCCGAATACTTGTCCGTGAGCATTTACGAGTGAATCCTTCATCGAAACTCGCTTGTCAACACCTTCTCGCTCCTCGTTGGGATCGACATTCTTACTTATCGAAGATACTACGATACACCCCCTATACTTGTGGGTCATCAAGACTATTTTCTGGCGCCGTTGCCGGGGAGTGAAGCGCTATTGGTAAGCGGAATTGGTAAGGAAAACCTTTACTGTTTGTGCTGATTTTATTTCTGCCTGCTGCTATAAGTCATTATGGAGAGATCTTCTCTTCAATTTCTATTTGGGAAATCTACTACTACTGCAACGGTAGTGGATGAGGCGCCAGGTGAGGAAGTAATACCATATAAAATACCTACGAAAATTATTGAACATGTTATGGATAACCGCTATGAAGGGGATGGAACTGTCCATCCTGGTGATCATTTACTGTTTTTGCATGAATTATGCGGGTTATTCAAATGTGCAGGTATTGCTATGAATGAAGTTAGGAAGAAGCTATTCTCTATATCGCTGTCTGGTAAAGCAGCGCATTGGTATAAATTGCTGAAGAATGGTGATTCTCTTGATTGGGAGGACATTGTGCCTTTATTTTATTCCAAATTTTATCCTCCAAGTGAAATTCATAATGATCGGAACCGCATATATAATTTCTGGCCTCATGATGGAGAGAGTATTTCCCAAGCTTGGGGGAGATTGAAGTCTTTAATGCTCAAATGCCCCATTCATGAGCTTCCTGGTAATGTTATTATTGATAATTTCTATGCAAGACTTTCTTTTCAAGACAAGACCTTGCTGGATACTTCTTGTTCTGGATCCTTTACACGCAATAAGGAAGAGTTTAAAAGGGACCTTCTTGATCGGATCCAAGAAAATACTGAAGGTTGGGAGAACGACAAAGATAGAGAATCAGGTATAATTTATGATTATGAATGCATTGAAGCTTTTATGGATACTGATAAATTTCGTAATATGAGTGTTATATATGGTCTTGATTCTCAAGTTGCTGCAAATCTTTATAAATCTTTTGCCTGTCATTATGAATTGCCTAAGAAGAATTTTGATAAGTATCATGAACCGTATAAAGATAAAATTGATTCATCTATTAATAAGTGTGTTGTAGTTGAAACCGCTGATCGTGTTATTCCTGAAGCTTATATTGAAAAAACTCCTTTTCCTGCTAAAATGAGGGAGTACTCTGTTATAAATAGTGCGGTTCATAAAAGTGAAAAGAAACCTATAGAACCTCGAAGAACAAATAAAAGTTGAACCTGCTGTTGCAATAGTTAAAGATCTTGTGACTGAAAATGTGGAGGATGGTCATATTATTTTCTGTGAAGATGCTTCTAATATTGTTTCACATCCTAATAAACCCAAACAAGCTAGTGTTCCTATGATATCTCGTTAGAATTGGTGATCATTGCTATTATGGTTTATGTGATATTGGTGCAAGTGTTAGTGCTATACCTTATGAGCTTTACACTGAGATTATGCACGAAATTGATTCTTGTGAACTTGAAGATATTGATGTGGTTATTCAGCTGGCTAATAGAGAAACTATTTCTCCAATTGGTATTGTTCGAGATGTGGAAGTTCTATGTGGTAAGATTAAATATCCTCGCTGACTTTTTGGTACTTGGTTCTGCTGCTAGTGATTATTGTCCTATCATTTTTGGTAGACCTTTTCTAAATACTTGTGGAGCTGTTATAGATTGCAAGAAAGAGAAAATTTTGACTAAATTTGCTGGTGAATCTTATGAGTTTAACTTCTCTAAATTTACCAAAACTCCTTATAAAGCTGATTTGCCTAGTAATGATTTTAAAATGCAGCAGTGTGCATCTATTGTTCTTGTTCCTAATAATCCTTTGCAGCAACATTTGGAGAATAGCGAGAGTGAAGTTTTTAGGAAAGAAAGAGATGATCTTGAGGAGATTTTTCTTCGCCAACCTATTCTCAAGCATGATTTACCGGTGGAAGACTTGGGTACAACACCGCCACCAAAGGAAGATCCTGTTTTTGATTTAAAGCCTTTGCCTGATAATCTTAAATATGCTCATATTGATGATAAGAAAATATATCCTGTTATTATTAGTTGTAAGCTTACAGAGTTTGAAGAAGAAAGATTATTGCAAATATTGAAGAAACACCGAGGTGCTATTGGCTATACTCTTGATGACTTGAAGGGGATTTCTCCCTCTATTTGCCAACACGCCATTAATATGGAAGATGATGCGAAGCCTCGTTGTTGAACCTCAGCGTCGTCTAATTCCTAAGATGAAGGATGTGGTAAGAAATGAGGTATTACGACTTCTTGAAGCTGGTATTATATATCCTATTGCTGATAGTAGATGGGTTAGTCCTGTGCATTGCGTTCCTAATAAAGTAGGAATGACTGTTCTGCCTAATGATAATGATGAGCTCATACCTCGAAGAGTAGTTGTAGGGTATAGAATGTGCATTGATTATCGAAAAGTTAATAAAGTTACTAAGAAAGATCATTACCCTTTACCATTTATTGATCAAATGTTAGAAAGGTTATCTAAAAATACTCATTTTTGCTTTCTTGATGGTTATTCGGGTTTTCGCAAATTGTCGTTAAAGCTAAAGATCAAGAGATAACCACCTTTACTTGTCCCTATGGAACTTATGCTTATAGGCGTATGCCTTTTGGTTTATGTAATGCTCCTGCTACTTTTCAAAGATGCATGTCTGCTATTTTTCATGGCTTTTGTGAGAGTATTGTGGAAGTATTCATGGATGATTTTTCTATCTATGGGAATTCTTTTGATAGTTGTTTGCGAAACCTTGATAAAGTTTTGCAGAGATGTGAAGAAACTAACCTTGTTCTTAATTGGGAGAAATGCCACTTTATGGTTAATGAAGGAATTGTATTGGGACATAAAATTTCTGAGAGAGGTATTGAAGTTGATAGAGCTAAAGTTGAAGCCATTGAGAAGATGCCCTATCCAAGGGATGTTAAAGGTATTCGTAGTGTTCTTGGTCATGTTGGGTTTTATAGGAGATTTATTAAAGATTTCTCCAAGATTTCAAAGCCTCTTACTAATCTTCTTCAAAAAGATGTACCTTTTGTTTTTGATGATGATTGTAAGGAAGCTTTTGAAACTCTAAAGAAAGCCTTAACAACTCGCTCCTATAGTTGAACCTCCTGATTGGAATTTGACCTTTTGAAATTATGTGTGATGCTAGTGATTTTGCTGTAGGTGCTGTTCTTGGACAGCGAGTAGATAAAAAATTAAATGTTATTCATTATGCTAGTAAAACTCTTGATGCTGCTCAAAGAAATTATGCTACTACTGAAAAAGAATTGTTAGCTGTAGTCTTTGCTTGTGATAAATTTAGATCTTATATTATTGATTCAAAAGTTACGATTCATACTGATCATGCTGCAATTAGATACCTTATGACAAAGAAAGATGCTAAGCCGAGGCTTATTAGATGGGTACTTCTTTTGCAAGAATTTGACTTACATATTGTAGATAGGAAAGGTGCTGATAATCCTGTTGTCGATAATTTGTCTAGATTGGAAAATATTGCTTATGATCCTGTTCTCGTTAATGATAGTTTTCCAAATGAACAATTGGCTGTAATAAAGGTGAGCTCGCGAGACAGATCCTTGGTATGCTGATTATGCTAACTTTATCGTTTCCAAGTACTTGCCTCCAACCTTTTCAGCTCACAGAGGAGGAAATTCTTTTATGACTTGAGGCATTATTTCTGGGATGACCCACACTTATATAAAGAAGGAGTGGATGGTATTCTGCGAAGGTGTGTTCCCGAATATGAACAACAAGAGATATTGAGTAAATGTCATGGTAGTGCTTATGGAGGACATCACGCCGGAGATAGAACCGCGCAAAAGGTTCTACAATCAGGTTTTTATTGGCCAACTCTCTTCAAAGATGCAAGGAAGTTTATTTTATCTTGTGATGAATGTCAAATGGTTGGTAATATCTCCAGACGCAATGAAATGCCTATGAATTATACTCTTGTTATTGAACCGTTTGATTGTTGGGGATTTGACTTCATGGGACCTTTTCCCTCTTCGAAAGGTAACACTCATATACTTGTTGCTGTTGATTATGTTACTAAATGGGTGGAAGCCATACCTACAAAAAGTGCTGATGGTGAGACCTCTTTAAAAATGCTTTTAGATATTATTTTTCCTAGATTTGGAGTACCTAGATATATTATGACCGATGGAGGTTCTCATTTTATTCATGGAGGTTTTAGAAAAACTCTTGCTAAGTATGGTATTAATCATAGAATTGCTTCTGCTTATCACCCTCAAAGTAGTGGTCAAGTAGAACTATCAAATAGAGAAATTAAATCTATCTTGCAGAAGACCGTTAATAAATCTAGAAAGAATTGGGCTAGTAAATTGAAAGAAGCACTATGGGCTTATAGAACTGCTTATAAAAACCCCATGGGAATGTCACCTTATAAAATGGTTTACGGAAAAGCTTGTCATTTACCTTTAGAACTAGAACACAAAGCTTATCGGGCTGTTAGAGAATTAAATAAAGATCCTAAACTTTCCGGTGATAAGAGGTTGCTACAATTAAGTTCTCTAGATGAATGGAGAAGTGAAGCTTATGAAAATGCTAAACTTTTTAAAGAAAAAGTTAAAAAATGGCATGATAGAAGGATCATCAAAAGAGAGTTTAATATTGGGGATAAAGTCCTATTGTATCGGTCTCGTCTCGTATTCTTTGCAGGGAAATTACTCTCGAAATGGGAAGGACCATATGTTGTTGAGGAGGTGTATCGTTCAGGAGCAATTAAAATTAGCTCTCTCCAAGGCAATGCTATGCAAGTGGTGAATGGACAAAGACTCAAACATTATATCGCAGGTGATTCTTATAATGTTGATGTTGATATTATTCAAGTGGAAACACCGGAGGCTTTCATCAAAGGACAAATTGACAGTCCGCCAGAACTCAACTTTGAATAGGTAACAATGCTGGTAATGAAAAGTTCGCGATTTACTTTCCGAACATTATTTTTGCTGTTTTTAGAAAATAAGAAAAATTACGAGATCGAAACGGAGTGGAAAAGACGCACGAGGGGGTGACACCACAGCCGGCGCGGGCCCCGGCCGGCCGCGCCGCCCTATGGTGGCACCGCCTCGTCGCCCTTTCCGACTCGGTTCGACCTGGTACTTTCCGTTTGTTCTGAAAATTTTTACTATAAAATCCCCCGGACCCCTGGAGGTCCGTATATCGTTTTCTCGACGTGTTTTGTTTCGAGCTGTTTCTGCCAGGATCTATTTTCAATCTTGGAGCACCATGGCCTCCGACAACAAGGACAAGGGGTCTTCAAAGGAAGAAGTGAAAAGGGTGTCGTCAAAACAAGAGCAACAAGCTGTGGGGAGTAAGCAAGTCTTGGTGGGATCTGTTGATACTCGACGTTCTTTCTCTCATAACTTGCAGGGACCTTTACCCCCTGCTCTTGGCCTCGACTCTTTCCCTGTGCTGGAAGAAGCTCTACGGACTACCGATGAGTTTTGTGGTCAATACCGGGCTCTAAGAAGAGAAGTGGAGATACTCAGGGAGGAGAATCACCGACTCCGTAGAATGTTGGGATATTACTTGATGCCCGTCACAGGTTCTCCATCGCCGACTTCAGATAACAATGAATCTCTTCGAGACTTAGTGCAGATTTGCCAAGCTGAGAAGTCGAAGTCGAAGGAGATCTGTAAGAAGCGCATGAGGGATTCATCACCACCATCGCCAAAGGAGTAATCCATCATCGGTATTGGCATCCCCTTGGTTTGTTCCAAGCTTGGGGGAGTGCCGCGGTATCACATTATCATTACCTTTTTACTTTTTACTATCAAGTAGTGTCATATCATGAGTAGGGAAGTTATCGTATGAGATGGGTTGCAGTGTGGAAGTATCTCTCCTTTAGTTTGTCTATGTATCCCTTGGTGTGAGTTATCGTTATGGAATATTAATGAGAAGTCTTATCATTTACATATTGCACACCTTATTTTAGTTTGCAATTTCTACTATATGATTGATCTTGATTTTAGTATTGGTACCACTTTGGGAGCATTAAGTAAATCTATTTGGTTTTGGCAAACTTAGCAATGGTCAATAGCAACAACACTTTGAGTTTAAGAAGAATAGAGGAAACAAATGTAGAAGATGTTATTATCTTTCTTATCGGTTCTTAGCTTAGTATTCTAAAGTTAAAACTGTTTGTGCTTACAAGTAAGATGCACGATTGTTTCTATCACTTGTATATTTGTTTGTTTCCCTCAACTCCTATGCTTGCTATTTAACCTTGCTAGCCAAAGACCTGTACTGAGAGGGAATACTTCTCGTGCATCCAAACCTGAACCCAAACCTATGCCATTTGTGTCCACCATATCTACCTACTGCATGGTATTTTCTCGCAATTCCAAGTAAATACTTCATGTGCTACCTTTAAACAATTCAAAATTTATTACTTCTTATTTGTGTCAATGTTTTATAGCTCATGAGGAAGTATGTGGTGTTTTATCTTTCGGTCTTGTTAGGCAGCCTCCACTAAAGGACTAGTGGCTTCATCCACTTATCCTATAATTTTGCAATAAGAGCCGGCAACGGGGTTCCCAGCCCCAATTAATCAACTTTCATTAATAATTCTCTTCACATGTTTTGCCCTCGATTCATCAGTAAGCAACTTAATTTTGCAATAGACACTCCTCCATGGTATGAGATTGTTGGAAGGCACCCGAGGATTCGGTTAGCCATGGCTTGTGTAAGCAAAGGTTGGGGGGAGTGTCATCCTTAAATAAACTAAAGTACATGTGTAAACAAAAGAGAAGAGGGATGATCTACCTTGCTGGTAGAGGTAACGTCCTTCATGGGAGCCGCTCTTTGGAGGTCTGTTTGGCAAGGGGGTTAGAGTACCCGCTACCAGTCGTTGACAACAACAAACACCTCTCAAAACTTTACTTTTATTCTCTTTATATGATTTCAAAACTGAAAAAGCTCTAGCACATGATTTAATCTCTGCTTCCCTCTGCGAAGGGCCTGTCTTTTACTTCATGTTGAGTCAGTAAACCTATTTCCCTCCATCTCAAGCAAGCATTTGAGTTGTCGTGATCAAACTATTATATTGTGATTTGCTTCATCATGTCTTTACTCTTTCTTGTTTAGTACAAGTTTTACCCTGAATGAATATAGCTTTGAAAGTCATCAATGATTAATATGATTGGGTATGCAAGTTTACCATAAGCTTTAATATGAGAGTGCTGCTCAATAGATAAGTATAATCTGTTAACTGTTCTCTGACCAAGAACAAAGTTTGCCATCACCAATTATGATTTCTTATGCACCTTTATTTGTGATTACCTTATACTTGTTTCAAGTTGAGTTATATGAGGAAGTTGTTTACTATAATGTCTTGTGTGAATGAATATGATGCTTCTTGTCCGTATTTTATTTATCGACTCTTCACTCCATAAACATGTGGTCCTGTTTATCGAGTTCGGCTCGCTTGGGGACAAGCGAAGTCTAAGCTTGGGGGAGTTGATACGTCCAATTTGCATCACTATTTTATATCATAATTTGTCTGTTATTCATTGATATATTTCATATTGGGACACAATACTTATGTTATTTCATCTATTTTGCATGTTTCATGATTATTTGGAGATCGAGCACCGGAGCCGGATTCTGCTGGAAAAAGCACCGTCAGATGCAATATTTCGGAAGATCAACTGTGGAAGGAAGTTTTACCAAAAATCCTATTTTTCCAGATGACGAAGGAAGCCAGAAGGGGGAGCCAGTGGACCCAAGGTGGGCCCACACCATAGGGCGGCGCGGCCCATGGCCTGGCCGCGCCACCATGTGGTGTGGGGCCCCCTCAGCCTCTTTCGCCTCCTTTTCTTCGTGAAACCCTTCGTCCCGAAAACCTAAGCCACAGAGGAATCCTCACGAAGGGTTACAGCCGCCCTCGCGGGGCGGAGAACACCAGAGAGAAAAGAGCTCTCCGGCGGGCAGGAATCCGCCGGGGAAATTCCTCCCGGAGGGGGAAATCGACGCCATCGTCACCGTCATCGAGCTGGACATCATCTCCATCACCATCATCATCATCTCCACCATCATCACCGCCATCTCCACCGCTGGACATCGTCACCGCTGTAGCAATTTGGGTTTGATCTTGATTGTTTGATAGGGGAAACTCTCCCGGTACTGATTTCTACTTGTTATTGATGCTATTGAGTGAAACCATTGAACCAAGGTTTATGTTCAGATTGTTATTCATCATCATATCACCTCTGATCATGTTCCATATGATGTCTCGTGAGTAGTTCGTTTAGTTCTTGAGGACATGGGTGAAGTCTAAATGTTAGTAGTGAACTATGGTTGAGTAATATTCAATGTTATGATATTTAAGTTGTGGTGTTATTCTTCTAGTGGTGTCGTGTGAACGTCGACTACACGACACTTCACCATTTATGGGCCTAGGGGAATGCATCTTGTACTCGTTTGCCAATTGCGGGGTTGCCGGAGTGACGAAACCTAAACCCCCGTTGGTATATCGATGCAGGAGGGATCGCAGGATCTCATAGTTTAAGGCTGTGGTTAGATTTATCTTAATTACTTTCTTGTAGTTGCGGATGCTTGCAAGGGGTATAATCACAAGTATGTATTAGTCCTAGGAAGGGCGGTACATTAGCATAGGTTCACCCACACAACACTTATCAAAACAATGAAGATTAATCAACTCGTATGTAGCGAAAGCACTAGACTAAAATCCCGTGTGTCCTCGAGAACGTTTGGTCATTATAAGTAAACAAACCGGCTTGTCCTTTGTGCTAAAAAGGATTGGGCCACTCGCTGCAATTATTTCTCTCGCATTTTACTTACTCGTACTTTATTCATTTGTTACATCAAAACCCCCTGAATACTTGTCTGTGAGCATTTACAGTGAATCCTTCATCGAAACTGCTTGTCAACACCTTCTGCTCCTCGTTGGGATCGACATTCTTACTTATCGAAGATACTACGATACACCCCCTATACTTGTGGGTCATCACTCTTTGCTTGCTAGATTGCGACAACTCCCGTCATCAATAATGACCTTGCAAGCTTTATCAGGACCAACTAGTGCCTTTGTTTGGAACAAATTACAGCGCTGTGTAGATGCACTTGACTGCACATTAAGAACACGCTGCAAGACAACAATAGTTTGAGCTTCAGAAGGGAAAGCATCATAACCATCACTATCATAATCATCCTCATCTGGAGCATTTGGATCAACATCATCTCCAGTTTCATACTCATTGTCCTCATTAATTATCATAACTTTGCGATTAGGACAATCCTTCTTGAAGTGACCCTTGCCACCACATGTATGACAAACCATATCACGGTTGCACGCTGTCGACATGTTAGAACTAGTTCCACTTGCTGCAGGAGCGGGCTTCTTTGTGTTGGTGACACTGGAGACCGGCTTGCTAGACGAAGTAGGAACATCTGTAGGGCGCGAAGATGGCGCCATGGAGGGCGGCGCACGGGGTGTGTAGCGCCCAGCGCCTGTAGCACGGCCCTTCATTTGCAGTTCTTCAGCCAACTGTGACTCAGCTTCTCTTGCATGATGTAGTAGCTCATTCATAGTAGCGTAGCTGTGATGACGCACAATGCCCTTGATGTTAAATCTGAGACCATTCAGAAATCGCTGTAGTATCATCTCAAGAGACTCACGGACACGGGCACGCTGCATAAGCATCTCCATCTCCATGTAATAAGCATCAACCGTCAACACACCTTGTTTCAATTGGGTCAACTTGTCAAAGACGGAACGCAAGTAATTGGTAGGCACAAAACGAGCTCTCATTGCCGCCTTCATAGCACGCCATGTGATAATAGGCAGCTCACCATCTTCTTCTCGAGCACTCACAAGTCCATCCCACCAACGCAATGCATAGCCATCAAATTCAGTGGAAGCAAGCTTGATCTTCCTATCTTCAGTATAGTCAGGATGTAAACGCCATAATCTCTCAATCTTCAGCTCCCATGTAAGATATTCTTCAACATCAGTACCTCCTTCAAATCTGGGAATTGAGAACTTGGGTTTACCCAAACCATCGTCTTGTTGTTGCAGAACACGTTGGGCTCCGACGGGGACAAAACCACGACCACGGAACGCATCACCAACGCCACGTCCAAGACCACGACCAACACCACGCCCTTGAGCATTAGCAGCTTCAGCATTGTCACCTTGCACACTGCCATCTTCATCAGGTGGTGGTTGTTGTTGCACCATTGTACGTATCTCACCAACGGCGGTTGTCAAAACTTGTATAGATGCTTGAAGAGTCGTCACCGATGTGTGAACGGTATTAACCGCTGTAGTAGTCTCATCGACCTTCAAGTGAACACTCTGAATATCCTTGTCCAACGCTTCATTGGCTACACGAATTTCACGTTGTAGGTGATCACGTAGTGCCTCATACTCCAGCCAAGTAACTGTCGCTGCTGGATCCTTTTTCCGCATCACATCAACATTCTCGGTAGAAGACATGATTAGTAGGTTAGTGCACTAAACAAAAATCTTTGGTGGTACTCTCACAACTCACTCAAAACTGATAAGAAAGGTAAATCTTACCGCTCCAAAGTGAATTAGTATTGCTTACCAACTTGGATTGACGGACTAGTGCACGGATGTAGCGAAGCGAATATCAAGGGTATAAGAACAAATCACACGACAAAGCAGGATATATGTGGGGCTGTAGGTGGGCTACCTATTTGCACCAATAACAAGCTCTAGCGCTGACCGTAGACAACCAATGATACTCACACAAGGCGATATAATGGGGCAATGCAACGATATGTGGGAAAAGTTGCAATGCACTAGAGAGACGCTAGCAAAGCTCAACGAGACAGGCACAAGATTGCTCAACTACGGGTGCAGTAAAGTAAACTTAGGCCTTCACTTGATTCACTAGCACAACACTTTTCTTTTTGGATTTTTCTTTTTGTATAACACACGCAGCTATGTAGCTCTTTTTGCTTCTTTTTTTTTTTTGACTCTACTCCTTGATAATACGGCCAACAGAAATTGCAAAGCACCAAAACCCTAACGAGCAGCCTGTCGAGCGGTAAAACTAGTCTCTTCTAGGGAAGTTCCTAGTCACTTTATATCGAAAGGCTGTGTCTATGGTTGGGAACAAGCACACTGTACGCTATGTGGACTCGGAGTAACAAAACTGACACACTATGATAAACTAAATGATAGAGAAAACACAAACCCTAACAATTCTACTAGATGAAAGATAAAGATACGCAAAAACAATTACAAAAAGCAACTAAAACTCGAAATTAGTGCAATCTAAGGCTATGGCAAACCCTAACCCTAACTTTTTATGGCTTTTCTGGATAGGAAAACACTCACAACTCAACTATGGGGTGGATTGTGGATGGCTTACCGAGGAAAACTTGAAATCTGATACCAAGATGATAAGGGGTGGCCCGATCTTCTCAGTAAGCGACGGGTGGTGATGAACACACGATGGTAGCAGCGGATGGAATCGATGATGATGAGGAGGATAACTTGTATGACGCCGACGAAGTCTCTCGATTGATTCCTGATGCCAATGCAACAGCTCTCAACCCCGCAAGATATTCGCAACTCCACACACTTGCGCACGTAGCCGCCGACCACGAAGCGGTAAATTGCAATCTTCTAATCCCCAATGGAACAGCAGATCACACACAAACTTTCGCAGCATAAAACTCCGCATCGATGCGAATTGGAGAGTAGTATTCAATAGTTTTGCAGAGCAAACAACTAAGAACTAGGGTTTATCTTAAACGTGGTCTAAAGCAACTTTGGGGGCGTCCCGAGGACTTATATAGGCGTTCGGGACGACCTCGTGTCGAAAAAGTACGGAAATAACCGACCCAGCAATAGATCCGGTCGAGACGGACTCGGACTCGGCCGGTCCGGGGGCCGGCCGACCGGCCCGGGACCGGGTGGTCCGGTCCTAGACCGGGTCTCGTGGACCGGGCGGAAACCGGACGAAGGGTCCGCGTTCCCTGGATGTTGCCCGGATGGCACCGGTGCAAAATCCGGTTTGCCACCGGGTGGCCCGGTGCCACGGCCGGTCTGACCGGGCCTGGGACCGGCCTGAAGAACTCCTCCTCTCGCGCATGCCTCCCGCTCCTCCCCTCGCGCGTCCATGGGATGTCTTCACGTCCAGCTCCATGTCCAGCCTTCACGTCCAGCCTTCTTGTCCAGCTGCTCCTCTCCTCCTCGTGCGATGCTTGGTTCCTCCTCATACCTGATCATACATAAATAATACGACTTAGGTAATATAAAGTTCTCGTCGATCAAAGTATCGTTTAGGAACAAGTTCACCTGTTGTTTAAGTAGCTTCGCACGAGCTCGTGTCATTGGTCCAATCCTAACTTCATTGGACTTGAGCTTCACAGCTTCATCTTCATCTTGCAATGACGGAGGTAGTAGTGAGGTAGGGATGTCCTCATCAGAAACCCTCCAGAACGCCGCCACATCGCGAAACTCCGTCTCGGGAGCCAGAAGTCTCCGTTCTGGCACTCTGCCGGGACGGGGAATTGGAGGAGATCATCGCCG
Organism: Lolium rigidum; assembly: GCF_022539505.1. NCBI lineage: Eukaryota > Viridiplantae > Streptophyta > Magnoliopsida > Poales > Poaceae > Lolium > Lolium rigidum. Next base: position 160,826,830 of record NC_061508.1, read on the forward strand.
CCATCACCACCGACGCCTCTCCATCGACCAGCCATGTTTCCCCCATCCATGTGTGAGTAATTCCCCCGCCGTAGGCCGAAGGGGATGGTAGGGATTGGATGAGATTGGTCATGTAATAGTCATAAGATTGTTAGGGCATAGTGCCTAGTATCCGTAGATGTTACTTTTATGATATTGTTGCAACTTGTTATGCTTAATGCTTGTCACTAGAGCCCGAGTGCCATGATCTCAGATCTGAACATGTTATTGATTCATGAAGATATTCGTTGTTTATGATCTTACCTGCAAGTTGTATACACATGTCGCTGTCCGGAACCAATGGCCCCGAAGTGACAGAAATCGGGACAACCGGAGGGGATGGTAGTGATGTGAGGATCACATGTGTTCACGGAGTGTTAATGCTTTGCTCCGGTACTCTATTAAAAGGAGTACCTTAATCTCCAGTAGTTTCCCTAGAGGCCCGGCTGCCACCGGCTGGTAGGACAAAAGATGTTGTGCAAGTTTCTCATTGCGAGCACGTACGACTATAATTGGAACACATGCCTATTGATTGATTAGTACTTGGATACCGTTTTATTATTATCTGCAAATGCCCCTGCTTGATTGTTACATGAGTTTCTCTCATCCATGCAACGCCCGTTCATCCGTCCCCGTGCCTACAGTATTTTAATCCTGTTGTTTACTATAATCACTACTGCTGTCTTTGTTACTCTGCTGCTGTTATTTTACTACTACTACTATAAAATTGTTACTACTGATAAAACTCTTGCGAGCAAGTCTGTTTTCAGGTGCAGCTGAATTGACAACTCCGCTGTTAAGGCTTTCAAGTATTCTTCGTCTCCCCTTGTGTCGAATCAATAAATTGGGTTTTACTTCCCGCGAAGACTGTTGCGATCCCCTATACTTGTGGGTCATCAAGACTATTTTCTCGGCGCCGTTGCCGGGAGCATAGCTTTATTTGGAAGTTCACTTGGATTGATATTGTTCGCTGCAAATTCTCCATCATGGGTAAACCTCGCGATACTAAGGTCGCCATATTACCATCCACTACAAGAAAAGGTACAACTCGAGTACCTCTCGCTGCTCTTGATTCACCATCTCGTGATAAGTAAACTTGTTTCACCACCACAAGCTTCAAATGCCGGTACTTCCGCTGAATCTGAAAATTCCTCTTATAATTGTGATGATGCTTCTACCGTGCTTGATAATGATGGTTCGTTAGGATCTTTTCTAGATGCTACAATTGCTAGGTCTAGACAAATTGAAAATACTCGAAACTCCTAATGAAAATGCTGTTACACTCGTTAATTCACTCGAGTCTCGTTGAATACTCTAGTGATGATCTTGATGAAGATTATGTGGAACTTAATGATGATTTTATTGAAAAATGCAATGCTACTACCGATGCAAGAAAAATTAAAAAGTTGCTTGTAGAACATGTCGTTAGATATAAACCGTCTCCCGATCCTAAATTTGCCACATCTCCTATAAACATTAAGGATAAAGATTATGATTTTTATCTTGATCTATCTCATATAGCTATTGTTGAGAAAACACCCTTTTGTGGTACCGAAAAAGAAAGTGCCGTTGAACACATGATTGAGTTATCTACTCCGAGTAGCTTGTTTTCTCGATGATGTTAAGAAGCGTACTTACTTTGTTGCTAAAATCTTTCCATTCTCATTAAAGGATGACGCTAAAACTTGGTATAATAGTTTGCCACCTAATTCTATTAAAAGTCCAAAAGAATTGCTTGATGTTTTCTTCCGGAAATACTTTCCCGCTAGTGCTCAACATATTGCTTTGCGAGAGAATTTATAATTTTGACCAGGAAGATGGAGAGAAATTGCCCGAGGCTTGGACGAGATTTTGCTCTCTTATTAGAGCTCGGCTCGACCATGATTTGGAAAAACATGATTTACTTGATATATTTTATAGTGGACTAACCATTGAGTCTAGGGCATACCTGGATAGTTGTGTTGGTTGTGTTTTCAGGAAAAGAACTCCAGACGACGCTGAAGAATTATTGGCTAAAATAGGTCGGAATCATGATGATTGGACTACACCTGAACCAACCCCAACACCGATACTGAAGAAAAGGGGTATGATTAAATTAAATGATGAAGATATGAGGGAAGCTAAGAAGTCTCTTAAGGAGAAAGGTATCAAATCCGAAGATGTGAAGAATCTACCTCCTATAGAAGATATATGTGAGATAATTCCCCCTTCACCCATGATTGAGGTAAACTCCCTTCAACGCTTTACTAGGGAAGATATTCCGTATTCAAAACCTCCTGCACAATGCTTAGATGAGTTTGATAATTATATTGTTAAGCAAGAAAATTTTAATATGAGAGTAGAGAATCATTTAATGGAAAATTCTCGAGCTATTAGTGAATTGCATGATATTGTGGAGAGAACCTCCAATGATGTTAAGATGCTTGTTAAACATTTTCATATGGTTCAAACTCAAATTGATCAACTCACTAAAGTGCAAAATGACTTGTTGGGAAATAATGCTAAAGAAAAACATGCTTATGAAGTAACAACTAGAGGTGGTGTTTCTACTCAGGATCCCGTATATCCCGAGGGACATCCCAAAAGAGTTGAACAAGATTCTCAACGAACTAAAACTAGTGCTCCATCTAAGAAAAAGAAAAAGAAACATAAGAATGTTGTAGAATCCTCTCGAACCTTGTTAATGATCCTAATAGTATTTCTATTTCTGATGCTGAAACTGAAAGTGGTAATGAACATGATAATAATAAAGATAATGATAAGAATGATGCTTCTGATAAAGAAGAGGTTGAAGATGAACCTGAAAAGCATGCTAAAAATAAAAAGTATACTAAAGAAGATTTTATTGCTGAGAAACATGGTAATGAAAGAGAACCTTGGGTGCAAAAGCAAATGCCCTTTCCTGCTAAGAAACTAAAATCAAAGGAAGAAGAACACTATAATAAATTTTGCGATTGGATGAAACCTTTATTCTTGCAAATCCCTTTGACTGACGCTATTAAATTGCCTCCTTATTCAAAGTATATGAAAGATATTGTCACTAACAAAAGGAAAATCCCCAATGAGGAAATTTCCACTATGCTTGCTAATTACTCTTTCAATGGCAAGGTTCCAAAGAAGTTGGGCGACCCAGGTATAATTATGTTAAAACTGCTCTATGTGATTTGGGAGCCGGTGTTAGTGTTATGCCTTTTTCTCTAAACAAAAGACTTTATCTAGATAAGTTGATACCTACTGATATATCTTTGCAAATGGCTGATAAATCTACTGCTATTCCTGTTGGTATATGTGAGGATGTTCCTGTTCAAGTTACTAATAACTGCTTGATATTAACTGATTTTGTTGTGTTGGAAATGCCTGAAGATGATAATATGTCTATTATTCTTGGGAGACCTTTTCTTAACACCGCAGGGGCTGTTATTGATTGCAATCAAGGAAAAGTCAATTTTAATGTTGATGATAGGGAGCACACCGTCTATTTCCCCAAGAGAATTGAAAAGGCATGTGGAGTTAATACAATTTCTAATGTGAGAACTATCAAAGTGGGAACTATCGATTGTCCTATATATGAGCCTAAAGAAGAATATCAAACTCTTATGATTGGATCCATATCAATACAATTCAAGAAGATGGAAGGGAGTAGGCACCAACTCAACCAACAAGAATTGGAGGTGCAACAGGTCATGAGAGTTCACCGAGAAGAAGGAGTATACCCCACTTACTATCCGTGCGTGGATTTTATGAGAAGTGCAGGGATCTTGCAGGATGTTCAAAGTTTAATCTCTCGTGCAGGGTTGGATGATTTTGTTGATGGTGAACCATGCCAATATGCAAAACTGACTATGTCGTAGTGCAGGATTTTAAATTCAATTGGTCACGATCTAACCCCATGGTCCAATACAAAATTTATAATAAAACCGTCAACTTGCCATTCAATGATTTTTGTGCAGCAATCGAGTGCCGCAATGGGGATCATGCGAGAAGATAAAGGGATCGCCGCAAGAGTTCTTGGACCTTTTCAAGATGATTTGTCATGGAAGAAGCTTCTCGCAGGATGGTGGTAAAATCAGTAGCATTCATTTCCCAGCTATTCGTTACTTTGCTTATTTCATTACCAAGTGCGTTCTAGCAAGAAAGAATGGAAGTAAAATATCTATCCAGGGTCTAGCCTTTCTAGCTGCGCTGCATTACAAGGTAATAGGACTTATAACTTGGGTGCTTTGATAGCCAACAGACTTGCTACTAACCGTGAGAAGGAGGAATTTGTGGAGGTCTCATCGCCTCTCGCTTATTAGCTATGCATAATGTAGAACCTCACCATCTTGGTATTCAGCTCCCCATAGAGAAACTTGACATAGTCTCCATGATTAAGCATGAATTTGTTTCTGATTCGTCTAATTTGAGCAACCTGTCTTATAGAATAACATTTTACAAGAAATCTTGGACAATGACTAATAAAACTGAAAATTAGTAGGATTGGCTGCACCTGCTCTGTTTAACCTTGATTCCAGGGAGGATTGGTCAATCACGGAGGGTGAACTGAAGGCATACATAGAGAGAGATGGCCATCGTGCAAGAGACAACACGGATGAGGTCGAGGAACACCTCGACTCGTCATCAGATGCAGCAAGCTCTTCGCATCAACACGTTGGGCATGAGGAGCCTCCACGCTTTTCTTCTGCATCGGTGCCTTATTATGACTACTCCATGTATGATCCACCAGCATGGAACCCAGACCCTCGCTGGGGTTGATCTCCACTTAGGCCAAAAGCCTAAGCTTGGGGGAGGTATACCGGAATCACTCATTCTTTGCATATTATGGTTGCTGGATACTTGTACATACTTGTTTAGTTTCTTTGAGTGGTTTTCTAATGAGAGGGAGATGATATTTGGGGAAGTGCTGCCTGAAAACAGATTCTGGACTGTTACTAGAAAAATTCGTGCGCACAGCCAGAACGTTATTTTGAGCTGCCAATTTTTTTGCATGTTCCCCAGGTTGTTATCTAACTTTCATTAGTTGAACACTTTTCGAGCTGAGCAACGTAAGATTTTTGTAAAAATCGATTTCTGTACTGCTGTCAGGTTTTGGCAGATTTTTGCCATCTTGTTTTTCTGTGTTTCTTTTAGTTTTCATTTTCTTGTTTTTGCTTTGTTTCTTTCCTAAAACACAAAATGACCAAAAATATTTCTGTTGTTTCTCTTCACCACTTGTTTACTTTAGTTTCTTGCATTTGTTTCGCTTTATTTGCTATTTCTAGTTTGCTATAAGAAAACCCAAAAAGATTTTGCTTTGTTTGCTTGTTTCCTTTTGTTCTTGTTCTCAAATTCGAAAACACCAAAAATATTTGCTGTTCTTCTTTGGTTTTGTAAAGTTCATTATGAGTTGAATGGTCTTCGGTGGCTGGAGCGTGGTTTTCATTTCATATTATCCAAGCTACACAAGTGAAAGGCAATAATGACGATATTCGACAATCTGATTGTGGTGAGAGGCTGGTATGAAATCTATTTGTCTTCATTTTTGTACATATACTCATCCATGTGAGCATGCTTAGTTGGTTCATGTGAGGTATATGTCATTTAAGAAAGTCTAGTAGTTCATGATCTCTCATGTTAGCTCCAATTTATTAATATGAGTAGCATGTCATGGATGTTTGCTTGCATTGTTTTATTCATAGATAGGTATGATATTGTGGTATCCTCCTCTCGAATAATTCGTTTGAATTAACTTGGCACATGCTCACGCATGCATATGACTGAACAAAAGTCAATTAAGCCTCGATGATTTACATTGCTTCGTAGTTCTCGTATCACTTTTATGCCTCAGTTAATTTATTTTGCCGCAAGCATGATTATGACGAGCTTATTGCTCTCTTGATTTGTCGCTCCCTAGTCTTTTGCTAGCCTTCGCTTGTACCGAGCGGGAACGCTGCTCGTGCCTCCAAACACATGAAAACCAAGTTATTCCGGAGTGTCCACCATAAATACCTATGCATGGCATTTCAAACCATTCCAAGTAAATTCTCATGCGCTACCTTTAAACCTTCAAAAATGCTTCTCAATTTGTGTTAATGTTTCATAGCTCATGAGGAAGTATGTGGTGTTTAACTTTCAACCTTGTTATTTACTCTTGACGGACTTTCATATGGACTAGTGGCACATCCGCTTATCCAATAATTTTGCAAAAAGAGCTGGCAATGGGGTTCCCAGCCCCGATTAATCAAACTTCATTAATAATTCTCTTCACATGTTTTGCTCTGATCCATCAGTAAGCAACTTAATTTTGCAAATAGACACTCCTCCATGGTATGAGATTGATGGAAGGCACCCGAGGATTCGGTTAGCCATGGCTTGTGTAAGCAAAGGTTGGGGGGAGTGTCACCCATAATGAAACTAAAATACGTGTGTAAACAAAAGAGAAGATGGATGATCTACCTTGCTGGTAGAGATAACGTCCTTCATGGGAGCCGCTCTTGAAAGTCCGGTTGGCGAGGTAGTTGGTGTACCCATTACCATTCGTTGACAACAACAAACACCTCTCAAAATAACTTTACTCCTGTTTTACAAATGAAAAAGCTCTAGCGCATGTTAATCCCTGCTTCCTCTCGCGAAGGGTCAATCTTTTACTTTTATGTTGTGTCTCCATCCTTTCTTTGAGCACTTTCTTGAGAGCATAATCTGTCATTCTTAGTATAATATGCTTGTCTCAAAATATGATTGATTGTGGTATAACTTTGATGCTTTTATCTTTGACAATCACTATTTCTAGTCTTTCTATGAACTTCAGAGGTGCCCGAGCATTTATGTTTTGCTGATCAAATATGGGCAAGCGAGATACCACTCTATCATACTCTTTTATGAACATTGCAATCTCGCTTATATACATGATTCATGATGCTTATTATTAATTGTTGGTACCTTTCCATGATTGACATAGCTATTGGATGATCTTATTTGCATGTATCTTATTATGAACTGTCTAAGTGTTAGCCATAGCATGAGAATATTTACATCATATGAACAAATGTGTTCGTGAAAGTTCTTTTATCGCTCAGTTGTTAACTGAATTGCTTGAGGACAAGCAATAAGCTAAGCTTGGGGGAGTTGATACGTCCAAAACGTATGTACTTTCCCGAACACTTTTGTCTGTTGTTTTGCCTCTAATTTGTGTATTTTGGATGCAACTAACACGGACTAACGCTGTTTTCAGCAGAACCGTTCCGGTGTCTCGTTTTTGTGCGTAAATCCAACTTTCGGGAAAAACCTCGGGATTTTGACAGAAGGCCCTATTTTCCCGTAAAACTCACTGGAGCCGAAGGGCAAGTCAGGTGGAGGCCCGAGGGCCCCACACCATAGGGCGGCGCGGCCCAGGAGGGGGGCGCGCGGCCCTAGCGTGTGGCCCCCTCGGCCGACCTCCGACGCCCTCCTTCGGACTATTATCGGCCTCGACCTAAAAACGCACGGAGAGAAGTCGAAGTCGCCAGAAACCCTCCAGAACGCCGCCACATCGCGAAACTCCGTCTCGGGAGCCAGAAGTCTCCGTTCGGCACTCGCCGGACGGGGAATTGGAGGAGATCATCGCCGCCATCACCACCGACGCCTCTCCATCGACCAGCCATGTTTCCCCCATCCATGTGTGAGTAATTCCCCCGCCGTAGGCTGAAGGGGATGGTAGGGATTGGATGAGATTGGTCATGTAATAGTCATAAGATTGTTAGGGCATAGTGCCTAGTATCCGTAGATGTTACTTTTATGATATTGTTGCAACTTGTTATGCTTAATGCTTGTCACTAGGGCCCGAGTGCCATGATCTCAGATCTGAACATGTTATTGATTCATGAAGATATTCGTTGTTTATGATCTTACCTCGCAAGTTGTATACACATGTCGTTGTCCGGAACCAATGGCCCCGAAGTGACGTAAATCGGGACAACCGGAGGGGATGGTAGTGATGTGAGGATCACATGTGTTCACGGAGTGTTAATGCTTTGCTCCGGTACTCTATTAAAAGGAGTACCTTAATATCCAAGTAGTTTCCCTAGAGGCCCGGCTGCCACCGGCCGGTAGGACAAAAGATGTTGTGCAAGTTTCTCATTGCGAGCACGTACGACTATAATTGGAACACATGCCTATTGATTGATTAGTACTTGGATACCGTTTTATTATTATCTCGCAAATGCCCTCGCTTGATTGTTACATGAGTTTCTCTCATCCATGCAACGCCCGTTCATCCGTCCCCGTGCCTACGTATTTTAATCCTGTTGTTTATTATAATCACTACCGCTGTCTTTGTTACTCGCTACCGTTATTTTACTACCGCTACTACTATAAAACTCGTTACTATCGATAAAACTCTTGCGAGCAAGTCCGTTTTCAGTGCAGCTGAATTGACAACTCCGCTGTTAAGGCTTTCAAGTATTCTTTGTCTCCCCTTGTGTCGAATCAATAAATTGGGTTTTACTTCCCGCGAAGACTGTTGCGATCCCCTATACTTGTGGGTCATCACTCCCGCCGCTCTCTCGCCTCGCTGTCGCCCCCAGCGCGGGCGGTAGCCGGGCGGCAGCGGGCGGTACCGCCCGGCGCCAGCCCCAGCGCCCCGCGCTCGCGTCCCGCCCCACTCCCGCCCGCCTCCCACCTCCCCACGGGCGATAGCGCCCCGCCAAACGCCCGCGTTGGCACCAGCCTAACGCCGGCGAAAAGCCTCCCAATCCTCACGCGCGCCCCAGAACCACAAGTGGGCCACCGCGCCACGACACCCCAACCACCGGCTTGTCACCGCGCCTCCACCGCCAGGCCGCCGGCGATCAACCACGCTGCCTTCCATCTCCCGTGTGCTAGCCGCCGCCCCACCACGCCTCCGGCGTCAGGATGCAAGTGGACATGTCCGTGGTGTCCGTCGCACTAATTGCAGCAGCCGTGTAAACATACTTACCTGTCCGCGGAGTCCGTATAATTAGGTTCAGCTGTCCGCGGATATCTGCCGGTCATATACGGACGCGTAGCTCGCTCTCGCTGGAACGGGGACACGAGTACACGACGGCCTCCGTCTCGCTAGCGTGCGCGATCAGATGCATGGCTACTTGGCTAGGTTGTATACTGTTTCTCTAGTCTCCACAAAAATGCAACGGGCTGCTCTTTTTTTTTTTGGTAATTCGTTGTTACAAAAATATCTAGATATCAACAATTGGCCTTCACAACAAACTTGCATACAGTCCGTATTTCATATTCATGCAATCAAATATTCCAAATTACATAGGTTAAAACATACTCCCTCTTAGACATTTAAGGCTTCTCATCACCGCCGCTAACTCCTCGCCATCAACGATCTACATCAGCAGCACCTCACCAACTTCTCCTCTTCCTCGTCGTCGCAGTAGCAGGACACCTTGCCGACTCCAGTTGCCCGGATATAGCAGAGAAACTGGACAGCTCCTAGCAGCAAGGCACCGCTGGTTTCAGCACGTGTTGTTGCTCCGGCGACAACAACTGTGCCAACGGCGTCTTCCCACTCCAGCTGCTCCGGTCCTCCACGTGCACGCGCCATCCTCCAACTGAGTTCAATAAGCTCCGTCACCCTTGCTTTTCCATGCTGGTTGTCGTCGTGCTTGTCGGAGAAGAAGTGGAGAGTTCAATAAGCTCCGTCACCCTTGCTTTTCCATGCTGGTTGTCGTCGTGCTTGTCGGAGAAGAAGTCGAGCTTCTCCACGCCGTTGGAGAGCAGATCCATCACCCCCACTGAATGTCTACGGCCATGCCTTTCAGCTCCGTGAGTATGTCACTGAGATCAGATAGGGTATAGTCTTGCTTTGCCTTCTCAACCTGACAAGAATCATCAAGTCTTCATCAGAAAATACAGCAAACAAAGAAAACTACAACAATCAGTCTGTCATGCTACATGATTTGCTTGCATATTTGACCCCTGAAATGCAGGGAGTACTTAAAAAATGGATACTGCAGTAAAACAATCTGCTACTGTTATCGGTGAGGAATGAACATTTTGTATATTGACTCATTTTATTTGCTGTGAATGCTCTCAGTAGGTGCTCAACAGATGCAAAATCATCAGTAGCCTGCAGGACCGATGTGTTGTCTATCCCAGCTTTTGAAAATATTCCAACCTGAAAGTGTGGATAGATATTCATGTCAGGATGACAGTAAGCATGGAATGAGTAAGCAATGTTCTCTATATATTTTTATGAGCTAAGATCTAAGCTCTCAAATGGGGAATAACTCACGGACCAATTCAGACTCATCTAATCATATTCCACTATAGATCTGAGCTAAGGTAGCAGCATCTTTCACATTATCGATCGGGGAAGAAACAGACCTGCCCTGCCGGATTCATGATCTCCTTCTCCTCGGCAAGATTTCTCCCCGGATATGGGAAGAGAGCAGCAATTGGACAAACTTTTTAAAGTAAATAAGAATTAGCAATTGAGTACTAACAGAGAGCTAGCATCACAAACTTATCAACTTGCAACCTCTATCACATCTGTCCCCCTAGTACCCCAAATCCAGTTCTAGTGGTTCAATCAAACATCACCAAAGATCAGTAGACAACACAGGAGGATACAAATCGAATTCAAGATGCAGTTTCAGGTAGGGCACGAGATTGCAACAAGGGGAGGAATCAGACCTGCTCCTTGCTCTCTAGGTTGACGCCGATGCCGCCGCCGGGAAGCGCATCGAGGCCGAGGGGGCGCACGGGTTCAACGGGGCATGGCGGCGATGACCGGAGGTCGGGCGGTGGCCGGCGGCCAGGCCCTCGGCGGCGGAGACCTTCTGAGACCCTGTGATGAGCTCCTACGGTAGAGGGGAGGCACTGTGACGAGGGGGGAGGAGTGTGGAGGGCGGCGACTAGCTGGGCGCAGGCTAGCGGCGAGGAGCGGGGCGCCGACCCAGCGGTGGCGAACGGCGTGCCGCCGTGTCCTATCGAGGTATCGAGGGAGGTGGAGAAGTGGAGCTCTATTTCGTTCTTCCTTGTTTCTTTTTTTTTTTCGCAGGAAAGACGGACCTGGCAGGCTCTGCGGGCTCTGTCCGTGAGTCCGTATAAAACGAAAATGCTAAACCTACGGATGTTTACGGACGACTTACGGGCTGACAAGGCCTGATCCTATGTGGAGGCTGAACGGAAAAAACAACCGCGGAAAAAAGGAAGGAGCTGCCGCTAATTTTGCAACGAAAAGCTCAAACTGCTCCGTATGTTTTGACCTTCTTTGAGATCGGAAACTGCACCTTCATCGTGATCGGCCGGATGCGCATACGGAGAGCACCGTCTTCCTCAACCTCAACCTGCAGGTAGATCTCGCCGTCGTGCCGCCGGCCGAGCTGCTCCCCGGACACCGGACTTGCCACTAATTATGTGAGAAAGAGAAACTGCTACGTAAGTTTGGCACCTGATTCAGATCGGGGAAGACAGAGCTGCCTGCCTCCATGTTGTCGTCAATGCAAGGCCACATATCGGTAGCTCACTGTTTTCTTTAAACCGCATGCAGGTAGACCTTGCCGTGTCGTGCCGCCGGCCGAGCTGCTCGTTGTTGACGGACGCCCATCCAAGTACCCGGACTCACAGACGGCCAAGTTGCTCGAGTTGATCAAGAAGGTTTGCCATCATCCAGATCAACCCAAACTGAAAATCTGCAGGTTTGATGTCCATATAAATAGGTTAAAGTGTGTCATGTAATATCCTTCATGAGCTGAAATTTACTTTATGATTTGTAGGAATGGATGATCAAACTTGTAGTGTTCAAGATTCAAGTGACATGTCTATTTCAAGTGATGATGATGGCATTGAGCATCAGAAGAAAAGCAGCTTGGAACTTGAATAGGACCAGAGTGCAACTCAAGCAGATGTGTTACTTGAAGATCCAGAATTGGGGATGATATTTGACACTGAGAATGATGTGCGAGAGTACTACAAAAATTATGCCAAAGCAAAAGGGTTCGGTGTGACGAGAAGAAGCTCAAACAGAGACGAAAATGGAGAGCTGAGGTACCTCACAATTTGTTGCTCTCGTCATGGTAAGACTGAGTCCAACTCAAGAAATATATTGAAGCCAAAGCCAACAGCTGGGTTAGGATGTAAAGCTAAAGTTAATATTGTTCGTGGTCCGGAAGGAAAGTTCCATATTTCGACGGTCATTTTGGATCATAATCATACACTAAGTCCGCATAAATCTCGGTTATTCAGATGCAACAAAAGGTTGGACTACAGTGTTAAACGGAGGCTTGAGTTGAATGACCGGGCTGGAATACGAGTAAATAAGAATTTCAATTCTCTTGTTGTGGCAGCGGATGGTCATGAGAATTTGACCTTTGGTGAGAAAGAATGTCGCAATTATCTAGAGAAAACTAGAAGATTGAAACTTGGAAGTGGTGATGCCGAGGCCGTTCGTAACTATTTTATGAAAATGCAATCAGACAATCCAAACTTTTTTAGTGTCATGGATCTTGATGATGAATCCCGACTTAGGAATGTCTTTTGGGCTGATGCAAGAAGTAGAGCAGTATATGATTCCTTTGATGATGTCATAACTTTCGACACCACATACTTGGTCAACAAAGCCTTTTCAGCCATCGGTAATAGTGAGAAGAATTAGACAAGTATTCAAACTCCAACATATCTACAATGTATCACATTTGCCAATCAAGCAACAGAATACAAATTTGCCAATCAAACATGTTTCTTATTCATGATCACAGCATACATCATGTCACTTTATTTTAGCAGAACAAAGCTACCAGCTGCAGCATTTGCAATTTCTCATACATTTGATAGTTCAAATTCACACAAATGAGACCAAAAGCTGATGCTTCTGACTAGTGATCTCACGAGATGCTGCTTCTTGTAATCTACACAGCGAGACCACCATTAGCCGGAGAGGAGGAGGTCACACTGCTGCTTCTGAAGATAGCGAGCTCAGCTGTTCGCCACTGACGATCAATAGCGTTGAGCCGCCGAGGACGAGGAGGTCGCCCCCCAGCTGCAGAAGAGGGCGAGCTCGCCGCGCCGCTTCGGAATGCGGAGGAGGTCGTCACCGCGCTGCTTGTGTAGAGGCGAGCTCGCCACGCCGCCAATGACGACCCAGAGTTCGCCGATTCGCTTCCGATGAGGTGGAGGTCGATGCGCCGCCGTCAGATGAAGGGGAGGTCACCGGGGCACTTCATAAGAGGGGCAGCTCGCCGCTCTCCTTCCGAAGAGGTCGCGCAGCTTCCGTCGCCAGCGTCGCGGCGCAGCCACCGGCGAGTTGGAGATGGGGATCGAGGAGCAGTGCGGTTGTACAGATGGTTCTATCTCCTGCCCTCGTGGGAGAGATTAATTTTCCTTTTTCTATTTCCCTTTCATGGTTATGATCAAGTAATCCACGCGGGCTCCACGTCCGTCGCACGTCAGCGCGTAAGGAGTCCGTAGGCTGTTTAGTCCGTACGTGTAGCATTGTTGCGTATAAAATAGACGGCCCGTCCGTGACGTCGTTTCGCTATTTTGACGGACACGGACAAACAGATTCCACGGACGTCCGCGTCCATTTACATCCTGACTCCCGCGTCCCGCCTCCAACCTAGCTCGCCGCGCCCTCAAATACCCACAGCTCGCGCCGCCAGACGCCTGCACGAGAAGGCTCTGCCACTGGACAAGGTAGAGGCATGTAGAGGTCTGCTCCGAGACGAGGATGGTGTGCTAAGGGACGAGGAGGCGTTGCGGCGATGTCCGATGTACTTCGTGCGTGGCGACTTGATGCGCTGGGACACACCGCCGCACCGCATGGCTGAGATGCTGCGGGGAGGTGGGCCATCGAGCTCACGCGCGCTTCCAGCTGTAGCAGCCTCGCCGCCGTGGCGTGCATCCACAAGTGTGTGTTCAGATCTCGCGCCGATGTCCGCTTGTGTGCGTTGTACGCTGCACCATGGGGTCTCGGGCATCGTGCAGTGTGCCTTAGGCTGCGCTTGAGCTGCCACGAGGAGGAGTAGAGCGGCGCGTGGGATCCTCAGGTTGTCTGGCTTCCGTCGGTGGCGCTTCTTCCGGCCAAAAATGAGAGAGGGATTAATTGAGAGAGAGGAAAAGAAGACAGAGGGAAGAAAATGTGTGGGGGCTTTTTTGAAAAAAAACACGCATGTGGTACCTACTGGCGCTGACATATGGGGTCCACAACTTGCCATGTCATCAAGTACATTGCGGTTCTGGAACCCAGTGACCGTATGTGAGCACCGAGTCGTCTTTAGGGACCATAAATATGTATTCTTTATATACGATGACCAATTCGAGCCCCGCTCACAAGTTCGTCGACTAACCATGCATTTTACTCATTTTGATTCCCCAATCATAATCCGGATTGAATTCCAACATTGTACATTAGATTTGTTAATACAATATAAACTAGGGAGAAGTGTATATCGACACAAAGTGGAGTGGAAAGGAATCAAAGAGAAACAACAGCAGAGACACAAAAGAACTGAGGGTCAAGGAGATCGAAGAATTGGATCAATGCATGCCCCTATGGCTACCTACAAGAGAATAATTGTAGATTTTTGGCATTACAAAATTTATCTACACGAATTTTGAAAAAATGTTCTACATAAATTTTACACATGATATGAATCTCACTGGCTATATTTTCTATGTCGTAAAATATTTACACGCATGTTATGTTTACATGTGTAACGTGAAGGGGCCGTGGCGAAGCACGGGCATAGTATCGATTGTGTATCCTTCGGAAAAATAATAGAATCGATTGTGTATCCTTCGGAAAAATAATAGAATCGATTGTGTATCCTTCGGAAAAATAATAGAATCGATTGTGTATCTTTCGGAAAAATAAAGAATCGATTGTGTAGTGGATGCCAAATTAGCTAGTGGGTCATGTTAATGCGTTTGGCCCATATGTGACGGGTCACTTTCAATGACCTTATCTTCTTCTATTCTTACTTTTCCTTACAATAGAAACAAAGGAGAAGCCGGGAGACGGGGAGCGAAGCAGTTGCAGTTGCAGGGCTCACGTCGGAGCAGACTGGGTCAAAGAGCGGTGAAATGGGAAACACGGAGCAATTACAGATCCTGCATGCATGAATTGCAAGAGGAAGCAATTCAAGAGCTAAGTATTAGGGCATCTCCAGCAGCGCGACGCGTTTTAATATTCGCCATCGTCTGTTTGCTCGCGCTGCGGACGTTGTTTTTGTTCGCGCGTCCGTTTGCGTCTGGGGTCTGCTCCAGCGGGACAACGCATTAATTTTTTTTTCTTTTTTCCCTCTTCTCCATTAATTAAACATAGTTTCAAATATTACATTTTGAAACATAATTTTACACAAACTAACACATAGTTAGGAACATGGTTTACACAAATTAATACATAGTTTGAACCATGGTCGACACAAATATAAATTTTTTTAAAAAAGAAGCCAGTTGTGTTGATTTCCGTATGTTCGCTGCCAAGAAAGAACATTCGAGGGCACACCCAATCACCCAAACTGGAAAATCCAGCAGGAGGAGATGGTGCCCTTGTTGGTTCTA
Source organism: Lolium rigidum (assembly GCF_022539505.1). Taxonomy (NCBI): domain Eukaryota; kingdom Viridiplantae; phylum Streptophyta; class Magnoliopsida; order Poales; family Poaceae; genus Lolium; species Lolium rigidum. The sequence goes on from NC_061508.1 coordinate 160,842,349, forward strand.
CCGATGAGGCGAACATCCGAAACCTCGACTATCGGCTTCGTCCGGCCCGTAGCCGATTCGCCGCAAAGAAAGAACACTCGACGTTCTAACTATCGGTGTCGGAGCCGGAGTCGTCGGTGTGGTAGTGCTCGCGGCAGGCTGTGTCGTCGAACACCTTGACGGTCATCTCGCCGTCCCCTCGTAGAGGAAGGTGAGCTAGCAGCCGGGCTCGAGCGCGAGGTCACGGCGAACTTGTCCCACCCCGTGTGCGTGTACATGTTGCCCCGCCCGCCGAACAGCACCTCCACGGTCCAGCGGCGTGGCTGCAGCTGGCCTCTCGTAGCTGCAACTGCGCCGGCTCGACGCCGTCGACGAACTTGTCTGGTAGCCGCTTGATGGCGAGTGGGTCGTCGTCGATGCGGAGGAGGAACTCGAAGCAGCGCTCCTCCTGCGAGGACGAGGAGGGCGCAGGCGACAGCGAGCGTGGGGCCGTAGCTGCTCCACCACGACGGCCCCTGTCCCTTTATGTAGGGCGGCGGCATGCGGTGGCCGCGGGACACGTGGTGTTGCCATTAACGTGGTTGACGGAGGTGGGCAGCCGCTCGGCAGCCGAGGCATCGTCGCCATTAACGTGGCGCAGAGTGCCGAAGCGACGCAGCGGCGCAGTCGCTGGCGCGTTTGAGAAGACGCATCGACGCAGGGTCGCTGCCAGGCGGGCCCGATGAGCGGACGTTTCCGGACGTCCGCAGAGACGCATCCGAGGCGCATATTTGGGCCAGGTTTGCGTCTCCGCGGACGACCCGGTCACTTTGCGTCGCCCCGCTGGAAGTGGTGCCAGACGCATTTCCGGTCACGGCAGACGAAAACGGTCGCTGAGCGTCTGTTTGCGTCGCGCCGCTAGAGATGCCCTTACTACTCGAGCCATTCTACTCGGGCAAGAGAAGGAGAGGCGCTGGCAAATTAGAGCTAAGTGGGGCAATGGGGAAGCAGATTCAAGAGCATGTGGAGGATGGCGCAGGTACTTCTCTCTGTTGGCGATGCTACTCCGTTGATGCTCTTCTTGTGATGGTACTGGTCTCACCTGCATCCCTCTCTCGGCACTTCTATTATTTTGTTGCTTCTCCTCTCATGGTACTTCTCTTTCTGCAATTCTGCTTCAGTGGCAAGACATGTGGGGGAGAATCCTTTTACTGCGGATGGAGAAAAGAGATGAGAAGTGAGATTCTAGAGGTGTGCTCGAGTAGAATGGCAGAAAGGAAAGGGATCCAGCTGACACTAACGGGTATGTTCTTTGTAGCTCTTCCCTGTCTGGCTAATGTGAAGTACTGGAATAAACTATGTAGCAAATAGCGATCCAAATCCTGAACTATTGGTGTACGCTGCTGTTAGCAGTTTAGTTCTGCTACGCAGATTTGAGTTAAAATAAATTATCACATTGAGGAAACCCAAGAAGAACAAACTTATCTAACACAACATGACACTGTGAACTAACTCCCCTTGAATAATAAGAAAGCCATACAATAACATGAAATAGAAACGGCAGCCTTCTATACTTATTGACTTATTAACGAACCATCACTGGTGGAAAAAGGGGCTTTGGTCGCGGTTGGCAACTGTCATTAGTCGCGGTGGCGCAACCGCGACCAAAGTAGCGCGACTAAAGGCCCCCCCCTTTAGTCGCGGTTCCTTACGAACCGCGACTAAAGGCCCGTCCACGTGGGCCGCAGGCGAGCGCTAGGGCGGAGGACCTTTAGTCGCGGTTCTTCCGGCCAACCGCGACTAAAGGCCTCCGCAGGGTTTAGGGTTTAGCCCCCTCCCCCTAAATCTGGTTTCTTTTTAATTTGTATTATTTTATTTCTTTTGGGTTTTAATTTTGAAGGAGTTTCACATATTCTACGGTACTCGTATACATACATGCATATGAATGTACAATTTCAAACAAATTTGAAATTAGAACCAAAAAGAATTCAAGAGGAATATACAATATATATTCAATATCGGATGACCATATACAATATATATTCAATATCGGATGACCATATACAATTTTGAACAAGTTAGTTACAAATTCTTGTGCATATAAAGTTCTACGTCATCGTAATAGTGTTCTCCTCTAGGATCGATGACTTCCTCGCCAACCATCCAGCCTAGTTCCTCTTGAAGTGGTCGGAAGCGAGCTTCCGGACTAAGCGTCTTCCGGAGGTTATTCCTCGAGATGTTGTTCTCACACTTCGGTCCCGCTCATTGCAGTATCTCCGGATCCTCTCACAAACATAGTATCCACATAGATTGGTCCCCGGTGGCTGAGTATCCCCAGCCGTCCGCACCGCCATTTTAAAATTTAGCTCTTTTTTGAATTCACCGACCTTGGTATCTACGAACCGTCTCCAAACCCTACGAGGCAAAGAAAATTAAATAAACAAGAGAGTTATTAATTAGTTACTTGATATTAGGAAATGATGAACGAAATAGGCCGATCGATATAGAGCGCAAATGAATGAAAATAATTACTTTTGCATCATTTTTCTCATGTCGCCCCAAAGCGCCGGATCCATATTCGGAGAGTCGTGGACGAGAACCGAGGAGGTCTGAACTTTAATTACCATAAGAATCCAAAGTGGAACCCGCGGACACGATACATGCACAATCATGCATAACTCATCGATTAGCCACATACCATGCATGGAGTAAACAAAAGAGAATGTGCTCAAGACGTAAACACTCACCCAAAATGGTAAGGAAATAGAATATCACTTTTCTCGTTGTCTGTTTTCTAATAAACCGCCACAGGTCTTCCTCCACGTCGGCGGGGTGGTGTTCTAACACATATGAATTAACGATGTGTGGGTCAATGAACCCAACATCATGGATTTTCCTTATTCGCATTTCCCGCTTCTTCATTCTGCATAATAGCGTACACAACAAGATAGTTAGGACAATATATATATATATATATAGTGCAGTGCAATGAACGAGATGGGGTAGAAATTAATAAATCACTTACGGAACGTAGCAACTGATGATAGATTTGTCGAGGTCGCGCAGATTGAACAGCTGGAACAATTCACTCAGAGGAATTTGTACCCAGTAACGTTTGAAGTGATGCTCATATTTAACTTCCGCATAGATATAGTCTTTGGCGTCTTCATGTTTTATGTAACCCTTGTACCAATTTAGCAGACCTTTCATTTGTCGAGGTAGATCCTCTTCCCGCACAGTGCTCGATGAGAGGGCCATTCTTCACATATGTAAATACTACGTCCTTCATTGGCGCCTCATCAAGGCCTAACAAAGGCACGAAGAGTGATACCTAAGTCGGCCGCTTGTTCTCCGGCACTCGTTGCGCTCAATCCATAGCTGCCGCAGCTGCTATGATATCGGGGGCATCCGGACCGGCGGCTTGCACTATGAGCGGGGCGATCGATTGTTTACTTTGTTCCCCGAGCTGGGCAACTTCTTTCCCCTTTCTAATTTTGTCTCGGCCTCGTCCTCCAAGGCTTTCTTCTCCGCCTCTTGGTTCCTCTTGAACGCGAGTGCTTGCCTACGAAGTTCACGTAAATAGTCGTCGAGCGATTCTTCGCGGCTTGGGACGGTGTGTTCAAAAATGACTTAGCCCACCGCTTTTCCTTGTCGAATATACCGGCTTGGGCTCGCCCTCTATTTTCTTCTTGACGCTCGCCTTCCATTTCTCTAAATCAGCAGCCGCGCCCGCCTCGACTTCCTCGGCACTACTTTCCCAAGGCCTCGTGGGGAGAGGCTTCAGTGATACCTCCGGTACCTTTGTTTTCTTAGGTACGTAAGGGTCCGGGTTAATAACCCAGACCGCTTCGCTTCTTCGCCGGAGGTGGATTGGGGGCGGTACCGGTGTCCGATCACCCGCCGGACGAGGACCGGGGGCGGCGTCGGCCGACGTGAATGAGGTGTATTAGGTGAAGCACCACCGCCACCGTCACCGCCACCGCCACCGTCACCGCCACCGCCACCGCCACCGTCACCGCCACCGCCACCACCACCACCGTACGGGGGTGGACTTGTTGGCGCCTCGCCCGGAAACTTGATAAATTTCTTCTCGCCATAGAATGAACTCGGCGCTTGACATGTCCAAGTCTTTTCACCCCTTCAGGTGTAGCAATGTCAATGTCCAGGTCCTCAAACCCTTGGACTATCTCCTCCACCGTGACACGAGCATAGCCATCTTGAATGGGGTTGTTGTGGTGGAGTGCTCCAGGTGGTAAAGCACTGCCGATGGCTACCTTCATGGACATGTTCCCGATAGGATAATACAGATGACATGCTTTCATCTCCTTTATATCGTCCACGGGGTAGCGAGGAGGCTCCGGTGCAGTAATTTCGACCACCAGAGGCTCCGGTGCAGTAATTTCTATCGTCGGTGCACCAGCCGGTGAGGCCTCCGTGGAAGCCACGCCGCTTATTCTCCGCTGCCGGCTTCCGAGATCCATTGGATGATCTTCATGCTGCGCCCGAGCTGCCTCTCTTTCGGCTACTAGTACACTCACGGTTTTCTTCATCACATCCATTTCCGTTACCAACCGCGCCACAACATCTTTTTCCCGATCCATCTTTCTCTTACGGCTTCGTAACCGTACGGGTCATCGTTCGGGGAACCCTATTTTCCACGGAATGGGCCCCATGCCTCGTACACGTCCTCCGTGTTCGGATTCCCGAGGGCTTTTGTCGTGGCGTCGTTCTCTCCGTTGAACTTGATCTTCCCCTCTTGAGCATCCCTCATTGCCTCAATAAGCTTTTTGGTGGGTGTAATTATTTTGCCCCGGTAAACACACTCCCTCGTCTCCGGGTTCGCCGATCCCCCATGCCCGTACCACCAGCCTTTTGGCCCTTGGGTCCCATCCCTCCGCACTCGGACGGATTCCTCGCGCCCTCAGCCTCGTTCTCCATCTTCTCCCACCTAGGCTGCCAAAAGCGATACCCTCCCGGCCCCATTTTATGATTGTACTCCTTCTTGGCCGCATTTTCCTTATTTTTTTTCGATAGTTCAAGGAACTCGCTCCGATTTCTTTTGCTTCACAAATTCTGGCCAATCATGTTGCGCTTCTCATATTGTCCTTTGAAAACCGGAGTCTTGCCCTGGTTGACAAAGTCATGGGCTAGATTTTGCTTGTATTTCCGGAATGCGTTGGCCATCCTAGAAAGAGCGAACTCGTTTGACTAGCTTGCGCCTCTTCTTGTTTTCCGCCGTTACCCTCCTCATCGTATTTGCGGTATTCCGGAGGTAGAACGAAATGTTCCATAAGCTTGTTGAAGCAATCTTTTTTTCTCTCTTATCGACAAAAGTGAAACCAACACGTGCCTTCTTTGGCTCATTCCACTCCCGGCGGGTGATCGAGACGTTGTCTCTAACAACGGCTCCGCATTGGCCGACAAACTTGGTGGCGTTCTTGCTGGGCTCCAGCGGCCTCGCCGGCTGCTTCGTCGACAACATCGATGGTGCATGTTTCTCCCGCTTTCATCGTCTTGGTTGCGCCACGCTTTGACGACGACGTACTCGATTTTTTCGACGATCCGGCCGAGGGCTAAAATAAGAAAGAGAGTCGCGCGCGTTAGTACACACACATTTATTCAAATCGCTTAGTTGTATCACCGTACGCTCAATATGTATATATATATACCTCGGCGCCGGAGGTGGTTGCTACTTCCAATTGAAGATCGTCGTTTATCGACGTTTCTTCGGCATCATCTTGCCGACGGCGCCCTTCATCTTCACACTCAAGGTTCGGATAAGAAGAGATATCATCTTCTTCTTCTCCGGTCGGCACAAATTGAATATCGCCTTTTATGATGCCGAACATATGGTCTTCGGCGTCCGGATCATAGTTGTCCGTAATCGGGTCAGCTCTATCGTCCGCCATATGTCAGTCCCGAAAACATGTAGTCAAAACAAATTAATTGTGTATATGCCAGCATTATCATATCTCTTCTACATATAAAGAGAGAGGGCGACGAGGGAGGCGAGAGGGGGGACGCAGTGATCGCGTGACCGAGAGAACGGTGGTGGTGGCGAAAGGGGGGACGCAGTGGACCGCGTGACCGAGAGACCGGTGGCGGTGGCGAAAGGGGGACGCAGTGACCGCGTGACCGAGAGACCGGTGTGGCGGTGACCGAGAGGGCGGTGCCGGAGCAGTGGATGGAGGCGGTGGCGGCCACCTACCAGGCTGGAGAAGGCGACGCGGACGACGACCTCGAGCACCTCGAGTCGATTCCTTCTCCTTCGTGTGGGAAGTTCAGCAAGGCGAGCCGAGCTATTGAACATAGCTTAGAGGTCCACCAGACTTCGAGGGACGGCGTGCTCGTGGCCGCGGGGATAGAAATCAGGCCATCGCCGTCACTACCCGAATGAATTTTTGGAAAAAGTGAGAGAGACTCATGCTACAGTTGAATGCCGGTAGGTAATTAAGGTGGGCTAAACAAGACTAATTCGATGTAAAGACGGTAGCCACGCGTATTTGTGGTCTCGTGCAACAATTACTGGAAAAGTGATGTTTTATGCAAAAGTATTTTGTGGTTGTCGTTTTTGCACAAGTGCCCCCCAACAATTGGTGTTGCAATTTTACAATTTTAATTAAACAAATTTTACAATTTTACAATTTTAATTAAACAAATTTTACAATTATAGTTTACAATTTTAATTAACAAATTTGTGAGTTAATTAATAAAAACAAAAAAAAACAAAAAATGGGGGCGCCGGCCGGCCACGGCCCCTGCGCGCTTCGTTTCTTCCCTCGAAGTCAATTGAGTCAATTGAAATTGTATTCCCTCGAAAATGGACACCAAACACATCACGGGTAATATAATTCACATGATTCATTCAACAAAGTTTGGTACAATAAATTATTACACATCATTTCTTCCCTTGTGTCCCTGCTTGCTTACGATTGTGCCGTATCCATGGAGCATCCTCATCATTTAACTTAATGCTTGGGTCGGTGTTCACTTTGAAGGGCGGAATTTCAGCAAACATATTATAATCTTCTCGACATGTCCGTCTTGTCCTCCACTCCCACGATGTTTCTTTTCCCCGAAAGAACAATGTGGCACTTTGGATCATCGCATGATGTACTCGCTCGTTTTCTTATCTTTCCGTTTCCTCGGTTTGCTACTCATGTCCTTCACATAGAAAACCCGAGCGACATCTTTCGCTAGGACGAATGGTTCGTCAAGGTAACCAAGATTGTTGAAATCCACCATTGTCATTCCGTATTGCCGGTCCACCTTTACCCCACCTCCTCGTTAGCTTGAACCATTTGCACCGAACAAAGGGACCCTAAAGGAGGGTCCATAGTCAAGTTCCCATATCTCCTCTATGTAACCATAATATGTGACCTTTTGCCCATTCTCGGTTGTCGCATCAAAGCGGACACCACCGTTTTGGTTGGTGCTCTTTTTATCTTGGGCGATCGTGTAAAATGTATTCCCATTTATCTCGTACCCTTGGAAAGTCGTTATAGTCGAAGATGGTGTCTTGGCCAACATGTACAGACTGATCTACAACCTTATTGTCACTCATTAAATGTTTTCTCAACCAACCGCCGAAAGTCTCCATGTGGGCCTTCCTAATCCAGGATTCGAAGCTTCCTGTGGTTGTCCGAGCGTAAAATATTCTTGTGTTTCTCAAAGTACGGAGCCACCAAGCCGGAATTGGTCGAACCGTGTGGTGTGCTTCACCGGAGAATGGCCGTCCATACATATCATTGATTTCCTTCCGATCATGCCTTTTCCACTTAGTCTCCCTCGTGCCGCGATTGAGGAAGACCAATCGGCTTAAGGTCGTGAACAAAGTCAACACAAAACTCAATTACCTCCTCATTTCCATAGCCCTTGGCGATGCTTCCTTCCGGCCTAGCACGGTTACGAACATATTTCTTTAATACTCCCATGAACCTCTCGAAGGGGAACATATTGTGTAGAAATACAGGACCGAGAATGGAAATCTCATCGACTAGGTGAACCAGGAGGTGCGTCATAATATTGAAGAAGGATGGCGGGAACACCAACTCGAAACCGACAAGACATTGGATCACATCGTTCCGTAACCGTGGTAGAACTTCCGGATTGATTACCTTCTCGAGAGATTGCATTGAGGAATGCACATAGCTTCACAATGGCTACTCGAACATTTTCCTGCAGGAGCCCCTCAAAGCAATCGGAAGCAATTGCGTCATAATCACGTGGCGGCCGTGAGACTTCAGGTTTTGGAACTTTTTCTCCGCCATGTTTATTATTCCCTTTATATTGGACGAGAATCCCGACGGGACCTTCATACCGCTCGGCATTCAAAAAAGATGACCTTCTCTTCTTTGGTCGTAGCGTAGCCGGCACGACCTTGAAACCGTTCCGGATGCAGTGTCATCGTGGTCTTTCAAACTTTGCCGGTCCCCGCCGTGCTTCCTTTGTATCATTTGACTTCCCATACACGCCCAAGAAGCTTAGGATGTTCACGCAAATATTCTTCGTAACGTGCATCACGTCGATTGCAGTAGCGGACTTCTAGGACTTTCCAATATTCTAGCTCCTGTAATATAGATTTCTTCTTCCACATGGCTACGTGCCCGTCGCCTCCCTTCGGAACCGATTGTCCGCCGGACCCTTTCCAAAGATGACTTTCAAACCCTTGACCATATCAAATACCTCAACGACCAAGCAGTGTTCCGCAGTGCTTCGGCCGGTGATCTGCCTTGCCGTTGTAATGCTTGCCTTTCTTTCTTATCGGATGACCTTTCTGAAGAAATCGACGATGCCCAAGGTACACGTTCTTCTTACAATTTGGCAAATGTACACTTTCAGCCTCATGTAAGCAAGTGCGTGCATGCATTGTATCCCTTATTTGACAGTCCCGAAAGGTTACTAAGAGCAGGCCAATCGTTGATGGTTACGAAAAGCAACGCTCGTAGGTCAAATTCCTCTTCTTTGTGCTCATCCCACACACGGACACCAGGTCTGCCCCACAGCTCGTAAAAGCTCATCAACTAATGGCCTTAGGTACACATCGATGTCGTTGCCGGGTTGCTTCGGACCTTGGATGAGCACTCGGCATCATAATGAACTTCCGCTTCATGCGCAACCAAGGAGGAAGGTTGTAGATGCATAGAGTCACGGGCCAGTGTGCTATGGCCGGAGCTCGCTCGCCAAAAGGATTCATGCCATCCGTACTTAGACCAAATCTTATGTTCCTTGCGTCGCCTGCAAAATCTTTGAACTCTCTGTCGATCTTTCTCCATTGCGTTCCATCTCGCGGGGTGTCTCAACTCCCCGTCCGACTTACGGTCCTCTTTGTGCCATCGCAACAACTTGGCATGCTCTTTGTTCCCGAACAGTACGTTTCAACCGTGGTATTATAGGAGCATACCACATCACCTTGGCGGGAACCCTCTTCCCGGGTTTCCGGCCCTCAACATCGTCACCAGTGGTCATCGCCTCCGATCTTATAACGCAATGCAAAGGCATACCGGGCATTCATTCAAATTCTCGTATTCACCGCGGTAGAGGATGCAAGTCGTTGATGCATGCATGTATCTTCGTAACCTCTAAACCTAGAGGGCAGACAACCTTCTTTGCTTCGTACGTAGTGGCGGGCAACTCGTTATTCTTTGGAAACATATTCTTCAACATTTTCAGCAAGTTTTCAAATGCCGAGTCAGCCTACACCTCGCTCGTGCCTTCCATCTCAAGCAAATCCAGCAGTGCAGCCCAGCCTTTTTCGTACCATCATCGCATCCGGGTACAGCCGCCTTCCCGTGATCCTCTAACATGCGATCCAAATTCTCCCTCTCTTTTTCAGTTTCGCAGCGTCTCCGTGCATCAGCAATGGTCCGACCAAGATCATCAACGGGATCATCACGTGCCTCTTCTTCACCTTCCCCTTCACCTTCCCCTTCACCTTCAAGCATCCTCCATGAAAGTATCACCGAAATGAGCAAGATAGCTTTCATCATTGAAATCATCCCCTTCTTCATCTTCTTCCATTATAACCCCTCTTTCTCCATGCTTGGTCCAACAATTATAGCTTGGCATGAAACCGTGCCGAAGCAGGTGCATGTGAACATCTCTTGAGGAAGAGTAACCATTCCGATTCTTACATTTAACACATGGACAGATAACAAAACCCCCTCGCTTGTTCGCATTGGCCACTACGAGGAAATCTTTCAAACCCGCACCGAACTCGCCGGAGAGTCGGTTACCGTACATCCATTGTCGATTCATCCGCATTATTATAATATAAAATATATAATTAACCATCATGCATTTGTTAAACTAACTAGCTACAAACAATATAAATTAAACAATGAACTACACACACATGCACATTTTATCAACGACACATCAAAGGTTCAAGTTGCTAACCGCGATCGAGGAGGAAAAATAAATGAGAAAGCTCAAGTGTGGCTCCAACACTTCATATCATGTTTGTTTCATGCTCTTGGGGCATTTCATCAAACACCTTATGTGCATAAGAGGAACCAAAAGCAAACCTAACACCCACTTGTGAAGCTTGTGAAGAGAATGGCACCAAATGGCTAAGTGTTGGCTCGCTGGGTGGGTATATATAGGGAGGGGCTTTAGTCCCGGCTGGCCCGGCCAACCGCGACTAAAGGCCTTCGGCACCTTTAGTCGCGGTTGGCCCGGCCAACCGCGACTAAAGCCCCCACGTGCACCGGCTGGCCACCGAGCGCCCGGGCCCGAGCTTTGGTCGCGGTTCGCCTCCCGAACCGCGACTAAAGGTACCATTAGTCGCGGTTCCTGCAGCGTCGCGACTTATGGGGCTCACCCGAAGCCTGTTTTTCCACCAGTGCATCTCCAGTTGAGTCTTCAAACATGATCATGATCCTGCAATTACTTGTGAATGATAAATCTTCACTCTATGCATAGAAACCATAACTACCAAGTTATGTATGAACCTACCATAGTAATACCTAGACAGGAAATGTTCGACCTATAATTACATCAGCGAACACATCAAGCAATAGACACTTGCACTGGCTCTCTAGAGAGATCTGGCCCAAAGCACTTACATATTATGGCAAAAATTTGATCCCCGCCATGGTATGTATAACTTCAATTGAAACACACCATGCAGTACACTTGTAAACACTAATTGCAATGCCAAGATAAGAAGTGCTATCATTTGTCGTTGTAATATGTCTCTTCACTGAGGCAAATGGAGCCAAAACATACTCAACTATTGGCACTGAATTTAGATTGCAGGGAAGGCCAGTTAATTTGGGTGGCTACACAGCCAACTGAACCATATTGAGGTCTCCATTGTATTAGATCAATTTCTCAGCTGGTAATCCACTCCTCAAATGAAACAGTTAGCATCTTATATAAATACATGAAGGAATCTGCACCATCTCCCCCCGCTGGATTTTCCAGTTTGGGTGATTGGGTGTGCCCTCGAATGTTCTTTCTTAGCAGCGAATATACGGAAATCAACACAACTGGCTTTTATTTATAAATTTTTTATATTTGTGTCGACCATGGTTCAAACTATGTGTTAGTTTGTGTAAACCATGTTCCTAACTATGTGTTAGTTTGTCTAAAATCATGTTTCAAATGTAATATTTAAAACTATGTTTAAGAAAAGAGAAAAAAAGAAAAAAAATACGTCGTCCCGCTGGAGCAGACCCCAGACGCAAAAGAACGTGCGGACAAAAACAGGTCATTTTACCGTCCGCACCGCGACGCAAAGGACACTCGCGGACATTAAAATGCGTCGCGCCGCTGGAGATGCCCTAACAAGACAGGCAGGAGATGGATGGTCCAAGCCCCTCGACACTTGAAACCAGATGCTCCGAGGGAAGAGACATTGAAGATGAAGATGACGTATTATCTGGGAGCCTTACCAGCAGAAGAACGTGCAAGAGCCATCGGTGGATAAGGCATGGCGAAGTCTCCTACTATCGTTTATCCAAGGCAAAGGGTTTAATTTGAGGGGTTTCTGTTTGCACAGCAGCGTACACACGGAACTCACGGATATGCTAGCAGCAGCGCGGCGGCACATGAGAAAATGCCAAAGCCGCTACAGCTCGCACACGTCGTAGTAGTAGCGACTAAGAGCATCTTCAGCCGCGTCTCCCAAAGCGTCCCCCAAAGGGATTTGGGGAGCGCCGGACCAAAAAACCGTTTCAGCCGCGTCCCCTAAAGGCCATTTTTGTCCGGCGCGTCCGATACGGTGTCCGGTGCCTCGAGCCCGTCCCCGTCCCACAGGGGACGCACCGAGGACGTCGGGCACAACGAAAAGCGAGGCGGGGGGTGGCGGGGCCGACTCGTCAGCGGCACAATAAATTTTTAACCTAACCGTCGCCTACCTCGCGACGGAAGTTATTGGCGGTGCAGTTCACGCAGCGACGGTGCAGTTCCCGCAGCGACGCGTCCCGTCGCGCCTAGCTCTGCCTGCAGGCGTTAATGAGTGCCACCGCTCCTCCGCCTCCCTCCGGCCTATAAAAGGGCTGCCTCTCATCGTCCCTCTCACACACAAAACCCTAGCGCCTCTCTCCCAAACCCTAGCCGCCACCATCTCAACAAGACTCGACGCTATGTCTGGTAGAGGCGGAGGCCGACCTCGCGGTCGTGGTCGTGGTCGTGGTCGTGGCCGCGCGCAGCCGAACGCTTGCCGTCGCCTTCCACGCCGCCGGCTTCATCGTCGGAGATGGACGTGGAGCCGGACGTGTGGTTCGAGTTCGTCCTCGTCCTCAAGGGCGACCCGCGCGGCATCCGCGAGGCTGCCGGACTCCTTCGCCGACTACGTCGCCGGCGACGACCGCCCGCGCACGATGCATCCGCGGGAGGCTGCGTGCGGCTACTACCGGTGGATCGTCGACGTGATCTACGACGCGCGCGGCAAGATGTACCTCAACATCGGGCCGGGAGAAGTTCGCGCGGCACCACAGCCTCGAGCCGGCTTCATCCTCCTCGTTCTCCTACTTCGGCGACAGGGACATGAGCGTCAAGTTCTTCGACGAGACGCGGTGCCGCCGGGACTACCACGGCGACAGCACCGACGAGGAGGACGACTGAGTGTTCTTTCTTTGCAGCGAACACGTGCACGGAGGTTTCTGGATGTTCGCCTCATCGGTAGAACCAACAAGGGCACCATCCTCCCGCTGGATTTTTTCCAGTTTAGGTGACTGGGTGTGCCCTCGAGTGTTCTTTCTTAGTAGCGAACACAGAAAGCCTTCGATGCACGGCCTAGTTAGGTTTAGTTTTTTGCAAAATTTTATATTTGTGTCCACGACGGTTCAAACTATGTATTAGTTTGTGGAAAACCATGTGCCTAACTGTGTTTTCGTGTAAACCACGTTCTCAATTATGTATTAGTTTGTGGAAATTGAAATAAAAAAGCCAAAAAAATATATTTTAAATGTTTGGGGGCGGCGTTTGGGGGACGCGGCTGGGGAGCGACGTCCTCCAAAGGCGGCACGAACAAAACACGTCCCCCAAACGCTTAATCCAGCGCGGTTTAGGGGACGCTTTGGGAGACGTGGCTGGAGGTGCTCTAATCCTGTTGCTGGTTGGATTTAAATGTAGAGAGTGTCGGTGATTCGGTCCGGGGAGTGGCACCGCCGCCCACCCAGAAAGCGAAACCGCGCGCGTGGACCAGACCAGAAGACGACGCTGCCTCCGTGCAGCCCGAGACGCGCCTGTGACCCAACACCTCCTCCTTGTCTCCTTCCATATCCCATGGATCGATCGCCGGTTCGCCATGCATGCATGCATGATCGGTTCCTGACGCATGGCATCGTCATGATTTTCTGCTCGCCTGTTAGCGTCACTGTCAGGCCAGCGGCAGGCAACGCGGATGCCGTGGCCGCTTTCACGCGTTAACCATGGATCCTCTAATCATCATCATCCCTTTGCCTCCTCAATCCTCATTGCTCTCTTTCACTAGAAAAGCTCATGACATTCTGACTTTGGTGTGTTTGGTTTACCACAAGATGACACGGCTGTTGATCGAGCACTAGCTGCACGCAAGTGCCGATGGCAGTGGAGCAGGTTGGGAGCAAAAAAATTGTTATCTTACCGTTGTTCTAGCTTAGGAACAAGAATCACAAACCCAATCAATCAGTTAGGGACATCATCCCGAGAGCGGAGTTTGTCCCAGAGCGGAGTTTGTCCCATACCGTTTGATTTAACATGTTTCATGCTTTTGAAACCTAAAACAAATTGGCACACAAGGGAATCTAATTTTGCCGTGCACGGGAGGTGAAACATGGTGAATCCAGCGGCGCAAACAGAGGTGCCGTGCATGGACCAATACATTTCTCACATTATCCATCGGTACAACTCACTTGTAGCTAGCAAAACTTAGTTGTAACCCGGTTGCAACTCATAGACATTACAAATCAAGTTGCAAATCTAACGGTGTTGAAATTGGCCTGCTCAAAATATTAGTATGAGATGTTTTAGCCAATAGTCCTTTGAATATTGGATTCACTCGTTTACAGAGGATAAATGGGATACGTGGATACGCCTTGTGCGGAGACTAACGGGAGTAGCGCTTAATGATGAAACGGATAGGGCTACATGACACTTGATCATAAACGGTATTTTTTGGTAAAGTCTATGTATGCTAAATGTATGAATAGCCATATAATTTTCCTTAAAAAAATACTTGTGAAGAATTAAGGTTTCCATAAGATAAAAATGTTCATGTGTTGTTTATAAAAATGTGCTTATTGTTAGATGTATATATCTGTATATTGTAGTTTTCCCACATGTTTAGGGGGCCTGCATATTTACACATGTACATGTACTATATATTATGGTCTTTGGCCCCCTGGTAATACAACAAGCATATTACCCTAACATGGTATCACAGCTCTAGGTTAGCTCCTTGCAGCCGCCGCTGTCACCCGTCTCAGCACCTCGCCGCCGCGTCCGACCGCCGCCGCCGCCTTTTCCCCGCGCCCCGGCCATCTTCTTCCTCGGCCACCCATCCTCCTCCACGCCGCCGGCCCTCCTCCGCTCCGCCGGCCGTCCGCTGTTCCGCCGCTGGCCCTCGTCCGCCGGCCGCCCGTCTCCGGCCACCCGCCCTTCCCCGGCCGCATGCCGTTCCCAGCCGCCCCTGGCCGCCCGCCGTTCCGCCGCCAGCCCTCCTTCGCCGGTCGCCCGCCCGTCTCTCGGCCACCCGCCGTCGGCCGCCCGCCTCCCCCGGCCAACCGCCGCCCCCGGTTGCCCTCCCCCGGCCGCCCGTCCTCCCCCGGCGCCCGTCCGCCCCGCAGTCGGTTTTTCTCGTCGAGTTGATCTCGATCTCGATCTGAGCGGTTCCGTCCGAAAAAAATGTCTTCCTCTTCTGGCTATGTGCCGATTCCTTGCTGCCCAGTGATCTTTGATGGCGCGAATTATCCTGATTTCGCTGCCTTCATGCGCGGTCTTCGTCTTTGGGGTGTGCTTTCTGGCGAGGTCTCCTGTCCGCCGTGCCCCATTGCTCCTACGGTGCCAGTTGCACCGACGCTCATTGCTCTTGCCCATGATGCTACTCAGGTGGATAAGATGCAGCCAAGAGTGCTGATGATACTGGCTGATTATGACCGGAAGGTCTAGGACCACTCTACTGCCGTTGTGACTTACCGGCTGGATCTGACTGACTACACTCAGTGGATAGATGAGGATGCTCGTGCTGCTGCTGTTCTCACCTCCAGTGTTCTGCCTCGCATGCCGCTGAGTTCATGGGTCTTCCCACTGCTGCTGCTCAGTGGGCTTTTCTTCATCAGCGCTATCAACCATCTGGGGATGCTCTTTACCTATCTGTGGTCCGCCAGGAGCATGCCCTTCGGCATGGTGATTCTACTATTGATGAGTTCTACACTCAGAGTGCTGCTATTTGGCGTCAGCTTAATTCTCTTCGTACGCCCGTGTGTGCCACCGTCTCTCGCCGTCTCGACCGTGCGCGCGGATCTGGAGTTTCAGCGCGTTTTTGAGTTCTTGTCGCGGCTCCGTAAGGAGTTTGAGCCGCATCGTGCACAGCTGCTTGCCTGTGGTCGTGTTCCGCTCTCTGAGGTACTGGCTAAGCTTCGTGCTGAGGAGACTCGTCTTCGTATCGGCTGGGTCACCTTTGTGGCTCCCGTTTATCATCATTAGTTCGTAGTAGTCTTCTGGGGTCTGTCTCAGGAGACGTGTCTTTGCATTTGTGTCAGGGTTGTAGGTTAGGTAAACAGATTAAGCTTCCCTATCCTACTAGTGCGTCTGTATCTCAGCGACCTTTTGATTTAGTCCATTCAGATGTTTGGGGTCCGGATCCCTTTCCTTCAAAAGGGGGTCATCGATACTATATTTTGTTTATTGATGATTTTTCGCGGTACACCTGGTTGTTTCTTATGCGCTATCGCAGTGAGGTGCTCTCTATTTATCAGCGCTTTGCTGTCATGGTTCATACTCAGTATTCCACGCCTATTCGTGTGTTTCGTGCTGATTCTGCGGGAGAGTATATCTCCCGAAGACTCGCGTGGTGTTCTTGCCGAGCAGGGCACCCTTGCTCGGCTCTCGTGTCCTCGGCGCCCATGCTCAAAATGGTGTCGCCGAGCGTAAGCATCGTCATATTCTTGAGACTACCCGTGCTATGATGATTGCTTCCTCTCTTCCACCGCATTTCGGTCGATGGCCAGCCGCTACGTCGACTTACCTCATTAACATTCGGCCTTCTGCTGCCCTTCAAGGTGGCGTTCCTCTCGAGCGTCTTTCTGGTCGCTCCTGATACGGGGCGACCTTCGGTCTCCACCGCATCATGTGCGTCAACGCCGACACGTCACGCAAAGGTGAATCTTCTCCTTTATGCGTGCCTACAATTGTCTCTCATGAATGGTATGCTACTTCATCCTCCTTCATATGACCATGATAGGAACACATCGCCAAGCACGGAGGAAGTGGACGACACCATGGAGGCTCGAGGACTCAAGGCCGAGGTCGCGGAAGCATGGAAGAGAACGTCGAGGATAAGGAGACGCGCCAGAAGACCGCAGCACCGCCGCACCGCCACTACGCTCGAGGACGACCACGCACTGCCGCCCTACCCGCGCCGGCCCTATTGCCCTACATGTGCCGGCCCCGACGCCCCACCTGCAAAGAGCATCAAATCCGAACCCTTTATCCCTTTGTATGCCTAAACTACCCTTCCTTTGGTGGCTCCCTATATATAGGCTCCCACCTCCCCCTTCATTAGGTAAGAGTTGAACTTGAGAGAACCTAGGCTTATGCCTCCACCATCCCTTTGGGATTAGAGAAATCCCCTCCTTAGATTTACCCAAATCTATTGTACAAGGCACTCCTTATATGATTAGTCTCTCACACTTGTGATTCTACCACCGGTCTCTCACTCGTGTGATTCCACCGATCGTATACCGATCTTCCTCTCGGGGATTCTACCGCGTGTCTCTCTCTTGAGAGATTCTATCGGGATAGTGGTTCGGGCTATCGGGAGTAAACCGAATTGTATCGGGTTGGTGTGTGTTTGCGTGTGTTCATCGTGTTCATCGCCGTGTTCTTCGTGTTCTTCCTCTCCCCCGCCTTTCACTCGGTCAATTCGTGAGATCGGGCAACCCACGTGGCCTTAGGCCGCATCATATGGTATCAGAGCAAAGGTTGCCACGAATTTGACCACAAATCTCTCCAATTTTCGCCCAAAATTTTTTTCCAAAAAATTGCCCCAAAAAATAGCTCGAAATTTGATCTTCAGATTTGTTGCGTTTTTTGTGGTTTTGATCCAGAGATTTGGTGTTATTTGTGCTGATCTATCATTCCCCCATATTTTCTTTGATCAATTCCATCAATTTCGCTCGAATCTGTGTATATTCTGTCCGTTTCCGTGAAGAACAGAGCAAGAGCAGCTCGAGTTCATCGTGTCCCGTTCGAGGTCAACGCCTGCCACCACCTCCCTGGCCAACTCCGCCGCCTGCCGCCAGCACCCGCCTGCTCACCACCACGCCACCAGCGCTCCACCCGGGCCGCTGTCGCCACGCCCAGCCGGCGCGCAGCACTTCAACCACGCCGCCAGCCACATCCAACCGCCGGCCATCCCGTGCAGCGCGCGCAGCACTGCAACCACCACGCGCCGCCCTCGCTCGTGCAAGCAACCACCGAGCCGCCGCGCTGCTCCGCTCCTCCACTTGCGCGTGCGAAGCCAGGCCGC
Organism: Lolium rigidum; assembly: GCF_022539505.1. NCBI lineage: Eukaryota > Viridiplantae > Streptophyta > Magnoliopsida > Poales > Poaceae > Lolium > Lolium rigidum. The sequence goes on from NC_061508.1 coordinate 160,860,485, forward strand.
CTCCCACGACCCGCGCGAGCCCGCCTGACCCCACCCGAGCCGCCGCTCGATCCTCAACACTGACCCTTAGCCTCGCGCGCGCACAACTACCTCCAGCAGCTCCTCTACACGCGCACGCGCGGCCGGCCAAGCCACGCAGCACAAGCTCCTGCACGCGCTGCTGCTAGCTACTACTCGATCTCCGGCCCCAATTTCCGCTCGCTCCTGGTCAAATCCACGCAAAGCAACTACAGCCATCCACGCAGAGATTCTCCAAGCAGCAGCTCACCAGCTCGCGTTTCTGTCCAACCGGAGCAAACCGGGCGTCACGCCGGACGGCCCGGTCGAAACCGGATCCCAGACCGGTGCCATCCGGCCCAGTCCAGGGGCTCTTTCGGTCCAGCATCCGGTTTAAACCGGGTGGTCCGGCCAGGAATCTGGTTTGACCGGGATCTGGACCGGTTTTGACCCAGATTTCTTCCATTTTGGCTCCACTTTTTGCCCCAAATTTTGACAACTTTCCGGAGCCCGTTTGACTTCAAATTTTAACAGCATCCCCCCAAATACTCTACATAGCCCATCTCTAATTTTTGACGATTTTTGGAGCCCAACTTTCGACCGCTCGTTTTGACCCAACTTTTCGGGCATTGACATAATTTGCTCGGTTTCCGATTTGGCGTGCATCGGTTGTCTATTCCGCTTCCGCGCCTACATCAACACCGCGACGACACCGTTGGCACCCCGGATTCCGGCGCAACTTCGCCACCATCATCGACACTCCTTCGTCATCGCAAGTTTGTGTGCTTGACACCGCCTAACCTTTTCATCTAGGTATAACTTGCACCCCCATCCCTTGTAACCCCCTTTCTTTCTTTGTGTATTTATCCCATTGAGAGTGGCTTTCCGAGTGTTGCGAAGCATTGCACAAGTGTCACGACCGTGAGAGGGTGTGTGTGTGCGTTGTGTTGAGCAAAGCTCCGAAGCAAGCTCGGTAAGAAAGATACACAAAACAAGAAAAAGTGTGACATATACATAGAGAAAAATAAAGCTTCTAAGCATAGAAAAAAAAAGAGAAAAAAAAAAGAGAAAAAAAAAGATAGAAAAGAGTGTGTGTCCACCGATACCGAGAAGTGCAAAGCTTGTGAGCACTAAGAGAGATAAGAGAAGAGTGGCATTTGTGCAAATCTTGTTGCTTCTTTCTTGTGCAACCAAGCTACGGTCTCTCTTGTGTTGGCGTGACACCGAGCTTATAGTCTTCGTTAGGACCATCTTGTTACTTAGCTCACTTCCTTGGTCGCGCTAACCCCATTGATCTTCTTGTGTGTGTTTCCGTGTTTCCTTGACATAGATCACCACTCTTGACATTTGACTTTGGATCTTACCCACATTTGACAATAGACTTTTCCGTTGATCTTTTCGTTTGCTATCCACCCCTTACCCACCACATATAGTGTTTCTTAGCCTTTTGCGTGTGCTTTGAGTGTGTGTGTGAGTAACCCCGATACATTTCGACTTTGCTCTTGACTTGAACCATTTTTCCGATACTTTCTTGATAGGTGAGATACTTGTGTAGCTTTCCTTCCACCACATACATATACACCTTCCTAGTGAGATATATACATGATGACCCCACTAGAGCAAGCCGAGATGAGAGCATACTTCGCCGAGCTAGATGCTCGAGAAGCCCATATGACACCCAAAGATAAAGCCGAGTGCAACGCATACTTCAAATACCTTGAGAGCAAGAGTGACACATACCATGAGTTGAGTGAGGACACTTTGATTTCTAACAACTTAGCCTCTACTCCTCTTGTGTTGTCTTCCTCTTTGCTAGGTTGCTCGGACATCGACGACGCCATTGCCATGGAGATGAGGGACTCCACTATATGTGAGATGAGCGACTCCACTATATGTGAGCTTGATGAGTGCCTCCACTTCGAGAGCATGAGCGATACACCAAGTGAGATGAGAGTGGTAGTTGATAGGTCATGTGAGGCCATTTCAAGTTCTAACAACTTACCCTCTACCTCTAGTGTGTTCTCTTGTGTCTCATTAGGTACCATGGATGACGAGACGCCGATGATGGAGAAGATGTACATGGTGCATGAAGATGATGATATCACACCATGCTTACTTGAAGATGAACATGGAGGCCACATCGAGCCTACCTCTTCCACAACACCTACCTCATATGAGCGGGACTACAAAGGTACCTATATGGGTGTTGATGATTCCATGATCCCACTAGTGGACATGATGATTTGTGAGTGCTTGCATGAGTTGGATGATCCTATTGCTATGTCATATGCTTCTTTCACTTTCCCTTGTGATACTTGTGATACCACCATTTTTGATCATGTGGAAATAGTTGCTTGTGACAATTTGACCATGCCATGCTATGATACAAACTTGAACATGTTTTGTGCTACATGCTTGCAATATTCTCCCATTAGTGCAACCAAAATGTTGAATACTTTCTCTTTCCAATGCTTGGTTTGCCATAATGTTAACATGCTTGTAAATGAGATTGCCCCCATAGCTCTCTCAAATTTTGGAGAATTTGCCTATATCCATGATGAGCATGTTCATGTGTTTACCCCGCATATTCACCATATCTATTATAATGCTTTGCTTAACGCTAATGGTGATGTGCAAAAGAAATGGACCATCATGATGGATGATGTGTTCATATACCATGCACACACGTTCTTTGCTTTGCCTATTGTGTGTGTAGGTACAAGAATGCCAATGTCAACCTCGATTGAGCACGAGTTGACAAAGAGAGCTCTTGAGAGCATAATACAAGTAAGTACAAGATCGAACCCGGCTCTAATACCTTTCCCATGCTTTGCATTGAACATGCCGAACAATTTCTCTTTCTTATGGTTCTTTTGCAAGCATGATGATATGATTCTTATCGTTGGTGTTGCCACAAATATGAGGACCAATTTCTCTTTCCGATGGTTTGTGTGGACACATGTTGATGATACTTTGGACACTCTCCCTTATGTGTTTTTGCCAAATTCTCCTCTTATTGCTTCAAGGATGTTGAACAATTTCTCTTTCCGATGCCTTGAGTGCAATAATGCACATGAGTTTCTACATGAGATGGACATCATAGTCGTCTCACAATTTGGAGATTTTGTGTTTCCGCATTTGGAAGATGTCCATACGGAGTTCTTACACATTGACCTTGCATATGCATTATTCTTGATATATTTGTGCTGTGCTAACGGTGTTGTGAACATGAATGGACATGTCGTTGATGATATGCTCCTCTATCACGCACACATATACTTTGCTCGGTCTTTGTTGTGTGAAGGTACACGCGACTTGTGGATGAGCGTTAATGAATGGGTTCAACCCCACACATCTACTACACAAGATCTCTCGATGAGAGCACACCGGCATCTTGCTAAGGTGACCTCCTTCTACTTGAGCTCTCTTGCTAAATCCATTGAACTTTGGCTACGCTTTGATTGCTCCTTTGCTTTTCTTGTGCTATTCATAGGGCTATTGACAAGTGAAGGGACATTCAAGCGTTGGTGTCATCTACCTCCTCTACACGTTCACGAAGACTCATCGTCGAGGACGACTCTTTTCAAGTGGGGAGATGATACGGGGCGACCTTCGGTCTCCACCGCATCATGTGCGTCAACGCCGACACGTCACGCAAAGGTGAATCTTCTCCTTTATGCGTGCCTACAATTGTCTCTCATGAATGGTATGCTACTTCATCCTCCTTCATATGACCATGATAGGAACACATCGCCAAGTACGGAGGAAGTGGACGACACCATGGAGGCTCGAGGACTCAAGGCCGAGGTCGCGGAAGCATGGAAGAGAACGTCGAGGATAAGGAGACGCGCCAGGAAGACCGGCACTGCCGCACCGCCACTACGCCTGAGGATGACGGCACTGCCGCCCTACCTGCGCCGGCCCTATTGCCCTACATGTGCTGGCCCTGACGCCCCACTGCAAAGAGCATCAAATCTGAACCCTTTATCCCTTTGTATGCCTAAACTACCCTTCCTTTGGTGGCTCCCTATATATAGGCTCCCACCTCCCCCTTCATTAGGTAAGAGTTGAACTTGAGAGAACCTAGGCTTATGCCTCCACCATCCCTTTGGGATTAGGGAAACCCCCTCCTTAGATTTACCCAAATCTATTGTACAAGGCACTCCTTATATGATTAGTCTCTCACACTTGTGATTCTACCACCGGTCTCTCACTCGTGTGATTCCACCGATCGTATACCGATCTTCCTCTCGGGGATTCTACCGCGTGTCTCTCTCTTGAGAGATTCTATCGGGATAGTGGTTCGGGCTATCGGGAGTAAACCGAATTGTATCGGGTTGGTGTGTGTTTGCGTGTGTTCATCGTGTTCATCGCCGTGTTCTTCGTGTTCTTCCTCTCCCCCGCCTTTCCCTCGGTCAATTCGTGAGATCGGGCAACCCACGTGGCCTTAGGCCGCATCAGCTCCCCTGATTACTCGACTCTTCGTTTATTTGGTTGCGTTTGCTATGTCCTTCTCCCTCCTCGCGAACGCACCAAGCTGACCGCTCAGTCTGTTGAGTGTGTTTTTCTCGGATACAGTGATGAGCATAAGGGCTATCGCTGTTGGGACCCTGTTGGTCGTCGGATGCGCATCTCTTGTGACGTCACGTTTGATGAGACGCGTCCCTTCTATCCTCGCCCCACCGCGGGTACTTACCCGGTGGATGATATCTCTTTTCTTCTTTTTCTGGATGCACCCCCTGATGTCTCTTCTCCTCCCCCTCCTTGTTCTGATGCTCCCCCTTCGACTTCGGCGCCATCCTCTCCTCCGTCTAGTTCCCCTAGTACTCCCCGTTCTCTGGCTTCGGATCCTTCCGATGATGTCCCTTCTTCCTTTTCTTCTGATAAGTTGTCCTCTGCCGATGAGCTCCCTCCTTCACGGCCTGTTCGTCAGCGTCGTGCTCCAGTCCGTTACTCTCCTAGTCAGTACGGTCTCTCTGTCATTTCCGAGCCGACTTCTTATCGGGATGCCGGGCGTCATCCTGAATGGCAGCTTGCCATGGCTGAGGAGATCGCTGCGCTTGAGCGCACTGGCACTTGGGATCTTGTTTCTCCCCCTTCTGGTGTTTGTCCTATCACGTGTAAGTGGGTCTATAAAATTAAGACCCGCTCTGATGGATCTCTTGAGCGCTATAAAGCGCGTCTTGTGGTTCGTGGCTTTCAGCAGGAGCACGGCCGTGACTATGATGAGACTTTTGCCCCTGTGGCTCATATGACCACTGTGCGTACTCTCCTTGTTGTTGCTTCTGTTAGACGCTGGTCTGTGTCCCAGCTTGATGTTCAGAATGTTTTTTCTTAATGGCGAGTTGAGTGAGGAGGTTTACATGCAGCCTCCTCCTAGATATTCTGTTCCCGATGGGATGGTTTGACGTCTTCGACGTTCTCTCTATGGTCTGAAATAGGCCCCTCGTGCCTGGTTTGAGCGCTTCGCCTCTGTGGTGACTGATGCTGGTTCCTCTCCTAGTTTTCATGATCCAGCACTTTTCGTTAACACTTCTTCTCGTGGACGCATTCTTCTTCTTCTCTATGTAGATGTTATGATCATTACTGGTGATGATCCTGAGTATATTGCCTTTGTCAAGGCTCGTCTTCGAGATCAGTTTCTTATGACTGATCTTGGTCCTCTTCGCTATTTTCTTGGCATTGAGGTTTCTTCCACTTCTGATGGCTTTTCTATCTCTCGTGAAAAGTACATTCAGGATCTTCTTGCTCGTGCTGCTCTTGGGGATGAGCGCACGGTTGATACTCCTATGGAGCTTAATGTTAAGCTTCGTCCTACTGATGGTGATCCTCTTCATGTTCCCACTCGTTATCGCCATCTTGTTGGGAGTCTTGTTTATCTTGTTGTCAATCGTCCTGATATTTCTTATCCTGTTCATATTCTGAGTCAGTTTGTCTCAGCTCCTACAACTGTTCACTACAGTCATCTCCTCCGTGTTCTTCGTTATCTTCGTGGCACGATCACTCGTCGCCTTTTCTTTCCTCATTTCAGCTCTCTCCAGCTTCAGTGCTAGTCGGATGCTACGTGGGCGAGTGATCCTACGGATCGTCGTTCACTTTCTGCTTACTGTGTGTTTATTGGTGGTTCACTTGTTGCTTGGAAGACGAAGAAACAGGTAGCGGTTTCCCGTTCGAGCGTTGAGACTGAGTTGCGGGCTATGGCTCTGTTGATTGCTGAGGTGACCTGGTTACGGTGGTTGCTTGCAGATTTTGGGGTCTCTGTTACGACACCCACTCCATTTTTCTGACAGTATAGGTGCTATCAGTATTGCACGTGATCCGGTCAAGCATGAGCTGACCAACCATATTGGTGTTGATGTTTTTTATACACGTGCTCAGGTGCAGGATGAGATTGTTGCGGTTCATTATGTGCCTTCAGATTTGCAGTTGGCGGATTTCTTTACAAAGGCACAGACTCGAGCGCAGCATGACTTCTTACTCTCCAAACTTAGTGTTGTGGATCCACCATGAGTTTGAGGGGGGTGTTCGATGTATATATCTGTATATTGTAGTTTCCCCATATGTTAGGGGGCTTCCTGCGTATTTACACCTGTACATGTACTATATATTGTGGTCTTTGGCTCGCTGGTAATACAGCAAGCATATTACCCTAACACTTATGACTAAGGATAACATGTCGAAAAGACGATGAAATGGGTGTACTAACTGTGTGATTCTCACAAAACTATTGACCACCTTTTTATCTCATGTCAAGTTGCACGTCTAGTATGAAGAGTTGTCCACTTCACGTATAACATCCCTCATCCAAAACGATGTTGTATTTAACAGACATGCAAATCAAAAAAAAAAAACAAGTTATGCATAGGGCGGCTTAATCAATCTACATGTGGTCCTACCTTCTTCCCATGGAGCACTATAAGCCTATACATATTTGGCTGCAATCGTTGGATGACGATCGTTCAGGCTATCCTTCAGCTAGGTTGGATGGCAACATTCTAAGCAAATTCAGTTTTTTTTTTTTGAACACACAGATTATATTAGAACTAAAGATCGCAGTATCTAGAACAGAGCAAGAAACAGAAGTGCCTAGTTGCACAAAATAAGTTAAAGATGGCCTACACTGAGAAAGAACATGAAGAAACCGAAGATTACCAATGGAGCCAATCAGCCATCGAGCATCCGTTGACAACTCGGATTCGAATATGCCGCATCCGCAATCTCCAAGGGCCTCTGTGCTCCATACCAGTTGATGCCCCGTGGGTGGCTCTCCCAACGGTCTATCTGGCGTATGCACTTGAGATTGGATAGAGTTGAGTTGTAGATATATGTGAACCATCACCGAGCTCAACCACATCATGTCCCCGCTGTTGAATCTGGGGATCAGCAACAGGTGTGTTGTCATCCACATCTGGTGAAAGAACCCGAACAGCAAGAGGACGGCTTCTTCAACATGAGCACCATCCATCAAAGATAACATTGTGCAGCAACAAGTTGTAGAATAATCTTGCTCCATTGGACCATAGATCATTTTCAGATTGATTGGATATAGATCAAAATGAACCAGCAGCATTCCAGGATCCGTAAGGTTGAATTTGTCACTCTCCATAGATTTGCATTTTACTTGAGCTACTAGGAGAACACCATAAGAGTCAATTGACCGGCAGAAGGTTGTGTAATAATCCTGCAATTCGACTTTTCTAGCCAGCTTTTCAACAAAAACAGATCCAAGTTGGTGCCCTGCTTCTCAATCTTAGCAACGTGATACCAGATTTGCAGCAACAAAAACAAGGTGCTACCAATTGCTACAAGCCCAATACCAATTTGAATGCTTGTGTTGACGTCAGAAACCCCCTGGCGGGCAGAGACGGGCAACACAGTAGAGCCGGGAACAACTAGGGCTGCGGCTGGCCCCAGTCCCTCAGAGCGACGGCCCGCAAAGCCTCCCCGGTCGCACGTCCGATGCTATCGCAAGGGCGTGCCACCTGACCTATACCCGGTCGGAAGGTGTGGATGATGCCTCGCTTAGTTTCCCGCATGGCATACACGTAAACATTAAATACGAGCCTCGATCGGCTCTCGAGTTATCTCGTGAATCGGCTCACGAGCCGATCCACCCATGATTCGAACGAGGTGTCCGATTATATGGTGGTCCCGCTTGATCAAGATAAAGCTAATTAGATCTACGACGATTTAGGGTTTTCACCGCATAATCGGATCATCCTACTCACGATTGGGCCTCGCGCTCGCGCACGGTGACCGTAAGCCGATCCTAGACAGGGCCTAAAAACCAACACGAGGTTGATCCCCGAACATCCTTTCTAGGGCTAGCAAACGTCACCCTACACGCCGCTGGATCCTCCAACCCTTTGTAAGGTCTAACTATTGCGGATGTTAAACTAATCCTTGATGAAACAAGGAGCAATCGTAACGGATCAGATCTACTAAACTATGATCAAGCGGGTGCCGCCCTACACCTAAGATAGGTGTAAGGGCGGCTAGACGTGCAAGGGTTGCATGACGAAAGCATGTAATTCGAAGAACAATGCTAACCCTAACACATCTAAGATAACTACGTTGCTCGCCATCAAAAAGGCTTCAACGACGAGCAACGCATGAACAACGTGGGCAGGCTTGTCTGCCTAGATCGCAAGATGCGATCTAGGCAGCATGGTGCTTACCGGAGAAACCCTCGAGACGAAGGAGTTGGCGATGCGCCGAGATTTGTTTGTGTTGAACGTTGGTTGTTGTTTATTCCATAAACCCTAGATACATATTTATAGTCCAAGGGACTTTCTAACGTGGGTGTGCACCTAACCGTGCACGGGTAAAACTCTAACTCTTAACCGACACGTAATCTAATATGTTACGTATACAAGGGCAAACTAGCCCAAACTTTGCATGTAAGGCCGATTCACGTATTTCTTCCGTATATGTATTCTTCGAGTCCATCTTGATCGCGGCCCACCTCTCGACTCGGTCAAATTCTCGTGATAACACATGCTCCCCTCGGTTTTGGAAATGACATTTCCAAAATCATTATGCTCTTCTTTCGTCGGGTCATGTCGTGGCAGAGCAGAACTGCCGCAGAATCTTCCATCATTACACCTCGCCTCCTGGGCTTCTCTGTACGAATTGACAATTTCGGCATCACGTCCCCGAGAACCGTCATGGCATTAAATCTCCACTACACTCTCTTTATTTATCTGTGCCAAACGGTTCACCACTCCATCCCCTTGCTCTGCTCTGTTCACCAAACCAAAAAACCCTCTTCCCCGCAGCCATGTCTTCCTCTTCCTCCTCCGCTTCGAGCCTCTCTCTCCAATCGTCGCCGAAGAACAAGGAAGAGGACGATCCCCGCTCCGGGGCGAACCCCATCTCCTCTCGACAAGGAGAAGGAAGAAGGAGAAGCGGAGAGGACCAAGGCCTCCCCTCCGCCGGGCTTCCGCCGAAGAAGCGCTCCCGCATGTGGGCGGACAGCGAGGACGACGATGACGACGAGGAAGAAGAAGATGAGGAGGAGGAAGATGATTCCTCCTCCTCCGCCGGGTATCCTCCAACGAAGCGCTTCCGCAGCTCGGGCGGATAGCGAGGATGATGATGATGACGAGGAGGAGGAGGAATCTCCGGCCCGACGGCCGGGGCAGCGGCGAGGAGCTTCTCGGGAGCAGCGCCGACGACCTCGACGACGGCGATGATGAGGACAGCCGACGACTAGTAGAGTAGGACTAGCGATAGCGAGTGCACTAGGCACCAGATCCCTCTTTTGAGAGCCATCGGCTCTTCTTGTAAAGCCGCTCCTTTGAATTAATGAGAATTGTTCTTTCAATTTCTCCTTCCATTAATCCAATTTCCATCCTTCCGCTTGCCACACCAAGACCGATAGCAACGAATCGGATTATTATTGTTTTTCTTGACCGTGGTATTTTGCGGTCCCGCAGCTCGATGACTCGTTCATCGGCTAATTTGAGAAACCAGTCTCCTTCCTTTTCTTGCAGCACCAGCGCGGTCCAAACCTCGTACAAGACGACGGCTTTTCCTTCCCAGCTCCTCCCTGAGAAGATCATGATGCAGTGTCAGCCAATGCAACTCCAATTGGCTCTCAAAAATAGCACCTCCCAAGTTAGTGGTCCTCCGAGCCTTAGTCAAGGCGAGAAAGGTAGCGAAATAGCCAATCATGTCGCCATTGACCTCACGTCACAATGCAGAGCCAGCCGATTCCAACAAAATCGGCTCCCCAGAGCAGAGAACCTTCAGGGTGAGCTGCCCCCCGAGCTTCTTCAGTGTACCCCTTGCGCCTTGTTGATTAGATCGGCTCCTTTCCTTCGGTGGATCTGAGGCAACCCACCCTTGGCCTGATCTGCGCATCCACGCTGCTCTCGGCATTGTTCTTGAAGAGAAGATCCGAGCCATTGAACCATTGAACCACTCCATTGAGGAGTTCTCCCATCATAGTCTCTCTTCGTGGTCCACTTCCTCGCTCCATTGATCCCCTGGCAGTTATACCTCTTGAGTCGATGGCCATGCATCGGCTTTTATATCCTTAAGTCGATGTCTGCTGCATCGGCTGTGCTCAAAAATCTTCGATTTTTTGGATTTTTTACGGCCGACTTATGCATCGGCCCCCATACTTCAATACCCATCACCAAAGGATGAGACGCTTCCACTGCATATCCTCGTGTTTTATCCACCTGGGTGCCCCCCGAGCCGATTCTATCAAGAGAATTGATGGTGTCGGCTCTGTTGGATTACATGTTGAACCCAGGCAGAATGAGTGGTGAGGATAATTTTGGCCGATTGCTGGAATCGGCCTCCACGTTGCTTGTTCGGTGAAGGTTTTGTGAGGTCCCTTCATAAATTTTTTGGGGCCGATCACAAGGATCAGCCTCGCCACGTTTGCTCATTGACGTGCTCTTGCTACTTGTTCAGGCCGGTAGATAAAACCAGCCCAATCTCTGACTTTATCATGTTGGTGCGCTTGCTGTCGTCCACCTTGAGTGCATCGTATAATCGTGGAGCACTAAGCTTCGTCGGAAGAACGAGCACCATGTTTGTGCCAGCCGATGTTCCATCATCGGCTTTCCTTTGCTTGGGGCGCCACTCCATTTTCCGTGGACGACCCTCTTCATCCAGGGTTCGCTGAACCTTCGCAGCCAGATCAGGCCTTGCTTTCCTCAATGTGTGTAAGTATAACCTCTCGGCTTCCTCCAGTGCCGCGCAATCGCTGAACCCTGCGTTTCTGGGAACGGCTGAGTCCATCAGGGCACCATCTTGGCCGGTGGTACCTGTCTTCTTCTTCCCCCTCGTCTTCTGAATCTTCGAGGTCTTTCAACCGAGGGGACTCAGCTCGTTTGCTTTGTGGCGGGAGAGGCCCTAGGCGCTTGAATACGGACACGTTGGCTGCCTCCTTTTTCTTCTGGTTGCATTCTGGGCAATTGCCGATTGTGGGCAATCGGCTCATTCCTGAATCCCAGCAGTGTCTGAAGAAGGGACAGTCCCAGTGCCTATCCTCGTCGACTCGCTCCCCCAATTTTTCCTTGGCATGGCGCTCGTGCTCGATCATGCCGACGACGTCTCCTGTCGTCCCTAGCCAGCCGATCTTCTTCATCATCGCCGTTGTATCGCCGGCGTTGGTCATACTGACTCACATACTTGTTGAGGAGGTGATCAGAGAGAGGTCGTTGATACCTTATGTTTTTCACCTCTCCCTCTGTGACGTAGCGCTTGCCGTCTTGGCGGAGCCGATCGCGTGGAGCGGCTTTCTCTGTATCTTTGCTATGAGAGCAGCTGCCCTCATCTCCGTCCTTACCAGAGTGGTGTCCAGGTCCTACCATGTTGATATTGCACGAGAAATCCGGCTGGCACCTTCCATGGTAAGTATACTCCACCATGTTTATGGCGGGGAAGGGGTGTGTGTCGACCTTCATGGCGTATTGGTTGAAAATCAACCGTCCGTTTTCTATCGCCATTTGGATCTGCTGCCGCCACACGCTGCAGTCGTTGGTGGTGTGGGTGAACGTGTTATGCCACTTGCAGTATGGATTTCCGTTCAGCTCTTGCACCGTGGGGATCTTGTGGCCTTCGGGTACCTTTATATGCTTCTCCGTGAGTAAGAGATCAAAAATCTGCTCGGCCTTGGTCACGTCGAAGTCGAACCCTTTTGGAGGGCCTTGTGGCTTCACCCATTTGCAGGTCACGGGGACCGTCGCTCGAGTCCATTCAGCCACCGCTACCTCTCGATCTCCCGCAAGCACCTTCATCCTCGTCCGCCTCCACCGGGGTCACCGCACGCTTGAATTTGTCCTCGGTAAACATCCGGGTGGCGCTCGTTCATATGCTAACGCCTTCGCACCATGTGCGCCAATGAAGGGTAGTCTCGCTTGGGAGGCCACGTCTTTAATCGATGATGAGAGACCCACCACCGCCAACTCGATCGCTTCTTTTTCACTTACATGAGTCGAAAAGCATCGGTTCCTAATGGTCCCGAAGCGCCGGACGTATTCCGATACCGTCTCCCCGCGCTTCGTCGTACTTGTGCTAGATCGGCAATACCAACATCGGAAGCCTCCGAGTGATACTCGCTCATGGAACCGCTCTTCCAACCGCTTCCAAGTCCGGATGGAGTTCGGTGGCAGCGATGTGTACCACCCGAAAGCCGATCCCGTGAGGGATCGTGCGAAGAACCTCACACGCAACTCGTCCGATGCCGAGATCGTGCCCAGCTGTGCCAAATATCGGCTCACATGCTCGATGGAGCTGGAACCATCTCGATCCACTAAACTTTGTGAAGTCCGGGAGCCGATATTTGGGCGGTAGCGGGATCGCTTCGTAGTCGTTGGGGTACGGCTTGGTGTAGCCGAACGTTTTCCTTTTCGGCATCATGCCGAACCGATCTTTCGAGATTGCACAAATCTGATCCGCCGTGATGGCTGAAGGTGTCGAACCCCGAAGATTCGCCGGGGTGGCATACCTAACCAGCCATGCTTGCTTTTCCGGTTCTAAGCCAACTGCAGGAGCTGGGCCGTGGAGGTTTGTCGGAGTGGCGTACTTAGCTAGCCACGTTTGCTTCTCGAGATCGGCTCCCGACGTTCCTCCCGCCGTTCCGCAGGCCCCCGATGTTGCAGCCTGGTTTGAGAGTGCCCGTGTGTTGCGATCCGGTACGTATGCGCACGCGTATCCGTGCGGGATCTCCTTGGGTGCCTGAGGTAGGAATTGGTAGTCACTAGGATCACCACCAATCTTGTAGACGACGTATGCCGATGAGTTCGGCAGTTCCGGTGCTGCCCATGCGAACGGCCGGGGCCGGAGTGGCATCTCTCCTTTGAAAGTCCCCGAGCTGGTCCCGACGGAGAATACCGGTGGCTCATGATTTCTCGGACCACGCGCGAGCGACACGCTCCAAAGTGTTCACCAAGCTCTCGAGTGGCGGTGCAGCCGAATGAGCCACCATGTAGTTGATTTCCTGCCGCGGCGACTCGGTGCGTTCTTCCGACGGGGCGGACAGGTCCACTCCATCGAGTGCGCCTTCAGGTGTGAAACCCTTCCACCTGACGCCATGGGAGCGGGTTCGGTGGAATGAGCCGATGAGTTCGGCTTCGAGGGTTGCCTTGATCTCGTCATGTTTCTCCTTGAGCTCATCAGGCAGATCCTCGTACTTGACCGGAGTGCCTTCCGCCATCTCGGATGTAGATGGCGATGTGGTGGATGTCGAAGGTGGTCCCACCGGGCGTGCCGTAATGTGTTGACGTCGAAACCCCCGGCGAGCGCAGACGGGCAACACAAGTAGAGCCGGGAACAACTAGGGCCGCGGCCGGCCCTGGCCCCTCGCAGCGACGGCCCGCAAAGCCTCCCGGTCGCACGTCCGATGCTATCGCAAGGGCGTGCCACCCGACCTATACCCGGTCGGGAAGGTGTGGATGATGCCTCGCTTAGTTTCTCGCATGGCATACACGTAAACATTAAATACGAGCCTCGATCGGCTCTCGAGTTATCTCGTGAATCGGCTCACGAGCCGATCCACCCATGATTCGAACGAGGTGTCCGAATATATGGTGGTCCCGCTTGATCAAGATAAAGCTAATTAGATCTACGACGATTTAGGGTTTTCACCGCATAATCGGATCATCCTACTCACGATTGGGCCTCGCGCTCGCGCACGGTGACCGTAAGCCGATCCTAGACGAGGCCTAAAAACCAACACGAGGTTGATCCCCGGAACATCCTTTCTAGGGCTAGCAAACTTCACCGTACACGCCGCTGGATCCTCCAACCCTTTGTAAGGCCTAACTATTGCGGATGTTAAACTAATCCTTGATGAAACAAGGAGCAATCGTAACGGATCAGATCTACTAAACTATGATCAAGCGGGGTGCCGCCCCTACACCTAAGATAGGTGTAAGGGCGGCTAGACGTGCAAGGGTTGCATGACGAAAGCATGTAATTCGAAGAACAATGCTAACCCTAACACATCTAAGATAACTACGTTGCTCGCCATCAAAAAGGCTTCAAGCACGAGCAACGCATGAACAACGTGGGCAGGCTTGTGCTGCCTAGATCGCAAGATGCGATCTAGGCAGCATGGTGCTTACCGGAGAAACCCTCGAGACGAAGGAGTTGGCGATGCGCCGAGATTTGTTTGTGTTGAACGTTGGTTGTTGTTTATTCCATAAACCCTAGATACATATTTATAGTCCAAGGTACTTTCTAACGTGGGTGTGCACCTAACCGTGCACGGGTAAAACTCTAACTCTTAACCGACACGTAATCTAATATGTTACAGATACAAGGGCAAACTAGCCCAAACTTTGCATGTAAGGCCGATTCACGTATTTCTTCCGTATATGTATTCTTCGAGTCCATCTTGATCGCGGCCCACCTCTGACTCGGTCAAATTCTCGTGATAACAGCTTGACAGAGGAGAAGGAACATCAAACCATGGAGTGATGCCAGACTTAATCCAATTGTTGTTGTTCATGTGGTCAAGCTGGCTTCTTTCTGCATTAGAAGGTGTCTTTCTTGAGACTCAGGCAGAGGTAGCAGAACAACTGCCACACTTGCCGCAGCACAGAAGTCCAGCGCCGTAAGGCCGCGAACACCCTTCTCCGAGCTCCCGGACATGGGCCACCAGCCGCTTGACTCCCAACCTCGTCACATGGCACCAGCCAAGAAGGCAACAACAGTGGAACAGTGGGCCTTCATCAGCACAGCGATGGTCACAGCAGTTCGGCATAGTAAGCACGCAGTTGAATCCGTCGGGAGTGGAGAAGACAAAGGAGCCGATGCAGGTTTCAACACCAGACCGCAGCAACACCGCATCCTCCGACGAAATCTGATGGCAGTAGCTCTTAAACATCCCCAAAATTGGCGCCATCTGGATGAGAAGCGAAAGATCCGGAGAGAGCACATCAGATCCAGGGATTAGAACTCTTTCCCAGACCTCCAAACCGGCCACCATGGCCAGAACAAGAAAGGGAAAAGAAGGCCTGCAGACCCGATCTGGATTATTTAGAAGTAGGATCCTACCTAAAAAGCTACCTATACACATCCGGACCTCCCTCCCACTCGCCGCCGGCCACCTTGACCGCCGGGGACGGGGGGGAGAGAGGCCGGAGCGGGGCAAGACGAAGGGGGGTCAAGGGTTTGTCGCCACAGGAGGGCAAGTCGCCACAGGGGCAAAGTCTGCAACTAAGCAAATTCAGTATGTATATAGGATACTCTTGTTCTTTATTTAGATGGCTTATTCTTACTGTAACTTCAAGTGATCCATGAATTGTAAAACTGATGCATATAAACTCTTGAATTCAGTGCTAATATAACGGTTCGTGTGCATCAGTTTGATGTAGAGGCTGGACGGATGCTTCTGTTTTTTTAAAAATAAACTAATTCTCAGCCACCAGAAAGTAGCAAAAACGTAGTTAATGTGGTATATGCTCAGAATACAAGCCACAAGTTGAACTGTTTGCTAATCCTAGGATGGACCATTAGAGAGAGTTGAAAGTAGCAAGTTAGTTAGAACTTTTACTGATAGAAGAGGGATTTGACTGGAGGGGAACCAAGTTCGATACCATGCGGCGCGAGCCAAAACCAATATGGACCGCATGCGGCCATGCATGACATTGCCATGTTACGGAAGGAATTCATGGGAAGGTGACCTCGGGCCAACCCATTAATGACTCCAATCTCATGTCAATTATTTAGGGGGTAGGGTGGTCATAGCATTACTGCTACTCTGTGGATGTTTCCGTCACCACCACTGCTTGCGCTTGGGATTAGAAGCAGTAAGTGACTAGTGAGGTTCACGGGGGCAGGCGCAGCAAATGCTACTCACCTAACCTAATTCTGGCGAGGTACAACTAGGACAGCCGGGCATGGAGGCCGACATGTTTCCGGGCCCGATCCTGTCGCAGGTCAATGCCAAAAAATAATGTTTGGCGCTGCCCGCCTTTCGTCCACGCTACTCGGCAAGTTCAATTCAGTCACCGTTTTTGGTTTTTGTGATACTAGCAGCACTGCAGCGGTACCTATCCGCTCGGATCAGCTTGTAGAGCTACTCCACCGCCATGTAACTTTGTCCGGCGAGAGCGCCGGCCGCCCGCAGACGTGTTCTAGAGACGCCGGTAAACGCGGCCGCTGG
This sequence comes from Lolium rigidum, assembly GCF_022539505.1. Classification (NCBI taxonomy): domain Eukaryota; kingdom Viridiplantae; phylum Streptophyta; class Magnoliopsida; order Poales; family Poaceae; genus Lolium; species Lolium rigidum. The sequence goes on from NC_061508.1 coordinate 160,877,112, forward strand.
TTTGCGGCCGGCTGACCAAACTGCCGGTGCAAATACAGAATATTTACGATTTGCAATATTTTTTAACTTGTTATATCACACCACAATTCATTTATGCAAAACAAAAATTCAACCAAATAAATTTACTTTATCAGATAAACAACATTATTCAACTAAATTCAAGCATAGCCATAGCATAGTGCATATAATAATTAAAATGAATTGATATATGAGACGTTCAAATAGGTCAAGACACGTGATGCATTTTCTCTCCTCGCCCACAAGTAGTTCCCGGGTCATTTTGAATTTGTTGATGAACCTGTTCATCGCGGGTTTTATGATGCATGGAGAGAAAAGTTCCAAACTCGGCTGATGCATGGTGATCAACTTGGCGAAGTGCGAGGGGTGGTCGGAGAATGCCAACGGTAGCGGCGACATCATATGGCTCGGCTAGAGAAGGGTGACAGATGACGCGAGCGGCAAAGGGGGCGGCCTCCTAAACTGCGGCGTGTGTGAGGCGAAGCGGGGGTGTGTGCACGGTGTTTCTGGGCGGCGATTGCTGGACACAACGACATCGGTCGGAGGACGACGCGACGGGGAATCGGTGGTGGAGTTGCAAAAGAGATGGTGTGGCCTGGAAAAATAGCTAGATCGTTGCCAAGTGGCATCCACTTGTTCACTTTTTACATGGCGAGCGTGCCGACATCTGTGTGTCGAGCCTCTATGAAACGAGGTGACACACACGGTAGCCGGACAGAGTTTTGGACGTGGCTCGATGCCATCATCTCTTTGGGGCGGCCAGTGGAATCACGTTCTTACCGGGCAGCACGTTGTATCAGTACATGATGCCATGGTTGCCGATGTGAAAACCACCAACAAATGGGTCCCTACTCCTCCCCATGTGTCGATCGTCCAGACCTGCTTGTTGGTAAATCTGCAGGTCCCTGGATTATTGCTGCAAGCAGCAGAGCTAGACTGCTAGAGCCTAGAAGGTGCAACTCCATCGTCTTGAAGCAGATTTCGGCAAAAAACAAAACCGATGAACCCATCCGAAAAGTGAAGGGAGAATTAACCAAAGAATGCAACATGGATATACTTAGTTTGACAAAATCGTACAGTTCATTTTTTAATCGGGACTGACATTGTGTTCAAGCCATATCAAGTTGTCAACCAGCAACTCGTGAGGATCTCACTGAACTTTGAGAAAGAAGGGTGTTTTCCACCCGAGAGGAATGATCTCATCGCAAACTTCTCCCACAATCATCTATCCCCGATTAATCTTATTTAGTGGCTCATTTTTTTTGATAAAAAGCGCTTTATTACTCGAAGTATCAAGCATTACACCCAGCCTCTGCATAGCTAAGATGCACACAGCTGTTTATGAATCTAGTATCCAAAAAAAACGAGTACATAAAGGGGAAAAAAGAGTACATAAAGAAAAAAAAACGAGTACATAAAGGAAAAAAAATAAAAAAGTCCAACTAGTCGACAGCTCTATTGGCTTCTATCCTACGGCTATGCAGCCACCCATGTTGGATAATAAAGTCATTGGCCGTATTCTCCAATCGTGTAGACACCTTCATAAATAGGTCTCGGTCATCGAAGCGTCGAAGCGGTGAACATGAACGGAGCATAGTTGTATATCTGTAGATAACCTGCATAATAAAAGAAATTTTGTCACTAAAAACCTTGTCGTTTGTACACAGTCAAAGCGTCCATACAACCGCAATCGCTTCCACTCGGATAATCGTTTTATTACTTGAATCCACCCCATTTAACCAATTGCCAAATATATTGGTTATACTACGGGGTGGGTACAAGGTAGAACCTATCTGAATGATTGACCATATAGATCTAGCAACCCGACAGTTGAAGGAAATGTGTTTTATTGTCTCATCTGACAGAACACACATTTCTTGCAGCCCTACCAGTTGCGTTTTACAAGGTTATCTTTAGTAAGAATCACACCTCGATGAAGATACGATGCGAAAACCTTAGTTTTTAATGGTATCTTCATCTTCCAGATGGATTTATTATTTAAAATCGATTGGGTAGGAATGCAAAGGGCTTTATACATTGAGGCTACCGAGAATACACCATTCTTGGTAAGACTCCATCGAAATTCATCGGTCCCCGTAGATAACTGTATTAAATCTAACCGCTGAAGTAGTTCGTTCCAAGAGTCAAGGCGGGAACTAATAAGATCATATCTGACTGTTGTCTAACCGTTACGAGGGTGGAGAGGATTCCATCACCTTTTGCAAGGTGTCCCCTTTAGCGGCTCAAAGGTGTCTAAAAAAATATTTTTAAAATGTTAAAAGGATCAGAATTTTTTAATGTATATCCTGACATTCTATATCCATTCACAAAATTCAGCGAAAAAGTGATATTTTTGGTGAATTGTGTAAAAGAGATAATTTTAGGTGCGCCTACATAGTTTCTCAGACATTTTTCCCTCTTTATTACACAATCCACAAAAAATACCTCTTTGTCACAAAATTTTGTGTCTGAACATACCATACCAGGAAGTACACCCAGATTTCTTTTTATTTTTTAAAATCGTAGAATATATTCAAAATTTATTTTTTTAATAATAGGTGTACGTAGACCTATCAACCAAAACTCCATGTTCATCTCGTATCTCCATTTCTCTTATAGAACTTCCAACAATACGTTGCAAATCCCTCCAACTGGAAAACAAAACTATGCCCTATATAATTTAGTACTTACTCTGTCCATAAAATGATGTTGAAGATTTATTTAAATTTAGAAGTATCTATTAGATACATCTAAATTTGACATACCCTTCTATGGAGGGAGGTAGTACTAGCAAAGTAATTAGACCAATTTAATGTTTATTTCTCCCTGTTTATACTAGGGCCTCCGCAATTTCGGAGCACTAAAAATTATTTGTATGTGCTCACCTATTCAAAAAGGAGAAAGGCAATCAGAATAGGGTCGTAAAACTTTCGCAATACCATTTCCTCCTCTTCTCATCAATCTTCCAATTTCCCTCGTTCCTAAATTTGCAGCCTTCTTACACCCATATGCCCTTCGGCTTTCCCTATATCGTAAAGTTTGCACATAAGCCCCTAAGAAGGTTTTCCATGGGCTCAGCTCTTCTTCCACTCTTCGTCGGCGCCATCGCTGCCGGCGAGGTAGGCCTTCTTCCTCTTCTCGGCGCGCGGGCAAGCGCATATGATGACGAAGCACGCGGCGTAGACCGCGTACACGCGCCAGTTGTGATATAGTGATATGGTATGGTATGTTCTCACAAGACATTTTTCCCTCTTTATTACACAATCCACAAAAAATACCTCTTTATCACAAAATTTTGTGTCCGAACATACCATACCATATCACTATATCAGGATGTACACCCAGATTTCTTTTTATTTTTAAAAATCGTAGAATATTTTTAAAATACATTTTTTTAATAATAGTTGTGCGTAGACCTATCAGCCAAAACTCCATGTTCATCTTGTATCTCCATTTTTTCTTATAGAACTTCCAACAATTCGTTGCAAATCCCTCCAAATGGAAAACAAGACTATGCCCTATATAATTTAGTACTTACTCTGTTCATAAAATGATGTTGAAGATTTATTTAAATTTAGAAGTATCTATTAGATACATCTAAATTTGACATACCCTTCTATGGAGGGAGGTAGTACTAGTAAAGTAATTAGATCAATTTAATGTTTATTCTCTTTGTTTATGCTAGGGCGTCCGCAATTTCGGAGCACTAAAAATTATTTGTATGTGCTCAAACCAATTCAAAAAGGAGAAAATGAATCTGAATAGGGTGGTAAAACTCAATAGTCATTTCCTCCTCTTCTCATCAATCTTCCAATTTTCCCTCCTTGCTAAATTTGCAGCCTTGTTACACCCATATGCCCTTCGGCTTTCCCTATATCGTAAAGTTTGCACATAAGCCCCTAAGAAGGTTTTCCATGGGCTCAGCTCTTCTTCCACTCTTCGTCGGCGCCGTCGCTGCCGGGGAGGTAGGCCTTCTTCCTCTTCTCGGCGCGCGCGCACGCGCATACGATGACGAAGCACGCGGCGTAGACCGCGTACACTCGCCAGTTGGCGCGCGGGGCCTCGCCGGCGGCGGCGCGGTGGAACACGGCGGCGTAGTAGTGAAGGCCGACGGCCAGCCCCACCACCATCTGCGCCAGTCCGAGCGCCTTGGTGGCATCCGCGCCGCTGTCCTCCTCCGGCGCGGCGGCCCCGGAGAAGATGGCGACGAGGTCCACCATCTGGAGCACCAGGTAGCCCATGAAGCCGAGCGACTGCGCGGCCTGCGTCCAGGCGTACGCCGCGGGCGAGGCGGCGTGGAAGAAGCGGAGCGGCTCGAGCCCCGTGGCGGCGGCCGCGAGCGCGAGCGTGGCGAAGTAGATGGCGAGGTAGGCCTGCGAGAGCAGCAGCGCGCGGTGGAGGAGCGGCAGGTAGGGGCCGAGGCGCCGCACCAGCGCGGTGAGCATGAAGAGCGGCAGCAGGAGCAGGGCCACCGACGCCGCGGACGCCGCAGCCGCCGCCCACCGGCCCCCCAGGATGGGCCGCACGCTGCCGGCGATCCCCGTGTTGGCGGCCGACAGGTACGCCTTGGACGTGTAGGAGAGGCGCGCCAGGTCCGGCATGAGCGTCTCGTGCAGCCGCGTCGGAAGGCCCCGGATCTCGGACATGAGGTCCTCCGTCCCCTCCGCCTCCTCCGCCAGCACGACGTCCTCCTCCACCCCCGCCGCCGCCTCCTTGCTCACGGCTGTTGTGTTCGCCTTCACATCGGCGACCACCTTCGCCTTCTTGGTGGTCGATTTGGCCGCCGGCTTGGCACCCGCATCCGCCGTGGAATTGGACGGCTTCTTCGGCTTCGAGGCGCCTCCCTCGGATTTCACCGGCTTGACCGCCTTGGCAGCGCCCGTCTTTGCGGACTTGGTGGAATCGGCGGTGCTCTTGGGCTTGGCGGTGGTCGCCTTGTCCGGCTTGGCTGTGGCGCCCTTGCCCAGCTTGGCGGCGGCGGCCGCCTTGTCCAGCTTGGGGACCTTTGGCTTGGCAGTGGCCACATCGGCGCCCGCTTTGGTGGTGGTCTTCTTGGTGACCTTGGCTGTCGAGGTCGGCTCCGATTTCTTGGCTTTGACAGCAGCCTTGGCGGTCTGGTTCTTGGCGTCGGGGGAGACCTTCTTCTTGATCTTGCTCGCCGCGGTGGCCTTGGGCGCCTTGACGGGCTCGTCCCCTTCGTCGTCGTCTGAGGAGGACACGAGCTCCTTGCGGCCGGCGGAGAGCTTGGGCTTGGGCTTCGCCGCCGGCGCGGCCGAGGAACAGAGCGCAATGTGGGAGCAGAGGAGGGCGAGCAGCAGGAGCAGCAGCAGTGGTCTGGGCGGCGACCCAGCCGCCATCTGTGGCGGGAGCGGAAGATCTGGTCGGGGTTTTGGAGGGGGGGCGGGATACGGCAAAGGGGCAGCAGCGGCGCGGCGGTGGTGCTAGATCCGGGAGGAGTGAGGAAGGGTTAAGGTATTTTCGGCTTTTGTTATATAGAAACTGGAAGCGAAAAGGGGCGAGCGAGGAGAGTGTGCGAGTGGGGAGCGAGCTACACCACCGCTGCTCTGCTCCGCTGGAGGACGGAGGGGAAGGTGGTGGTGGGGTTTGGCTATGGCCGGTACAAGGTCACATGACAACGTGGTGCGTCTCCTCCGAATCCTGGAGACAAACGTCAAACACCGGAAGCTCCACCGTTCTAGCAGCTGCAATGTTCAGGGTTCTCGCCACTTTTTCACATCATGTTTCAGTCATCTCTTTTCTTACTCTAGCTAAGCATTGCAAAAAAAAAAAAAAATCGCTACGACCCAAACGGACGCATTGGGTTGTCCGATTTTGGTCGTTTGGGTCGACCTCCGGTGACGCGGATGGACAAGGATATCCGTTGTTGTTTTTTTTTGTTCCCCAAGGCAGTGTGAGACCCAAATTACTATTCCTCTTCCAGCCACACACTAGTACTACTTGGCCAAGAACCAGGTGAGCTCCGGCCCGGCGGCGTCCATCCCCGCCCTGGCGGCGTCCGTCCCCGCCCCGCCATGGCCCGGCGAGCTCCGCCCCGCCGCGCCACTGCTCGCCCCGGCACGGCAGCTATCCGCCCCGTCGAGCCCCGTACAGCCCCGACCCGGCGGCGTCCGTCCCCGCCCCGCCAAGGCCCAGCGAGCTCCGTCCCCGCCGCGCCACTGCTCGCCCCGGCACGGCAGCTGCGTGCGTCGACTCGCCCAGACGCGGCTCGCCAGCTGCCCGGTGACCTCGGACGGCCGCCCGGCCCCTCGCGCACGACGCCGCGGGCGCGCTGCCCCATGCCGACGCCGACGCCGCCCCCGCTCGTGCCCGCCCCGCCCGTGGCCGACGCGGCCGTCGCGGCGAGCTCCGGCCACGCCCGCGCCCGTCGCGGCGAGCGCCGCCCCCGCATGTGGCCGGCCGTGGCCGCCCCCCCACCGTGCTCGCGTTGCCCCGTTCGTCGCCACCGGTGCGGCTCCAAACTCGCCGCGGCCGCGGAGCTTGTTTCGCCTCCGCCGACTTCCGGCAAGTGTGAAAAAAAAGGAGGCGGCGGCGACGGGTGCCTCCATGAGTAGGCGACGGCAGCAGTCCATGAGGCGAGCCAAACTCCGACGGCTGTACCATGGATTTTCATGGGAGAAAGGAGGATAGAGGAGAGAAAATAATGCGGAGTCTACTGGGTTGTCTTTGTCTCTCTGTCAAATGGGCCAGAACGTGTGTCCGGCCGGACAGAACGACCACAGATGAACGCGCGCTCGTGTCCGCCTCGACCCAAATCGCTCCAATATTTGCGTCAGTTTTGGGTCAAACCGGAACGCTGGGAGTATCCGTTTTTAAGATGGGTTGCCCCGTTGGGTGCAGTTTTGACCAAACCGGACGTTGGGAGTGTCCGTTTTTGGGTTTGGGTCTCCGCATTGGAGATGCCCTAACACCTCAAGATATGGCTTAAAAAACGAATGAAGACCTTTGGATTTGGCCTTGATATGATTTCTTTGGAATTCTTCCATATCTTTTAAATTCTCAAACTTTGGCTTAGCTTGAGAGTTAATGCTTTTTTATTCTTTCACACTTGCGATGACCTGGTAGATGAGTCACTTCAAACTTCCCCAATACCAAACCCTATGAAAATAGTTTATTTTCCTATTTAAAGAAAACCCCTTTCTTAAGCAATCCTTTTTATTTAAAGAAAACCATTTTTATTCCAATCTTACAAAGGAACCCTACTTTATGTTGTTTCTAAAATCCCAGAAAATCAATGAATGATCAATACACATTATAACTACAGTATATGTAGGAATATTTGCTCACTTATTAAGAATAATTCTCTCCATCATTTATGTTTTTTCCCTTAATCTCCTACAAGAAATTATGTGGAACTGTAGTATAGGAAATAATCCAACAAATTGTTGAGGATTCGTTCTGTATAACTAAGCCAACGTGATGAGGACATCCCTACCTCACTACTACCTCCGTCATTACAAGAAGATGATCCTGCTGTGAAGCTCAAGTCCAATGAAGTCAGGATTGGACCAATGACACGAGCTCGTGCGAAGCTACTTAAGCAACAGGTGAACTTGTTCCTAAACGATACTTTGATTGATGAGAACTTTATACCGCCTAAGTGCTATTACTTATGTATGATCAGGTATGAGGAGGGAACAAGCATCGCACGAGGAGGAGAGGAGCAGCCGGACCAGGAGATGAACGTGAAGCTGGACATGGAGCTGGACATGAAGACATCCCATGGACGCGCGAGGGAGGAGCAGGAGGCATGCGCGAGAGGGGAAGCCGAAGTTCAGGCCGGTGCCAGATCCGGTCCGACCGGCCATGCCGCCGGACCATCTGGTCCCAGGCCCGATCCGACCGGATCCGGCGCCGGGTCCGCCGGTTTCAACCGGCCGCGGCACTTGTGCCATCCGGGCACTATCCGGTAAGCCCGGGAGCCTCGCCGGTCACCACCCGGCGCCAGGCCCGGTTTGAACCGGACCGGCCGGTCCCAGACCCGGTCGACCGGCCGCCAGACCGGCCGACTCCGAGTCTGTCTCGACCAGATCTATTCTGGGTCGGTTATTTTCGTACTTTTTCGACATGAGGTCGTCCTGGACGCCTATATAAGTCCATAGGACGCCCCCAAAGTTGCTTTAGACCACGTTTAAGATAAACCCTAGTTATTAGTTGTTTGCTCTGCAAAACTATTGAATTTCCTAGACCATATTGCTTGATATTGTGTAGATCTGAAAAGTCTTGTGTGATCTGCTGTTCCATTGGGAATTAGACGGTTGCAACTTACCGCTTCGTGGTCGGCGGCTACGTGCGCAAGTGTGTGGAATTGCGAATATCTTGCAGGGTTGAGAGCTGTTGCATTGGCGACAGGGACCAATCGAGAGATCTCGTTGCGTCATACAAGTTATCAGCCACTTCATCAAGTTACCTCCGCTGCAATCACCCCGTGATCATCATCACCACCGTTGCTTACTGAGAAGATCGGACCACCCCTTATCATCTTGGTATCAGATTCTCGGGTTTCCTCGGTAAGCCTTCCACAATCCACCCCATAGTTGAGTTGTGAGTGTTTCCTATCCAGAAAAAGCCAAAAATATTAGGGTTAGGGTTTTCCATAGCTTTAGATTGCACTAATTTCAAGTTTTAGTTGCTTTTCATAGTTGTTTTTGCGTATTTTTTTTTCTTCCATCTAGTATTGTTAGGGTTTGAGTCTCCGCTATCATCTAGTTTTCAGTTTTTGTTACTCCGAGTCCACATAGCATACAGTGTGCTTGTTCCCAACCATAGACACAGCCTTTCGATATAAGTGACTAGGAACTTCCCCAGAAGAGACTAGTTTTACCGCTCGACAGGCAGCTCATTAGGGTTTTGGTGCTTTGCATATTTTGTTGGCCGTGTTATCAAGGAGTTGTGTCATAAAAAAATAGAAAATAGAAAAGAAGCAAAAGGAGCCACATAGCTGCGTTACAAAAAGAAAATCCAAAAAGACAAAGTGTCAAGTGCTAGTAAGATCAAGTGAAGGCCTAGTTTACTTTTCTGCACCTGTAGTTGAGCAATCTTGTGCCTGTTTCGTTGAGCTTTGCTAGTGTCTCTCGAGTGCATTGCAACCTTTCCTACATATAGTTGCATTGCCACATTTATCGCCTTGTGTGAGTATCTTTGGTTGTCTACGGTCAGCGCTAGAGCTTGTTATTGGTGCAAATAGGTAGCCTACCTACAGGCCCACATATATCGTGCTTTGTCGTGTGATTGTTCTTATACCCTTGATATTCGCTTCGCTACATCTGTGCACTAGTTGTTACTACAAGTGGTAAGCAACACTAATTTACTTTGGAACGGTAAAATCTCCTTTTCTTATCAGTTTTTGAGTGAGTTGTGAGAGTACCACCATATATTTTTGATTTAGTGCACTAACCTACTAATCATGTCTGCTAGTGATCATAAGCTTGTGAACCAGGAAAACAAGGATTCTGCAGATATCATCACATGGAGGGAGTTTGAGGCTCTTCGTAATGAGATGCGACGTGAATTCCGCGCTCAGGATGATGAGCTTAAAGGGACGGTCCAAGAGATCTCCCAAAAGCTGGATGCTACTAATGAGACCGTCACTACAATGCAAGATCAAATGACGGATATTCAACGCACTCTTCGAACTTTGCAAATGTCTGTTGAGAACCTTACAAATCGACAGCAACAACAACAACATGAAGACGATGATGAATTACCTGGTCATGGTGATCGCCCTCGTGGTTGGGCTCCGCTTGGCCGCAATGGTCGTGGACATGATGAGGACGATGGTTTGGGTAAGCTGAAAGAACATCTCTCATATTATGTTTTGAGTGTTTGATGTCAATGTATGTGATACACTAATGTTTGTTTAAGTGGTACAGGGATTATATAGATACATTTGTATGTGTGTTGGATGTGGTCAGTGTTGTCAAAAAGTATCAGCAAAAAGCTCACCAGGCTGGATAAACCGGGCCGGATATTCCCAAAATATCCGGCCCCCAGAATTTCGGCTAAGGACTTGAGGAAATGCAGCTCAGTATAGGGGCCGGACAATTGCCCGGATATTGTCCCGGTTTTGTCCCAGGGCCGGATTATCCGGGCCGGATATTTCAGGAATATCCGGCCCCCTCGAAAACGGCTAAGGACCTGAAGAAAAGCGTGTCTGGATAGGGGCCGGACAATTGCCCGGACATTGTCCTGGTTTTGTACCAGGAGGCCGGATTATCCGGGGGGCGGATTATCCGGCCCTAACTTAGGCCGGATTATCCGCCCCCCCGGAAGGCTCAACGGCTGGATTTTGGGGAGGGGTATTTATACCCCTCTTCTTCTTCCTTCCCCCTTTGCTCAATCATTGCACACGAAATCTGCCAAGCTTCACCTCCATTAGAGCCACCTCAAGAAACACAAGATTTGCAAGATCTCCTTCCTCCCCAACCAAATCTCTTGATCTTTGGAGATTCGAAGGAGAAGCCACCGATCTACATCCTCACCGAAGCGTTTTTCATTTCCCCCTCATTTGTTTGAGGGATCTCATGCTAGTGTTCCTATTTGGTTCCCTAGTTGATTTGTGTTGATGTGTTGTTGTTGATTGTTGTATTATTACAGATTTGGGAACCTCCAATTCAGTTGTGGATGTGTGCCCCAAGACCCTTGTAAAGGCCCGGTTTCCGCCTCGAGGAAATCCCTTAGTGGAAGTGGGCTAGGCCTTTGTGGCGTTGCTCACAGGAGATCTGAGTGAAGCCTTCGTGGCTGTTGGTTTGGCTTTCGTAGCAATCACACTCCTCCAAACGTAGACGTACCTTCTTGCAAAGGAAGGGAACTACGGGAATCATCTCCGTGTCATCGCGTGCTCCACTCTCGGTTACCTCTATCCTATTCTATCTCTTATATTGTGTAGCTATATCTTGCTTAGTTGCTTATCTTGTCATATAGGTAAATTCACTTAGTTGCATATCTAGAGAATTTACTTTTGTGTCAAGCCTAAATTGAAAAAGAACTAAAAATTGGTTAGCACCTATTCACCCCCCCCCCTAGGTGCGGCATACGATCCTTTCAATTGGTATCAGAGCCTCGGCTCTTATTTCGGGCTTAACCACCTAAGAGTATGCCGAACGAGGAGTCCTCGGAAGGGGCCGCCAAGACGGTCTCCATGGAAGACTTCAATTCGTTGAAGTCCTCCATGGAAGCCCAAATGGAAAGCATGAAAAAGATGATTGCCGAGCTTTTGGCTCCGTTCCCTCCCAAGGCCCCCTTTGTAGAGGTAAAGGACACGGGTGCGTTAGAAGAGGGAGATGCTTCGGAATTACCCTCTTGTACCAAACCCGTGGAAGGTGATAACTTAAACACTATCAAATCTCCTAGGACAACTAGTGGAGGTGAGAGCTACAATCGAGTAGCTCCACCTTTTCTATCTCCCGATATACCGGTTCCCCATCCCCATATGAACATTCGGGGCGACCCACCTAAGTTTTCCATTGAGAATTACGATACTTGGCAATTTGAGTTTCGCTCTCATGTTTGCAGTGCCTCCAATGAACTTTGGAGAATCATCTTGGAAGGCTTCAAGCCTTACAACCCCGACAAGTTGACTAGAAGAGAAGCGGTTGATAGTCAACTCAACAACACCGCCTTGCACATGATTCAAACTAGTGTGGGGACAAAGGAATTGCATCGTGTTCGGAACTACACCACCGCCAAGGAAGCTTGGGACGGTTTGTCCGCTAGTTGCATTGGAAGTGAGAGCACGAGGAGGAACAAGTACAATGCTCTTAAGAACAAAGCCGAAGGTTTCTTGAGGCTACCGGATGAAGATCATGAAGTCATGTACGGAAGACTTCTCACCGTTGCCGATGCCTTCCGGCTTATTGGTGCCACCCACATCAATGACTCTTGGATCAAGGAGAAGTACATTGAATGCATGATGCCATTTGTACCCATTGATGTCAAGACTCTTGTCGGGAGGGAATGCTATTCCTCTCTCACCTCTCAACAAGTCGTGCACGAGATGCAAGCTCTCAAGTTGCTTGAAGAAAATTCTCATGATTCTCGCAATCGTGCTCTTGGGATGACAAAAGGGTCCAACCTTGCCTTGGCGGTCAACTCCGTTGAAGAAGTGTTCCCTCAAGAATCTTATAGGGCATCTTGGAGTATGTCCTATCCGGAAGACTTGGAACACCACTACCATGACCACATGGCATTCCATGCCAACCCTTTTTGGGTTGACCCATCCAAGGCCAAGAAAGACAACATCAAGAGAAACAACTCAAGGGGGTCCACAAATTCGGGCCCAAGGACAAGATCTTGCTATAATTGTAATGACAAGCGCCATTTCATTGCCGAGTGCCCCTATGAGAATAGGGAAACTCATGGTGGAAGGCTCATTCCCAAGGACAAGAGCAAAGATTCAAAGGACAAATATTCAAAAGCCCCCAAGAAGAAGTTCTACAACAACAAGACCAAGAAGGGCAAGAGGCCCTCAAAAATTGTGCTAGTGACTAGGGAAGAATATTCTTCCGATGAAGTTGGAAGCTCTAGTGGTGATGAAGATGAAGAAAGCTCAAAGGAATTGGCCGCCATCGTCACCACCAACATTTCCTCTTCATCTATCTTTGAATCTCCCAATGAGAATCCTCATATCAAGAATGCACATTGCTTCATGGCAAGGTCCTCCTTGGACACATCTATTGTGCTATCAACTCATGAAGAATATACCTCCGGAGATGATGATGTTGATGATGAAGAAGATGCAACCTCTAATGGATTGGTTGCACTTGCCTCCCTCTCCATTAACTCTTCATCACCAAGTGAATCCCCCAATGAGGTCATTCATGTGGAGGAAGAAAGTTGCCTCATGGATAAATCCTCCGAGGTATCATCCCCCAACCCCTCTATGCCTATCATTTCAAGTGATCTAGGGGTTGATCTTGCTAGTCTAAAAGTGAAACAAGAAATGCTAGAGTTTGATGATTTCATTCTTAACCTTCAAGGTAATACTAAAAAGCATGTTTCAAATCTCATGGTTCGTATGGCTCAACTAAATGTTACTCTTGAGAAAAAATGCCAATTAGAAAGAGAAGATGCTCTTGAACTACATGCTCTTAGAAATTCCCTTGAGGAAAGCCAAGAAACCATAGCCTCTCTTGAAGAGAGGTTAGAAAATCTTGGAGATCCCCAAGATAAAGTTAACAAGCTCACTAAAGCTAGAGATCTTGCTAGAGCTAAGACTAAAGTACTTACAAAGGAAAAGGCCAAATTTGGTGTTGATCATGAGAAACTTGTGAGAGATCTAGATGATCTAGACAAGGCACATAAAGCCTTGAAGAGTGAATACTCTCTCCTCTCCAAGTCTTATGAGCAACTTCAAATTAGGCTCGCTTCATATGACATACCTAGCACCTCTACTCCTCTATGTGATCATGAAAATATTGTTGAGGAAAATGCTAGGTTGAAGGATGAACTTGCTAAGGCCTCCTCTCCCCAAAGTAAACTTTCTTTGGATGATCTTTTGAGTAAGCAAAGATCAAACAATGGGAAGGAGGGCCTTGGTTATAATTCCAAGGCAAAGAAGGCAAACAAGCAAAAGGCCAAGCCCGCACAAGAGAAGAAGAAAGCCGTCACTAATAGTGAAGCCTCCAAGGGAAAAACCATTAATAATGATGATGCGGGAATTGCTAACCCTCACTATGTTTTACTTAAAGATTATTATGGTGATGTTTATGCTAAATATGTTGGCCCATATGATGGTTATGTTGCTTGGTCTATTTTGGTCCCAAAGACCCTTGTTGCTAACAAAAGAGGACCCATTGAGAAATGGGTACCTAAATCCAAGAATTGATCTCATGTAGGACTATGCCGCCGGAGGTTCAAAATGGGTACTTGATAGTGGATGTACAAGTCATATGACCGGCGGCAAGAACCTCGTTAAGGAGTTGAGGCCTAACATTAATGATATCACCGTCTCCTTTGGCGATAATTCTACATCCGAGGTATTGGGTTTTGGCAAGGTTGTGGTTGCACACAACATTACTCCTGTGGATGTCATGCTTGTCAAAACCCTTGGTTATAATTTGCTTTCCGTTTCCGCCCTTGGCAAGATGGGTTTCGCCGTCTTTATTGATAATGATATTGTGGTCCTCTTGTGGAGCAAGACTCTAAAAGTCGCTTTCGTTGGGTATCGCGAACACAACTTGTATGTGGTGGACTTTTCGGGGACCACCACGACAAGTGCGATGTGCCTATTCGGAAAGGCGGACGTGGGTTGGTTGTGGCATCGCCGCCTAGCCCATGTCAACATGAGAACTTTGCAAAGTCTTCACAAGGGGAACCATATTGTGGGACTAATGGAAAATGTGTCTTTTGCCAAAGATCGTGTTTGTAGGGCTTGTGTTGAAGGCAAAATGCATGACTCTCCGCATCCAAGCAAGACTATCATCTCTTCCAAGAGGATCTTGGAGCTCCTTCATGTGGATCTCTTTGGTCCCGTTACTCATGCAAGTCTTGGTGCGAAGAAACATTGCTTGGTGATTGTTGATGCCTATTCAAGATACACTTGGGTCTACTTTCTCAAGACGAAGGATGAGACTCAACAAATATTCATTGACTTTGCTACCGAGGTGCAACGCCAACACAACCTCCTCATTATGGCAATAAGAAGTGACAACGGCTCCGAGTTCAAGAACTATACACTCAATGATTTTCTTAGTGATGAGGGGATTCGACATCAATATTCCGCTGCTTACACCCCTCAACAAAATGGTGTTGCGGAGAGGAAGAACCGGACTCTTATGGATATGGCAAGATCTATGATGGCGGAGTATAAATCCCGCTATAACTTTTGGGCGGAAGCCATCTCCACCGCTTGCCACTCCTCTAACCGGCTCTATCTCCGCAAGGGCTTGAACAAGACTCCATATGAAATACTCACCGGGAACAAGCCTAATATCTCATACTTCAAGGTGTTCGGGTGTAAGTTTTTCTACAAAATCAAAGGAGTTCGTTTGTCTAAATTTGCTCCTAAAGCTTTGGAGGGTATATTTGTTGGTTACGGTGCCGAATCTCACACTTATAGAATATTTGATGTATCCTCCGGGATTATCATTGAATCTTGTAGTGTGAAGTTCGAAGAAAATGATGGCTCCCAAGTGGGGCAAGTTGATGTTTGTGCAGGTGATAAAATACCTCAAGATGCCATAGTAAGAATGGGTGTGGGATTTTTCCGCTCCATTGAGGGACACGGTGTGGCGTCTCGGGAAGAACTATGCTCTACCCACTACAAAAATAACCCCTCTAAAGCAACGCATACTTGGCAACTCTTCAAATATTCGTTGTAAAATTCTATCGTAGATACAGATGTATGTGTTGACCACCTTAGGGATTGCAACCGTGGAAAACAAAACCTAAAAGCCCAGCCCACTTAGCACGATCAATAAGTTCTCTAACCCACCGACCACGAACCCAGGATTAACGCATGACCGCAACCTTGCAGTTTCCTCCTCCCCTCCCGAAACCTAGCCGCCTCCCTCTAATTCTCTTGGGCACCTCACGGCCATTCACGATGCCTCCCTGGCCGGTGATCCGTGGTAGCCGGATTGCAGCATGGAAGTCCTGTTGGCGGAGAACCTTGTCCGGTCTCCTATTGCCGCGGTGCGGGCTCTCCACGGGATGGGGACGCAATCGCCCAGATCAGTCTCTCGTGTGTCGTGTGGATTAATCTCAGTAGGACAATTCCGTGATGGGATGAATCTCGATGCACACAATTCTGCGATGGTGGCAGCTGATTATGGGGACGACGTGGAGGTGAAGTGGTTCAGGATTTCTATTCCCGTTACTGCAGGTGAGTTACTCATTCACGTGAGAGCTGGGAGGGTCTCTGATATTAGTGCCAAGAATTTGTCTTGGGTGAAAAATTTCAGGTTGTAATCGTTATTGTTGCCGCAGCGATATCCCCATGTTATGTCTCATGCTGTCAACGGCGAACCAAACAAGTATTGCAGGCCACACGTTCTCGTTCCTTGCAACGTGAGATCATTCAATAAGCAGTGTGTTCTGATGGTTAAGGTAATATTATACAGTAGCCAGTAGGAGGTACGGCTGTCAGTTTAAGGCACTGCATGATTTAGGCGATAACTTGCCTGTCCTTGTTGTTCAAAGTCTCTGCAGTCTATGATGGATATAAATTATCATCAAATTGAAAACATGTTTTTAAATTCATTGTTTTAATAGATTTAGTTAATTCCCAAGTACTCCCTTCTCTTACAGGAAGGAGGCAAAGATACTAAGGTCATCTGTGAGGGGCTTGTGGCCATGCAAAGATGCTTGTATGTTTACCCCGAATACTGCACAGAAAAAAGGTAGGACTTTCTGGCGAGATCCCAAATTATGTATGCTCTGTCGATCAGTTAAAAAATATATTTTGTTTTCTGTTAGATGGGTTCATTTAGATACAATGGTTGCTATTTCTTAACCAGATTTCATCCTGTATTTCCATCTATGTGGTAGCCACTGTGACGTGCGTGTCTGGAGCTATTTCAATTGCAAAGGGTAGCACAAACGATCTTGCATGCTGACTTAACTTTGTCATCCATCCAAGGTGAGCTTAGCTAAATTTATTTAAGCAACTACTTAGTAGAATTTACTACACGCAACACTGTTTTTTGCCGCTTTTTATACTGAAAACTAAAATTTGTATTTGCAGGTGCATGTGCAGGTGCCATACAAGGTCCCATATGTCAGCAATACTATATTTGGATATCAGCTCTTAACATTCTTGGGAAATATTAGAAACAATATAGTGGACTTGGTAGAATGTCATATTTTGATGCAAGATTGTAAAGTTTCTAGTTTTCAGGAAAATTCTATGTATGAGATGGTGGTTTCAATAATAAATATTTAATTATTTGTCATGCAATACCTTCATGTGTTTTCTATGTCTTATATAAGTTGTGTTCCCTTGCGAGAAAAAGAAACCTACCACCGTTTAGAGTGAGCAAACTATCTAAGCCAGGAAATAATATTTTCAATATACCAAAATTCGCATATGTGTGAGATTTCTCTAGCAACACGTATAATTGTTGTTCGTACACCGTAGCTACTTTGCAACGCTTGTCCAATTGGTTACCAACGGACCTATATGCGTTGCCTTATACCCTTGCAACACCCAAAAACGCAACACATTTTTATCGTTGGTATATGCCCTAGCAACGCCTAAATTAACATTTAGATACAGATAATTGCGTTGCTGTAGGAGGGGTTTTGTTGTAGTGACCACGGTGGAGCCCTCATCTTCTCAACATCAACAAACCCTACCTAGTGAAGCAAATGATGCACCAACCCAAGAACAAGAACAAGACTCTCCCTCTTGTGTGCAATATCAAGGACAAGATCAAGGTCAAGATCAACCAAGCATTCATGATGGCTCCAATGAGGATCCAATCAACTCTTGCCCTTCTCCGAATATTGTTCAAGATCAAGCACATGAGAATGAGCAACCCCAAGCAATTGAGGAAGCTCAAGTTGAAGGTCAAGATGGGGACCCAAATGATCAAGTTGATCAAGTGACAACTCCAAGGCCAAGAAAGACCAAGGAGGAGATCGAGCCCCGTCGTCTAGCAAGAAGAGATAGGAACCTCGAACTTCGTGGACACACTCATGACAATGTTCTTGGTGATGTAAGGACAAAGGTTTCCACAAGAAGGCAATTGGCTAACTTTAGCCATCATCATGCTTATATCTCCTTAGTGGAACCCAAGAAAGTATTTGAAGCCCTTGAAGATTTGGATTGGTTGGAAGCTATGCATGAAGAACTCAACAACTTCAAGCGCAAAAAAGTGTGGACCTTAGTAAAGAAGCCAAAGGAGTGCCACAATGTTATAGGCACTAAATGGCTTTTCAAGAACAAGCAAGATGAGTTTGGAAATGTTGTGAGGAACAAGGCAAGATTGGTGGCTCAAGGGTTCTCTCAAGTTGAGGGAATTGACTTTGGAGAAACCTATGCTCCCGTGGCTCGCCTTGAGTCCATCCGTATCCTTCTTGCTTATGCTTCGCATCATAACTTTAAGTTACAACAAATGGATGTGAAAAGTGCATTTCTTAATGGTCCTTTGCATGAAGAGGTTTATGTTAAGCAACCCCGGGGTTCGAGGATCTCAACTTTCCTAACCATGTCTACAAGCTTGATAAAGCACTTTATGGTCTCAAACAAGCTCCTAGAGCTTGGTACGAGCACCTTAAGGAATTGTTGGTAGGCCGTGGGTTTGATGTTGGGCTAATCGACCCCACTCTTTTTACTAAGAGGGTCAATGGGGAGCTTTTCGTTTGCCAATTATATGTTGATGATATTATATTTGGCTCGACTAACAAAGCTTTCAATGATGAATTCTCAAAGCTTATGACTGATATGTTTGAGATGTCTATGATGGGAGAGATGAAGTTCTTCCTTGGTTTTGAGATCAAGCAATTGAGGGAACGAACCTTCATCAATCAAGCAAAATATCTCCAAGACATGCTCAAGAGGTTCAAGATGACCGAGATGAAGGGTGTGGCCACTCCTATGGTCACCAAATGTCATCTTGCACTAGATCCCAATGGTAAAGAGGTGGATCAAAAGGTATATCGCACTGATTGGATCCTTGCTTTACCTTTGTGCATCTAGACCGGACATAGTGTTGAGTGTTGGTGTGTGTGCAAGGTATCAAGCTTCTCCTAAGGAGAGCCACATGATGGCTCTCAAAAGAATCTTTCGATATTTGGTTGATACCCCAAGATATGGTATTTGGTACCCCAAAGGCTCAAGTTTTATTCTCAATGGTTATACCGATGCGGATTGGGCGGGTGACAAGGATGATAGGAAATCAACTTCCGGGGCTTGCCAATTCCTTGGTAGGTCCTTGGTGTGTTGGTCTTCTAAGAAGCAAAATTGTATATCTCTCTCCACCGCCGAAGCCGAATATGTTGCCGCCGCAAGTGGATGCACTCAATTGTTATGGATGAGCCAAACTTTAAAGGAATACGGTGTCATTTGCGACAAAGTGCCTCTATTATGTGACAATGAAAGTGCCATCAAGATTGCCTATAATCCGGTGCAACATTCAAGAACGAAGCATATTGAGATCCGGAATCATTTCATTAGGGATCATGTTGCCCGTGGTGATATTGAGCTTATCTATGTTCCAACCAAAGATCAACTTGCCGATATATTCACGAAGCCTCTTGATGAAGCAAGGTTCACTTATTTGAGGAATGAGCTAAATATCATTGATTCAAGGAGTATAGCTTGACCATCTTGCAAACACACTTTTGTCTCAAAACTTTATTTGGTTTAGATGTGGGCATGGAAATAGGGGGAGTGCGGTTTAAATTATTGAGCTATCCCTCCCCCATAATGCCAACATTAAGAAATCATTCTCTTTATATCATATGTTGATATGTGAGCTTAAATGATGAGTAGTGGCTTGGACCCAAGATATATCTTCGCGGTGCCATGCCACAACACTCATATATGGTGGCCTAGGCCACCACACTCTTCTTTGTGAAGAGTTGGAGTTATTTGGATCTTATCGCCTTTTATTTGACAACTCCTTGTTCTTATGGGAAATCACTCTAGTTTGGCCTTATTTGCTCATATCTTGCAAACTTGAGTGATCATGTACCATTTACAGTTTGAATCCTCTAAACCTAAGCCTACACTCTCCTATAACCCACTTCCATCTTGCTCATTTGTCATGTCTTGGTAAAAACTTGGAGTTTGAGGATTTTCGGTCGGATGATCTAGGTCGCCCAATCTTATTGGTAAATGTGCTTCTTATATGTGACGTGATACATTATTGCATCACATATGGGTCTATGCAAATAACCAACAAAAGATAGGCAGGATTTCCGGTGTTACGGAATTTCCGAGAACCGGATAATCCGGCCCTGTGGCGCCCCGGAAAATCCGGCCCGGCCGGATTATCCGCCCTTACTTAGGGCCGGATTATCTGGCCTGGGCTGACCCTGAAAGGGCTGAGGACGAGGCCGCGGGGGGCAAACGGTTCACACCGCGCCTCTCTCTCCTCTCTCTCCTCTCAAGGTCGCCGGAGCCCCTCCTCCTCGCCGGAGCCGCCCCGTCCACTCCCTCCCGGAGTTTTTGGGTGGATCGGGTGCTCCTCCTCCCTAGCTACCTTCTCCTCCAAGCGGCTTTCGCAATGGATGCGGGTATGACTCACAATCCCTAACCCTAGGTGTTGTGATTTATATGTGCTATTTTCTTGGTGGATTTGGTGTCTAGTTGTTCCAAATCGTTTGTAGTATACTCCTCTTGCATGCTATGAGGCCGATCTGGTCATAGACAAGTTTTGATTGGAAGAAGCCGCAAGATTCGCAGGGCCGGATTATCCGGCCCCCGCACAGACCGGATTATCCGGTCTGGCCGGATTATCCGCCCCCAGGGGACACCGGATTATCCGGCCTGGAGCTTCATCGCCGTTGCGGTTCTGTTTTAATCTATCATGTCTAGACTTGTACCGACTTATAGTATGTGTCTAGAGTACATTACTATATCATACATGACTTATGAGCATTACCTTCTCTTTGCTATCCATCTTTGCTATTCACAGGTCGTACTTCTCGGGGTGCTCGGAGACGCCCAAGGGCTGACCGCTCAAGTGATGAGTTCGCCTCCAACGCTCCTCGCAAGTCAACCTCATCTAGGCACAAGAACAAGGCTTCCAGGGAAAACTACAAGACTATGGACATTGTCTCTTATGCAGCAATCCGTATGAAGAACTGGTATGAAGACCTCCCAAGGGATGAAGAGACAGAGGGCAGAAAATACTGGTGCATGGAGCAGGAGTTCATCTATAAAGATATCTATGAGCCCATGAAGAAAGTTCGCCCCATGCAAGTTATCGATGTGGATCTTCTGGCAGTCAACAATCATTTTGAGGATGCCATCTGGGTGACTGGTAAGACGGGCTTGCAGGATCTCATGAAGATTAAATGTGACTATAGTCCAGAGTTGGTGAAGCGAGTTCTTTGCTACCTTGGCCATCAAGAAAGATGAGGACCGCACTATGGAATGGATGTCCGGCTCCACTCACTCGTATGGCCACCTTGCGCCGTTTCTGCTGGTATTCTTGGAGTTCTCCGCGAAGGAGGTCGTCGTCTCCATGGACCTCAGAGGGCAGATAAGAATGCACTGTTTGATCTCTACACATCTGCTGGAAAAGTGGGAGAGTCCAAGGGGCTGCTTACCATCTATGGTCAGTTACTCAGGTTCTTTCGGTCCACCATTGCTCCTAGTGGTGGTAACAATGATGCAATCCGGGGAACTCTTGTGGATCTCATGTACCTCAGCTTTCGATGTGCTCGTGATGAGAATGAGGAACGCAACTACACTATTGATATCATGGACTACATCTTCCATGAGATTCGTGATGCCATGGTCTCCCGGACTACTATACCTTACGCACCATATATCCAGCTCCTCATCAACAACACTGCGGGCGTGAGTGGTGAAGACTTGAGTGGGTATCTTTTGGTGAAGCACTCTGTCAAAAAGGCCTACAAGCTTAAGCCAGTTTCCTCTACTGTACCTCCACCCGACTCCTTCATGGGTGATGCTCGTTCTAGTGGATTTGCTCCTGCTCGCCATCCTGACCTCCCTGCTATGAAGAAACAAGTGAACAGGCTCAGTTGGTTTCAGCGTTACGTCCTTTGCATGAACATTGAGATCCATAAGGAGAACTATGCGGCCAGCCGAGAGTGTTCGAGATTAAGCATACTCGGGCGGTTATTACGCACAAGCTCGGTGGTGAGCAAGGACCCCCTCCTCGGCCTCCGGTTCACCCGGGTTACGGTGGGTGGCATTACGCACCAGGTTCCGTGGAGTGACCTTGATGATTGCATTCAAAGGTCCAGCCTCACTCGCCGCTCTCCGGATGCCCCAGACACTGATGAGGATGAAGAAGAAGAAGAAGAAGAAGAAGAAGAAGAGGCGCACGAGTCCGATGATGAAGATGCCTCCGAGTGATCCCCATGGGGCGTGTAGCATCGCGCTTGTCCGCTTTTTGGCGTCTCGATGCCAAAGGGGGAGAAGCGTTCTATTAGGAACTCTCTCGGGGATTTGCATGGTTTGGGCACAAGCATATGCGTTTATCATTCCTTTATTGCTTGTGTTCCCTCTTATTTGAACTATTTGCTTTGGTTGTGTTCCGTTTAAAACTATGTGCTATGTGGTGTGAGACATTGTTATGGTTTTCGGATTTCTATATGTTGAGATCAAGGCTATTATATTATGTGTGATTCTATATCTCCGTATCATATATCTACACATGGGTATGATTTCTAGCATCCTATCTCAACTTCATATATGTTTATGTCTCTTGTGAGAGCTCATGATGGATACCTCTTGTGTTGAGGCACCTCGCTCCTATGTGTTGTGTATTTGTATTCAAATGCAAATTACTTATATGCACACATGTAGGTGGAGTGCCTCTATGTTTTGCCATCATGCTTGTCTCTATAGTAATTCTCTTGCAAATCCGTATATTGTCATCAAACACCAAAATGGGGAGATTGAAAGAACATCTCTCATATTATGTTTTGAGTGTTTGATGTCAATGTATGTGATACACTAATGTTTGTTTAAGTGGTACAGGGATTATATAGATACATTTGTATGTGTGTTGGATGTGGTCAGTGCTGTCAAAAAGTATCAGCAAAAAGCTCACCAGGCCGGATATTCCCAAAATATCCGGCCCCCAGAATTTCGGCTAAGTACTTGAAGAAATGCAGCTCAGTATAGGGGCCGTACAATTGCCCGGATATTGTCCTGGTTTTGTCCCAGGGCCGGATTATCCGGGCCGGATATTTCAGGAATATCCGGGCCCCTCGAAAACGGCTAAGGACCTGAAGAAAAGCGTGTCTGGATAGGGGCCGGACAATTGCCCGGACATTGTCCTGGTTTTGTACCAGGAGGCCGGATTATCCGGGGGGGGATTATCCGGCCCTAACTTAGGCCGGATTATCCGCCCCCCCCGAAAGCTCAACGGCTGGATTTTGGGGAGGGTATTTATACCCCTCTTCTTCTTCCTTCCCCCTTTGCTCAATCATTGCACAAGAAATCGCCAAGCTTCACCTCCATTAGAGCCACCTCAAGAAACACAAGATTTGCAAGATCTCCTTCCTCCCCCAACCAAATCTCTTGATCTTTGGAGATTCGAAGGAGAAGCCACCGATCTACATCCTCACTGAAGCGTTTTTCATTTCCCCCTCATTTGTTTGATGGATCTCATGCTAGTGTTCCTATTTGGTTCCCTAGTTGATTTGTGTTGATGTGTTGTTGTTGATTGTTGTATTGT
This sequence comes from Lolium rigidum, assembly GCF_022539505.1. Lineage (NCBI taxonomy): Eukaryota > Viridiplantae > Streptophyta > Magnoliopsida > Poales > Poaceae > Lolium > Lolium rigidum. Next base: position 160,900,475 of record NC_061508.1, read on the forward strand.
TACAGATTTGGGAGCCTCCAATTCAGTTGTGGATGTGTGCCCCAAGACCCTTGTAAAGGCCCGGTTTCCGCCTCGAGGAAATCCCTTAGTGGAAGTGGGCTAGGCCTTTGTGGCGTTGCTCACAGGAGATCTGAGTGAAGCCTTCATGGTTGTTGGTTTGGCTTTCATAGCAACCACACTCCTCCAAACGTAGACGTACCTTCTTGCAAAGGAAGGGAACTACGGGAATCATCTCCGTGTCATCGCGTGCTCCACTCTCGGTTACCTCTATCCTATTCTATCTCTTATATTGTGTAGCTATATCTTGCTTAGTTGCTTATCTTGTCATATAGGTAAATTCACTTAGTTGCATATCTAGAGAATTTACTATTGTGTCAAGCCTAAATTGAAAAAGAACTAAAAATTGGTTAGCACCTATTCACCCCCCCCCCCTCTAGGTGCGGCATACGATCCTTTCATAAGCCTAAGTTTTCCATACCCAAGTTTGAAGGAGGAGCTGATGTTGAAGAATACCTCACTTGGGAGCTCAAGATTGAGAAGTTATGGAACTTACATCCAAACTACACTGAAGATAGGAAGATCAAGCTTGCTTCTTCCGAATTTGATGGCTATGCATTGCGTTGGTGGGATGCACTGGTTTGTAATCGCCAGGAGGATGGTGAGCAGCCTATTGTCACATGGCGTGCTATGAAGGAAGCGATGAATTCTCGTTTTGTGCCCACTAATTATTTGCGTACAATATATGATAAGTTGACCCTATTGAGGCAAGGTGTGAAGACTGTCGATGAATACTACATGGAGATGGAGTTGCTTATGCAGCGTGGCCGTGTCCGTGAGTCTCTAGAGATGACAATGCAGCGTTTTCTCAACGGATTGAAGTATGATATCAAAGTCATTGTTCGTCAGTACAGTTACACCAATATGAATCAATTGTTACATCATGCAAGAGAAGCTGAATCACAGATGGCTGAAGAAGCAAAGGTTAAAGGTCGTGCTACGGGAGCTGGGCATTTTACACCCCGCGCGCCCCCATCCACGGCGCCGGCGCCTTCGACGCGCTCCGCCCCTTACTCTACTCCGCCTAGCAAGTCCGAATCTACTGCAAGTACGAGTGGTTCTGGCGTGTCTACCGCGCGCAATCGTGATATGGCTTGTCATACATGTGGTGGCAAAGGTTACTTCAAGAGAGATTGTCCTAACCGCAAAGTCATGATTATCAATGAGGACAATGAGTACGAGACTGGAGATGATGTTGATCCTAATGCTCCAGAAGATGATGACTATGACAACGATGGTGAAGATGCATATCCGTCCGATGCTCGCACCATTGTTGTGTCGCGAGCGTGCTCTTAATGTGTTGCCTAGTGCATCTACTCAGCGCTGCAATTTGTTCCAAACAAAGGCTTTAGTTGGTCCTGACAAGGCTTGCAAGGTCATTATTGATGGCGGGAGTTGCCGCAATTTAGCAAGCAAGGAGTTGTGTACCAAGCTGAAGTTGAAGTATCTACCGCATCCGCATCCATATTATATTCAGTGGTTGAGCGACAATGGTGAGATGAAGGTAAACCACATGGTGCGTGTTGAGTTTGAGATTGGACCGTACAAGGATTGCATTGATTTTGATGTGGTTCCTATGACGGTTTGTCACCTACTATTGGGTCGGCCTTGGCTCTATGACCGTTATGTGCAACACAATGGCCGTGCCAATACATATCACTTGGAGTTCAAGGGCAATAAAATCAATTTACAGCCTATGACACCACAGCAAATTGTCAATGAATCTCGTCAGAAAGTTGAAGTAAACTTGGAGGATGCTTCTTTAGATTGGCGAGAGAATTGTAATGTTGTGAGTGATATAACGAAAAGTGAGAGAGTGAATTCCTTAGTCTCATTAGCCACCAAAGAAGACATGAGAGAATTTAGTGAGGACCCTACAGCCATGCCACTTGTGCTTTTGTACAGGGGTACGGTTGTCGCGACCCCGGAGGTCAGGGCTAGACAAACCCAGATATCACATCTGGCATAAGCCTAACCTAGATCTCTAGGGCCTACATGGTGAGATTCAGTAACACAACAGTGACTCTACGACTGAAAGCAAATATATTACAACTCTTAGCAGAGTTAAGATCCAAATTTATTACACGCATAGGTCACTGACCACAATTCAACAAGCAACGGAAAGCAAATTATGTTATTTAGATAACAAGGCTGCAAAGGGCCTAAGAGGCCATAACATAAGGCGACGTCCCAGCCCATAAGTCTCGGGCTGCCGCTCGAGGAACTCCGAACTACTCGTCGACGTCAAGGTAGAAGCCACCATCGGTTGGAAGGATTTCGTCCGAAACAAAGCATGCAAGGCTGAGTACAGGGGACTCGGCAAGACTTAGTACAACCTCGTTAGCAAAGCGGGTATGCGAGGCTTTATGTGGAGCTTATTTTGCGGAAAGCTCAGTTTTCCTTTGTAAACGGGAGGAAGCGGAAGGTCGTCTATTCGAGACCATTTTCAAAAGGGTAAGAGAGCGATATCAACTCTAGCTCTAAGATCATCATGTTGAATCCACCGAATCTTCATCATTACCTGAACCTATCACCTAGGATCACCCCTCGACACCCTGAGAAGGGATCCTTATTCACACGTTGACATCAAGTTTTACGATTAGGTTCAAGTTATCTATGATCATCACGTCCTTTCCCAAGTCGTCCGTAACCGTGGACACGGCTTCTCGAAAAGATTTACCATGCAGGGGTGTACAACTTTACCCACACGCGCCGACCGACTCTTAATGCCACTATAGATTAACACACTTCCTGGGTGTGCTTTGGCGAGAGGGTGGTCGACCAAAACCTTTCCCTTACTTCGCCTATTCCATGAGTCAAACTAGCCGGGAGCTCCGTCATCGTAGGTAGCCACTCTCCGAGGCGGTCCCGGTCATTATGCGCAGGGGATCCAGTTCAATGCCTCCATCATCCTTCACCCTAGCCACGCCCTGTATGATGCACTTTGAAAACCTTTTCCACCTTTCCCCATGTGTATGGCAAATGGAACTCGCAAACTAATTGACTCATGGGTAAGCTAGGCAAGTTCGGGCCAAGGGGTTCCCATTGGCCCCGTGTGGTTGTACGCTCAGTCTTGGTTCCAGAGGCAAGAACTCAGGTCCTAGTATCGGCGAGAACGAGTCAAATCACCACATCCCCATGTGGCGGCCCATCCAAGCCTTTAGCATGTTTATTAACATCATCAACGATCTTACCACGTCATCTGTCAAACTAGGTTCATTCATAGCTCCGATTCATCAACCGGATGGATCAGACTTCAACGACTAAGCATGGCTAAGCATAACACATATACGGCTCTAGCGATGCGAACAAGCTCGGACCTAGTTTTCTTGGGGAGCGGTGGATCGATAACTACGGGCTACAAGGATGGAATTATGCACACATAGGATATCTACAACTGCCGATAAAACATATTTGAAGCGGATGCAATATGTAAGAACCAGAAGTAAAGCATTTCGAAACCATAAATGAACCAGGTTAGGGCTTGCCTTGTCCCTCGTTGTTCTGACGCTGCTCTTCGGTGGCGTTGACCTCAGGCTCGCGTTCGGTCCCTATCGTGAAGAACCAAACACCGGAAAGGAAGAGCACAATCAAGACAGGGTATAATGCAATGCACATACAATATGATGACATGTCATATTAAGGGGTTTGGGTAACCCTAGGTGCATCGATGGAAATTAAAGGGGTTCGGCTTCGAACCCAGACATATGAGAGGGGTCAAATTAGGGTTTCTACTAAGGCTCATATTTAATTGGTTCAAAGATGTATGAAACATGGATAAACAACTAGGATTTGTTTTTCTGATCATTTTGATATATAATTTTATATTTTTCTGATTTAAAATGAATTACTTATGAATTTCCAAAGTTTAATTCATTTTAAAACAATTTCTGAAAATTATACAAAAATAATAAAAGTTGGACCCACATGTCATAATTTTATTCTTTTCTAAACATTTATGGAATTAATAAAATTCTGACCGGGGGACCCACATGTCATATTATTTTTCTATTTACGAAAATATAGAAAAGAATTTACGAGAAAATAGGAAAAAGAATAATGACGTCACGGCGACGTCGGCATGACGTCGGCGCGGCCATGAGCTCGCGAGTGCCGATGCAATCGGCCGATTGAGGCCGTAATCGAGCGCGTGCACGGGGGCAAATGGCGCAGCTCGACGCGGGGAGGCGTTTGGTGGCCGCGCCGCCCGCTATTGGCCACCGGAGCGTGGCCGGCGGCGAGCTCGAGCGGCGGCCGGGGCAGGTGCCCGACGCGGCGGCGCTAGGGAGCGGGAGAGGGCGAGCCGAGGGGACCAGGAGGGAGAGGAGCTCACCGGGAGCGCGATGGCGAGGTCGGCGGGCGCCGGGGAAGCTCGCCGGCGACGAATTTGGCCGGAGGCCGGCCGGCAGACGGGTTAGGGTTAGGGTTGCTGGGGGCTTCGGGGCCGCGGGGGAAGGGGAGAAGTGGGGCTAGGGTTCCTCGGGGCGGCGGCGGCGAGCTTTTGTAGGTCGCCGGGGCGGCGGGGATGATCGGGGCCGGCCGAGGCCATCGGGCGGCCGGGCTGCGCCGGGCGGCAGCTTGGAACGGCGGGGGAGACGACGGGATTTTGCAGAAAACCCCCTGCGGGGTGAGTTGGGCTGGTGGGGGTGCGGCTGGGCCGACTTGGGCCGCGGCCAGAGAGAAAGATAGAGGGAAAGAGAGGTGGGCTGAGCCCAGGGAAGAGAGGAGAGTTCTCTCTCTATTTTTTTCTGGTTTTTATTTCTCATTTTTGTTTCTCTTTTCAAAACCAATTTCAAATCTGTTTTGAATCAAATTTTGACAACTCAAAATTACCATAGAATAAAAGAACAGACATGGACTTACTGAATAACAACAATGCCATGTTGTTTATTGATAAATCTTAAGAGATTTTGAACGGAGAAGAAACAGAGAGAGATTTGCATAATTGAAAATTATTAAACTTTGATGCAAAATTTACTCAAATGCAAACTACATGCATGAGATGCACATGATCACTCATTTATTTATAAATACAAGGTTGGGATGTTACAACTCTACCCCCCTTACAAGAATCTCGTCCTCGAGATTCCTAGATTTTAGAAAAGAAGGAAGGGTACTCAGATCGTAAACGATCTTCTCGTTCCCGAGGTTGCTTCTTGCTCGGAATGATTAGACCACTGAACTTTCGGGAACTTGATGCTACGACGTCGAGTTTTACGCTCGGCTTCATCAAGGATACGAACAGGATGTTCTCGATAGGTTAGATCCTCTTGGAGGTCAAGAGTCTCGTGATCAACACCACGGATAGGATCTTTGAAGCAACGCTTGAGTTGGGACACATGGAAAACATCATGAACTTCAGGAAAGTTGGAAGGTAACTCCAACTTGTAAGAAACATTGCCACGCTTGGCAAGGACGCGGAAAGGACCAACATAGCGAGGAGCTAGTTTGCCTTTGATACCGAAACGACGGACACCCTTGAGAGGAGTGACTCGAAGATAAGCTTGATCACCAATTTCATACTTCACTTCTTGATGATGGCGATCATAGTAGCTCTTTTGACGTGGTGAGCGGTTTTCGGACGCTCGCGAATTATGCGAACTTGATCTTCTGTTTCATTGATTATATCTGGTCCAAAGAACTTTCTTTCTCCGGTTTCGGACCGAGTTCAAAGGAGTTCTACACCTTCCGCCATACAAAGCTTCAAAAGGTGCCATGCCCGAGTCTGGATTGGAAAGTCTGTTGTTATAGGTGAACTCGGCAAATGGAAGGCACTTTTCCCAATCTTTACCGAAGGATATAACACGGAGCCCCGAGCATGTCTTCAAGAATTTGATTCACTCTTTCGGTTTGACCACCGTTTTGAGGATGATAGGCATGTCTTGAAGGAAAGACGAGTTCCCATAGCTTTACGAAAACTTTCCCAAAATTTGGAAGTAAACAAGCTTCCACGATCGAGAGATGATCTTCTTGGGAACACCATGAAGAGTGACTATCCGGGACGTGTATAGATCGGCCAGTTGATTAGCACGAATATCTTCCCGAACAGGAAGGAAATGAGCAACCTTGGACAGACAGTCAACCACTACCCATGTAGCATCTTTTCCATTTTTGGTCTTAGGGAGACCGGTAATGAAATCCATGCCAATTTCATCCCATTTCCACTCTGGAATTGATAGAGGTTGGAGAGTGCCAGCAGGTCTTTGATGTTCAGCTTTTACGCGACGACAAACGTCGCATTCGGCAATAAACTTAGCGATCTCTTGCTTCATCCCAGACCACCAGAATCTTTGGCGGAGATCCCGATACATCTTGGTACTACCAGGATGGATGGAGAGGGGTGATTCATGAGCTTCTTTAAGGATTAGCTCTTTGAGATCCGATTTATCCGGCACGACTAGACGCTTACCGAAATAAACGGTACCTTGATCATCGATGGAGAAACATTTAGCAACTCCGCTAGCAATGTTCTTCTTGATCTCGGTAATGCCAGAATCTTGCTTTTGAGCCTTATTGATCTGGTCTTCAAGAGAGGGCTTCACCTCTAGATTAGCAAGGAATCCACTAGGAACAATCTCAAGGTTGAGTTTTGCAAGTTCCTCATAGAGAGAAGGTTGCGCTTGCTTAACCATCAGATTGTTGCAATAGGACTTCCGACTTAGCACATCAGCAACGACATTGGCTTTGCCGGGTTTATAGTTGAGACCCAAGTCATAATCTTTTATGACTTCCAACCATCTTCTCGTCCGTTATTCAGATCCGGTTGGGTGAAAAGATACTTCAGACTTTGATGATCTGAGTACAACTCGCAACGATTACCATAAAGGTAAGGTCGCCATTGCTTAAGAGCATGGATCACAGTTGTAAGCTCGAGATCGTGAGTAGGATAATTTAGCTCATGTGGTTTCAACTGTCGAGAGGCATAGGCCACCACATGGCCATCTTGCATCAACACACATCCGAGCCCTTGGAGAGAGGCGTCGCAATAGACAACGAAGTCTTTGCTTGTGTCCGGAAGGACGAGCACGGGAAGCGATAGTCAGCTTGGTTTTCAAAACCTGGAAACTTTCTTTAGCATTTTCTGACCATTCAAACTTCTTGTCTTTCTTGAGAAGATCAGTCATTGGCTTGGCAATCTTGGAGAAATTTTCAATGAATCGGCGGTAATAACCTGCCAGACCGAGAAAACTTCGAATCTCCTTAGCTGACTTAGGTGTTTTCCAGTCAAGAACGGCTTGAACTTTATCTGGAATGACTGCAACACCTTTTTCAGAGATAACATGACCAAGGAATATGAGCTCTTTTAACCAGAACTCACATTTAGAAAACTTGGCGTAGAGACGGTGTTCACGAAGTTTGGTTAGCACCAGACGTAGATGTTCATCATGTCCATCTTCAGTTTTGGAGTAGATCAGAATATCGTCGATGTAGACCACGACGAACTTGTCAAGATACTCCATGAAAACAGAGTTCATGAGCCGCATAAAAGTGGCTGGAGCATTTATGAGGCCAAAGGACATGACAGTGTACTCGTAAAGACCATAACGAGTTGTGAACGCTGTCTTTGGAATGTCCTCCTTGCGGATTTTGATTTGATGGTATCCTGATCTCAAATCCATCTTTGAGAAGACTGTGGCACCGGAGAACTGATCAAAAAGATCATTGATTATAGGAAGAGGGTATTTGTTCTTGATTGTCACTGCGTTGAGCGGATGGTAATCAACAACCAGCCGCGGAATGTTGGTATCTCTCTTCTTGACAAAGAGGGCAGGGCAACCCCAGGAAGAAGTACTGGGTTGTATGAAGTTCTTCTCTTCTAACTCCTCTAACTGTTTCTTCAGTTCAACCAACTCTTTTGGAGGCATACGATATGGTCTCCGGGAAACAGGGGAAGTTCCGGGAACCAACTCAATGACAAAGTCCACACTTCGATCAGGTGGCATGCCAGGTAACTCTTCGGGAAAGACATGCGGAAAGTCACGGACCACCCAGACATCAGAGATTTCTGGTTTAGGCAGGGCTTCAATGGCATACAACTCGGCTTCAGGGGTAAACCTTGCCGACGGAGGTATTGCGGATGGAGCCCAGTATAGAATGCTTTTGCCAGAAAGATCGGTCAGTACAATAGACCTGGCTGAACAATCAATGACAGCCTTATGCTTTACTAGCCAATCCATGCCCAAAATGACATCAATGTCAGTGGACTTGAGGGCAATGAGAGAGGTGGGGAACAACAGATGCCCTATACTGATTATAACCTCAGGAGTAATCCAAATGGTTTGCCAATGAGAACCAGGAGTTGTGATCTCTAGAGGGGAGGGTATTGTCTCGAAGGGTATATCATGCTTTCTTGCAAACTCTTGGGATATGAATGTATGCGATGCTCCGGAATCAAACAGAACTGTAGCTAGGATTGAGTTTATATAGAGCGTACCCATTAGGACGCTTGGATCCTCTTCAGCCTCATCAGCAGAGACATGGGTCAGACGAGCACGACCAGAGGAATATTTGTCATCCTTCTTGGGCTGAGAATAACCACGACCAACAGGCTTATGGGGGCACTCCTTTGAGTAGTGGCCAGGCTGACCACAAGAGTAGCAAGCACCACTAGGCACGAGTACCCATGGCGGGACGATAGCTTGAACCACCGGAGGGTGGCTTAGAGTTATTGCCGGAAGACCTTGGTGCATAGGGAGCACGAGGTACGAGCCATCGTAAGGGATCCGGACTCGGCGCTTCTTGTTGTGAGAGGAAGACGCACGAGAATCACCTTCTTCACGCTTCTTGGATTTTTCCATATCCTTCCTTCCGTTCTCCATCGGAAGAGCACGGTTATGCGAGGTCTTGGAATGACTCGGAAGGTGAAAGGCAGCATCTCATAGCGAAGCTCGGGGTTAAGTCCCTTGCGGAACAGATCTTGCTTGTCAGCATCATCAACCACATCACGTGGTGCATAGCGAGACAACTGAGTGAACTCACGTCCATATGTCTCCACATCCATCTTCCCCTGACTGAAGTCCAGGAATTCCCTCCTTTTGATGTCCATGACAGTCTTGGGGATATAGGCTGCACGGAAAGCTGTGACGAATTCCTCCCAGGTAACATCATGTCCTGGCGCTTGAAGAGCCAGAAAACCTTCCCACCAAGAACCAGCTGCACCTTCTAACTGGTAGGTGGCGAAGTTCACGCGTTCACCTGGTGGAACATGAAGAGCATTGAACTTGCGCTCGATGGTGCGAAGCCAATCATCGGCATCAAGAGGCTCCTTGGGGTGGGTGAAGACGAGGAGGCGGTGCACGGATGAAGTCCCCAAGTGTGACACAGTTGTCGGGACGACGCTCTGTGTTTTGAGCTACACGCTCCAGGAGTTGTTCATTCCTCAGGCGGTTGGTCTCAATGTTGTTAAGAACCTGCGCCATTGTGGGAGGTGGTGGCAGTTCCTATTCAGCATTGTTTTGTCCATGTCGGTTACGACCACGACCACGACCAGCCATCCTGAAGAGAAAGACAAAGATCATGAGAAACAGATTCCTTGGAAAGGATTCAACGGAATGATTAGAAGGAACAAGATTCAGATCAACTGATGTAACTTTAGGAACACTGAGTTAAGCAACCAAGTACGGAGTACTTTTTAGAGAAAACAACCCAAACCCGTAGATCCTATAAGTTTGGAAATAACAGGGTAGAGGTAAAACCTTTTTCAATCAAAACAAGGTAAGATGACTCAGCATTAGAGTGACACCAGATAAGGAGTAAAAAGAATCCTATTCAGATGTTTTCGCAATTACTTTTAGGTTTCAAATAGTTTTCACAACTACTAGACTCAACATCGACCAATGGAAAGGGTTTCCTATAGGCAGTCCTGCTCTGATACCAAAACCTGTCGCGACCCCGGAGGTCAGGGCTAGACAAACCCAGATATCACATCTGGCATAAGCCTAACCTAGATCTCTAGGGCCTACAGGGTGAGATTCGGTAACACAACGGTGACTCTACGGCCGAAAGCAAATATATTACAACTCTTAGCAGAGTTAAGATCCAAATTTATTACACGCAGAGGTCACCGACCACAATTCAACAAGCAACGGAAAGCAAATTATGTTATCTAGATAACAAGAGCGCAAAGGGCCTAAGAGGCCATAACATAAGGCGACGTCCCAGCCCATAAGTCTCGGGCTGCCGCCCGAGGAACTCCGAACTACTCGTCGACGTCAAGGTAGAAGCCACCATCGGTTGGAAGGATTTCGTACGAAACAAAGCATGCAAGGCTGAGTACGGGGACTCAGCAAGACTTAGTACAACCTGTTAGCAAAGCGGGTATGCGAGGCTTTATGTGGAGCTTATTTTGCGGAAAGCCAGTTTTCCTTTGTAAACAGGAGGAAGCAGAAGGTCGTCTATTCAGACCATTTTCAAAAGGGTAAGAGAGCGATATCAACTCTAGCTCTAAGATCATCATGTTGAATCCACCGAATCTTCATCATTACCTGAACCTATCACCTAGGATCACCCCTCGACACCCTGAGAAGGGATCCTTATTCACACGTTGACATCAAGTTTTACGATTAGGTTCAAGTTATCTATGATCATCACGTCCTTTCCCAAGTCGTCCGTAACCGTGGACACGGCTTTTCGAAAAGATTTACCTCGCGAGGGGTGTACAACTTTACCCACACGCGCCGACCGACTCTTAATGCCACTATAGATTAACACACTTCCTTGGTGTCTTTGGCGAGAGGGTGGTCGACCAAAACATTTCCCTTACTTCGCCTATTCCATGAGTCCAACTAAGCTGGGAGCTCCGTCATCGTAGGTAGCCACTCTCCGAGGCGGTCCCGGTCATTATGCGCGGGGATCCAGTTCAATGCCTCCGGCATCCTTCACCCTAGCCACGCCCTGTATGATGCACTTTGAAAACCTTTTCCACCTTTCCCCATGCGTATGGCAAATGGAACTCGCAAACTAATTGACTCATGGGTAAGCTAGGTAAGTTCGGGCCAAGGGGTTCCCATGGGCCCCGTGTGGTTGTACGCTCGGTCTTGGTTCCGGAGGCAAGAACTCGGGTCCTAGTATCGGCGAGAACGAGTCAAATCACCACATCCCCATGTGGCGGCCCATCCAAGCCTTTAGCATGTTTATTAACATCATCACTGATCTTACCACGTCATCCTGTGAAACTAGGTTCATTCATAGCTCTGATTCATCAACCGGATGGATCAGACTTCAACAGCTAAGCATGGCTAAGCATAACACATATACGGCTCTAGCGATGCGAACAAGCTCGGACCTAGTTTCTGTTGGGAGCGGTGGATCGGTAACTCCGGGCTACAAGGATGGAATTATGCACACATAGGATATCTACAACTGCCGATAAAACATATTTGAAGCGGATGCAATATGTAAGAACCAGAAGTAAAGCATTTCGAAACCATAAATGAACCGAGGTTAGGGCTTGCCTTGTCCCTCGTTGTTCCGACGTCTGCTCTTCGGTGGCGTTGACCTCAGGCTCGCGTTCGGTCCCTATCGTGAAGAACCAAACACCGGAAAGGAAGAGCACAATCAAGACAGGGTATAATGCAATGCACATACAATATGATGACATGTCATATTAAGGGGTTTGGGTAACCCTAGGTGCATCGATGGAAATTAAAGGGGTTCGGCTTCGAACCCCGACATATGAGAGGGGTCAAATTAGGGTTTCTACTAAGGCTCATATTTAATTGGTTCAAAGATGTATGAAACATGGATAAACAACTAGGATTTGTTTTTCTGATCATTTTGATATATAATTTTATATTTTTCTGATTTAAAATGAATTACTTATGAATTTCCAAAGTTTAATTCATTTTAAAACAATTTCTGAAAATTATACAAAAATAATAAAAGTTGGACCCACATGTCATAATTTTATTCTTTTCTAAACATTTATGGAATTAATAAAATTCTGACCAGGGGACCCACATGTCATATTATTTTTCTATTTACTGAAAATATAGAAAAGAATTTACAGAAAATAGGAAAAAGAATAATGACGTCACGCTGACGTCAGCATGACGTCAGCGCGGCCATGAGCTCGCGAGTGCCGATGCAATCGGCCGATTGAGGCCGTAATCGAGCGCGTGCACGGGGGCAAATGGCGCAGCTCGACGCGGGGAGGCGTTTGGTGGCCGCGCCGCCCGCTATTGGCCACCGGAGCGTGGCCGGCGGCGAGCTCGAGCGGCGGCCGGGGCAGGTGCCCGACGCGGCGGCGCTAGGGAGCGGGAGAGGGCGAGCCGAGGGGACCGAGGAGGGAGAGGAGCTCACCGGGAGCGCGATGGCGAGGTCGGCGGGCGCCGGGAAGCTCGCCGGCGACGGACTTGGCCGGAGGCCGGCCGGCAGACGGGTTAGGGTTAGGGTTGCTGGGGGCTTCGGGGCCGCGGGGGAAGGGGAGAAGTGGGGCTAGGGTTCCTCGGGGCGGCGGCGGCGAGTTTTTGTAGGTCGCCGGGGGCGGCGGGGATGATCGGGGCCGGCCAGGCCATCGGGCGGCCGGGCTGCTGCCAGGCAGCAGCTTGGAACGGCGGGGGAGACGACGGGATTTTGCAGAAAACCCCCTGCGGGGTGAGTTGGGCTGGTGGGGGTGCGGCTGGGCCGACTTGGGCCGCGGCCAGAGAGAAAGAGAGAGGGAAAGAGAGGTGGGCTGAGCCCAGGGAAGAGAGGAGAGTTCTCTCTCTATTTTTTTTTCTGGTTTTTATTTCTCATTTTTGTTTCTCTTTTCAAAACCAATTTCAAATCTGTTTTGAATCAAATTTTGACCACTCAAAATTACCATAGAATAAAAGAACAGACATGGACTTACTGAATAACAACAATGCCATGTTGTTTATTTGATAAATCTTAAGAGATTTTGAACGGAGAAGAAACAGAGAGAGATTTGCATAATTGAAAATTATTAAACTTTGATGCAAAATTTACTCAAATGCAAACTACATGCATGAGATGCACATGATCACTCATTTATTTATAAATACAAGGTTGGGATGTTACAACGGTTTTGGTTTCTAACGACATGACCCCTCTTCCTCTTGGTGTTTCTAATGTTTTGCAGGAATTTGGCGACGTGTTTCCGGATGAGGTACCCGCAGGACTACCACCTTTGCGCGGTATTGAGCATCAAATTGACTTGATTCCCGGAGCTTCGCTACCCAATCGGGCACCATATAGAACGAACCCCGAAGAGACGAAGGAGATACAGAAGCAAGTACAAGCGCTACTCGACAAAGGTTATGTCCGCATAAGCCTTAGTCCTTGTGTTGTTCCTGTTATTCTAATTCCTAAGAAAGATGGTACTTGGCGTATGTGCGTAGATTGTAGAGCTATAAACAACATTACTATTCGATATCGTCATCCTATTCCCCGTGTAGAGGATATGCTAGATGAATTGTGTGGTGCTGCTGTGTTCTCTAAAATTGATTTCCGTAGTGGTTATCATCAAATTAGGATGAAAGAAGGGGATGAATGGAAAACAGCCTTTAAAACAAATTTTGGTTTATATGAGTGGTTAGTAATGCCTTTTGGTTTGACTAATGCACCTAGTACTTTCATGAGATTGATGAACCATGTTTTGCGTGAATTTATTGGCAAATTTTTGGTTGTGTACTTTGATGACATATTAATCTACAGCCGCAATGAATCCGATCATACTATTCATATTCGACATGTTTTGCAAGTGTTGCGTGATAATAAGCTCTATGGTAATCTTGAGAAGTGCACATTTTGCAAAGATAAGGTCGTATTTCTTGGTTATGTTGTCTCTAAGCATGGAGTAGAAGTAGATGTGTCTAAAACTGAAGCTATTCAAAATTGGCCTACTCCCATGAATGTGAGTCAAGTAAGAAGTTTTCATGGTCTAGCTGGGTTTTATAGACGATTTGTGCCCAACTTTAGTACTATTGCTGCACCCTTGAATGATTTGACTAAAAATGGTGTTGTCTTTGCGTGGGGCGCAGCCCAAGATCATGCTTTTGATGAACTTAAGAGATTGTTAACTTATGCACCGTTGCTTGCACTTCCTGATTTCAATAAGCAATTTGAGATTGAATGTGATGCTAGTGGTATTGGAATTGGTGGTGTGTTGATGCAAGAGGGTCGCCCCATTGCATATTTTTCTGAGAAACTTTCTGGTGCTAAGTTGAACTATCCTATATATGATAAAGAATTGTATGCTTTAATTAGAGTTCTTGAGGTTTGGCAACACTACTTGTGGCCAAAAGAATTTATCATACATTCTGATCATGAAGCTTTGAAATATTTGAAAGCCCAATCTACTTTGCATAAGCGTCTAGCTAAGTGGGCTGAGTTCATTGAGTCTTTTCCATACATTATTAAGCATAAGAAGGGAAAAGATAATATTGTTGTTGATGCTCTATCTAGGAAGAATATGCTATTAACTCAACTTGATGTTAAAATTCCTGGTTTAGAGATACTATGTGATTTGTATGCCACTGATCATGATTTTGCTGAACCATATCGCTTGTGTGTTATTGGTAAAGCATGGGAAAAATATCACATACATGATGGGTTCTTGTTTAGAGCTAACAAACTATGTGTTCCAGAATCGTCTGTGCGTTTGCTCTTATTGCAGGAATCACATGCTGGAGGTTTGATGGGTCACTTTGGGCGTGAGAAGACGTTACTCATGCTGGCTGACCACTTTTATTGGCCAAAGATGAGGCGGGACGTGGACAGGTATGTGAAGAGGTGCACTACTTGCAACAAGTCCAAGTCCAAGCTGAAGCCTCACGGTTTGTATACTCCTTTACCGGCACCTACTACACCTTGGGAGGATATTAGTATGGATTTTGTGTTGGGTTTGCCGCGTACTAAAAGAGGTCATGATTCTATATTTGTGGTAGTGGATAGATTTTCTAAAATGTCACACTTTATTGCTTGCCACAAGAGCGACGATGCGTCGCATATTGCTAACCTGTTTTTCAGGGAGATTGTACGTCTACATGGAGTCCCGGAGACTATTGTTTCTGATCGTGACGTGAAGTTTATGAGCTACTTCTGGAAGACGCTTTGGAGAAAGCTAGGGACGAAGCTGCTTTTCAGCACTACTTTTCATCCTCAAACTGATGGTCAAACTGAAGTGGTGAATCGAACATTGTCACAACTGTTGAGATCCATGATCAAGAAGAACCTGAAAGAGTGGGAAGAATGTTTGCCGCATGTGGAGTTTGCTTACAACAGGGTGGTACATTCTACCACAGAGCTGTGTCCCTTTGAGGTGGTCTATGGTTTCAAACTCATTACTCCACTTGATTTGTTGCCTTTGCCCATACATGAGAGAGTTAATATGGAGGCATCCAAGAGGGCAGATTTTGTACGGAAGATACATGTGAAGACTAAAGAGTTGATCGAGCAGAAAGGCAAGAGCAATGCTGCAAGGATGAACAAGAAGCGTAAGGAGATGATGTTCAAGCCTGGTGATATGGTCTGGGTACATTTTCGCAAGGATAGGTTCCCGAAGCTGCGGAAGTCTAAGTTGAAGCCTCGTGGTGCTGGTCCTTACAAAGTGCTTGCCAAGATCAATGATAATGCATACTCGATAGATCTTCCAGTTGATGAGTTTGGTGTTAGTAATTCTTTCAATGTTGCTGATTTGACACCATATGACGGAGAAGACCTTGGAGCGTAGGGGTCGACGCCTTTTGAAGGGGGGGAGATGATGAGGACATCCCTACCTCACTACTACCTCCGTCATTACAAGAAGATGATCCTGCTGTGAAGCTGAAGTCCGATGAAGTCAGGATTGGACCAATGACACGAGCTCGTGCGAAGCTACTTAAACAACATGTGAACTTGTTCCTAAACGATACTTTGATTGATGAGAACTTTATACTGCCTAAGTGCTATTACTTATGTATGATCAGGTATGGGGAGGGAACAAGCATCGCACGAGGAGGAGAGGAGCAGCTGGACCAGGAGATGGACGTGAAGCTGGACATGGAGTTGGACATGAAGACATCCCATGGACGCGCGAGGGAGGAGCGGGAGGCATGCGCGAGAGGGGAAGCTGAAGTTCAGGCCGGTGCCAGATCCGGTCCGACCGGCCATGCCGCCGGACCATCTGGTCCCAGGCCCGGTCCGACCGGATCCAGCGCCGGGTCCACCCGGTTTCAACCGGCCGCGGCGCTTGTGCCATCCGGGCACTATCCAGTAAGCCCGGGAGCCTCGCCCGGTCACCACCCGGCGCCAGGCCCGGTTTGAACCGGACCGGCCGGTCCCGCACCCGGTCGACCGGCCGCCAGACCGGCCGACTCCGAGTCTATCTCGACCAGATCTATTCTGGGTCGGTTATTTTCGTACTTTTTCGACCTGAGGTCGTCCTGGACGCCTATATAAGTCCATAGGACGCCCCCAAAGTTGCTTTAGACCACGTTTAAGATAAACCCTAGTTATTAGTTGTTTGCTCTGCAAAACTTTTGAATTCCCTACACCATATTGCTTGATATTGTGTAGATCTGAAAAGTCTTGTGTGATCTGCTGTTCCATTGGGAATTAGACGGTTGCAACTTACCGCTTCGTGGTCGGTGGCTACGTGCGCAAGTGTGTGGAGTTGCGAATATCTTGCAGGGTTGAGAGATGTTGCATTGGCGACAGGGACCAATCGAGAGATCTCGTTGCGTCATACAAGTTATCATCCACTTCATCAAGTTACCTCCGCTGCAATCACCCCGTGATCATCATCACCACCGTTGCTTACTGAGAAGATTGGGCCACCCCTTATCAGAACGTCACAAAAATAAGTCCTATTGAATAGAATCCTACAAAATATCCTTTTGAACTTATTCAAACCTAAAGGAGCTTCTTACGATATTGGGAGGAATCAATTTCCTACAAATTATCACTACACATTATAATGTCAATATATGTAGGAATATTTGCTCACCTATTAATAATAATTCTTTGAATCGTTTATATTGTTTTCCCCTTAAACTCATGCTAGAAATTATGTGGAATTGTAGTATGCGAAAGCATCCATACAAATTGTTGAGGATTCGTTATGTTGAATCAAGCGAACTTCACAAAAACAAGTCCTATTGAATAGAATCCTTAAAAATATCCTTTTAAACTTATTTAAATCTTAGGTTTAAAGGAGCTTCTTAGGATTTTGGGAGGAATCAATTTCCAATAAGTTTGTCTTGCGGTGTTTGTTTGGTTTATTGGGTTAGAAACCATATGGATTTGTGTATGGTCTACTTCACATGCATCTCTAAGAGGGAAAAAAATCGGTTGACTTCAATCTCATGGAGGGCCTTTATGGTTTATAGGACTTTGAAATGCCAGAAAAGAAAATAAAACATGTTTCCAATGAGATTTTATATCAGATCCCAAAAGATTTGAAGACAAAGTATTATGCAGTAGAACTTGTTTGATTGCACCCTACAGTGAACACATAATTATTCAGAAGTTGCATGCCATAGGTGATTTCGAAACAAAGGAAAATTCAATGATGTTAGGCCAAACGCATTTTTTCCATGAAACTGCAAAGTAAGCCATATGAAACATTCACTTGGTTAATGTTAAGGATCCACTTGCTACCAAATCGGTCTTTTGGGATAGCCCGTTTATAGAAATATCGAACATGGTATCGGAGCACCTAGGTCTTGGGTTTAAGTCTTAGTCATAACCCATTAATCCCTAATTTATACATCGAAGGTGAAAGGAGGCTCTTAAGTATATTATATCTCCACTTCCTATCAGATTGTTCTTTGGAATAGTTGAGTGATAGATGTATCTCAGTCCTTAAACCAAATATACTCCATAAACAAAATTCATATGAACACTACTAGGAAAACAACTACTAGTGGCACACTGGTTTTTAGTGTCTATGGCGCAAAAGCAATGCGTCACTACTAGCGCGCTAATGGTAGCGGATTACCTGTGGCACATCACCTTATTATGAGTCTAGATTGGTCATACCTCATTAAGAGAAGAGGGGAGTCCTTTGTGCATATCAACTAGTTGGTACATAACTCTAGAAATATATTTCCTAACCATTTTCAACGGTTCAGAATGATGAGTGAATTGGTTAGGTGCATACATACAGTTGTGGCTAGACGTTGAGGGTTCAATACTCAAGATATATATATATATATATATATATATATATATATATATATATATATATATATATATATACCAGCACTATTCTGCAACCAGTTGCAGAATAATATTCTGAGCACCGACTTGAACTTCTCTGGACACAAGGTTGAACTTCCTGGATAAGAGGGTTGACCTTTCTGTCGGAACTTACCTGAACTTCCCATTTTCTTGAAAGCAAGTGATTATACTAAGATTTTCTCAACCATTTGGCGGAAATGTGCAAATGATATACCGTTGGATAGATAATGAAAAACCGCAACTTTTTCATGTTCACAACTTTCACAGATTATGCACGGTTTAAATTTAATTTTAAAAATACGAAAACGCTTCTATATGACCAGAAAACGAACTTTTAGTTTGATTTACGAATCGCTTATCGAAAATATCCAAATGATATACCGTTGGATAGATAATGAAATTACGCAACTTTTTCATGTTTTACGTTTTTTCAAAATCCTCACAGTTTTTGAACAATTTTGAAAATACCGAAATTCGGACGTACTTAAAAACGAGCGGACGGTAATTTGGATGATTTGCTTCAACCGTTTGTCGGAATTATGCAAATGATATGGCGTTGGAAAGCTATGGACTATGCGCAACTTTCTTATTCCAATTGTTTTCTCTAATTCCTTACAGTTTAAGAGAAAAACTTGAATTACGCTCCGCCCGTTTTATGTGACGGGCACCGAATGATTTTCCCCACGATTTCCATGCGGTATATTATAACAATGCAAATGATATACGGTTGGAAAGGGGTCAAAATGGCCCATCTTTTTCGTATGTACCATTTTTGCCAAATCCGAACGGTTTAAAAGTAATTTTAGAAGTTTTGAAATCATGTTTCCGGTATATTTTGTGTGATAACGATTTGAATTTAGTGGATTAGATCCATTTATTTGTTGTAAAATGTTGTAGGTAATGAAATTGGACATATAATCTATCATATAAAGCTTTTGGTGACAATGATTGAAGTGGTTGGTGATCAAATCGATGAGATTTGCACAATAGATTCCCGCCCCGTAAAAACAGAGCATTGAACTTCCCTCGACACGAACTTGCACTTCTAGGGAAATGTGGTTGTACTTCTCGGCGCTGTTTCACGAAAGTGTTCAGTAAAATGACTATAAGTTTCTCATACGGTGTCCGTTTGAGGTCCACAACCACACAAAATGCTCAGCACAACCAAGCACACCTGAACTTCCCACGACATGTCCGTGTACTTCTTGATCTTCGTGGTTGTACTTCTCGGAAATGTTTCGATACTAGTGTGTTTTACAAAAATGAAACATGTGTGTTTTGGAATGATAATTTTAGATGGTCCCTACATTCTATTTACGAGATTCTGCACTTCCTCGATCTTAATCTTTGAACTTCACAACGTTTCTATGTGAACTTATGTGGTAGTATTTCTTTGAACACTTTTAGTTCCTGTAATTACCGTTTGTACTTCCTGTAGTATCCGCTTGTACTTCTCAGAATAACTCCTTGTACTTCCTCGCGGATGACGGGATTATTTTGTTTTTTTTCCTTTGTTTGTATTTTGTCGGTTTTCTTGTACTTTCTATATTAAGTGGGTGTACTGCTGGTGTTGAATGGTTGTACTTCTCACCGTCAACTATTTGAACTTAATCTTGGGTGACGGGATTGTTTCATTTTTTTAAAATTTGCATTTTGTCAGTTTTTTCTTGTACTTCCTATAATAGGTGCTTGTACTGCTCGTGTTGAATGGTTGTACTTCTCGTAATCAACTATTTGAATTTCCTCGGGGGTGAAGAGATTATTTCATTTTTACTACAATTTGATTTTGTCGGTTTCCTTGTACTTCCTATAATAAGTTCTTGTACTGCTCGTGTCGAACGGTTGTATTTCTCGTCGTCAAGTATTTGAAATTTCTCGCGGGTGAAGGGATTATTTTTTTCTTCATTTGGATTTTTGTCGGCTTTGGTGTACTTCCTATAATAAGAGTTTGTATTCCTCGTGACGAATGGTTGTACTTCTCATCGTCAAGTATTTGAACCTACTTGCGGACGACGAGATTATTTTGTTTTTTCTAGATTTGGATTTTATCGGTTTTCTTGTGCTTCCTATACTAAGTGGTTGTACTGATAGTGTCAAATGATTGTACTTCTCATCGTCAAGCATTTCAACTTCCTTGTGGGTGATGAGATTACTTTTTATTTTCTAAATTTGTTTTTAAAAAATGGAGAACATGAACTTCCCGCGACATGTTCTTGTACTTCTCGAACTTAGTGGTTGTACTTCCTGGCAATATTGTTGAAACTAGTGTGGTATCCAAATAATAAACGTGTATGTTTTCGGAATGATGATTTTAAATTGTCGCTCCAATAATATTTAGAAAATATGCAATTCACATCTTGTGTGTACTTATTTTATCTATTTTTAGGGTCACTTTTACAAAGCGATCGAGGGGTGGGGGAGGAAGAGGCGACGGGGTGGCGTCAGCTCAGCAGCGCGCGTGGCCGGCGGCAGCCCGACGAGGCGCGGCGGTACACTAGAGATGCGTGAGGGCCTGCCGAGGGAGCGGCGCAGGGAGACCGGAGATTTATTTTTAGAAAAAAGATTTAAACTGCCCGGGCAAAAATGGTTGTACTGTCGGAATTAGAATGTTTGAACTGCCCGAACTACAATTATTAGAGTTACTTAATTTTACATCGTCGAATCCTCAAAAAATCAACATCATCTTTCTCTGCATTAAATCCATGTTAAATCCATGTTATATACGTGAGATAATTGAGCATTAAGAGAAACAATCTTACATAAGAAAGAGCATAGCAGCAGTAGGCCAGCAGCAGCGAGAGGGAAACCTGAAAAGTAGTGAGAGAAAGAGAGTAGTACAACTGTACAAGTAGCATGCCACAATCGCTCTCATGGAAGACACAGGAGCAGCAGCGGGCAATGAAACGAATGAGTTTATGCCAGCAAACACTCCCTATGGTTATCCCCTGCCTATTATATTGCTTTAACCACCGCTTACTCTCTCTCTCTCTCGTCTGTTCTTTGAGATTTGAGCTAGCTGTAACACAACAGCAGCAACTTCGAAGGTTTCTTCTTGCCAAAATCACTAACTAGTGCACTTTTTTTTGACAATTACATACTTCCAGGTATTGAACACGTACACTGCATTTTAGTAGTGCTCTTCAGACTACATCTAACTGACAAAGCATACACAGCCTCAAACAAACCTGAATAAGTTCATAAAAAAACAAGAAACGAACACTCCAACAGGTAAGAGACCAGCGGCGCAGAACAGGGGAAGTGCAACCTTCTCATCCCAGCAGCACAACTTTCTAATCCCAACAGTACCCAGAGTACTGTTCCAGCAAAAACCATCTACAAGGCAACCTTTAGGAGAGACAGAATAAAAGAAGGCAAAACAATTCAATAGCAGCTCGGACTAAAAAATCAGAGTTCACACCTATTTACCCGGATGCAAACAATCTAGATCTCAAATGCAAGAACTGACCAAAATTCAGAGAAAGATGTACGAGTACTACAGATTGCACAATGATAATTTTTGGATTGGAATCGTCCACACACACATACACGTACTGTACAGAACTGAGCGGAGCTAGAAATAAAATCCACAAGCAGTCTAAGAAAGAGACAAGGCGGAATTGCCCATCTTTACATACTCGAACTGCCTCTAGTGGAAGAGTGTTCTGCTCGCCCGTATACGCGCAGCTGCTCCCTGCAAGACTGTCGGCGACGCGCTCCATCGGAGAACCAGCTACATACAAGGAAACCGGAGCCCAGCTCTGCAGCGTTGCAACGAATTTCTTCCCTCGCCATGGGGCAGTTGCCTCTTACCTAAGAAAGAGACCAGCGAGCATGGGGATGCGCGGGGAAGACCGGGGCAGAGGCTGCTCGTGGTCCTGGTCGAGGGGCATCCACCGGCTCCGGGGATGTTGCTTGGCTGGGTTGGACCGTCGGCGGCGGCAACGGGGAGGCACGGGAGTGCGTCCTGGAAGGGGCGCGGCCGCTCTGGTAGGTGCCGGACGGAGGGCCGATTGTAGCGCCTCCCGGCGCGCAGAAGGTAGCGGATGGGCGGCGCCTGGTGCCCCATGCGGCGGCGCAGAAGGCCGGACGATGGGCGGCGACTGGAGCGGAATCGGGGGCGGCGAGTGGAGAGGAATCGAGGACGGCGAGTGGAGGGGAATCGGGGACGGGGGAACTCGCAGTTGTCTGGACGGCGGCGGCGCGACGCCAGTGAGCCGCAGACGGAGTAAGGAGAATGCAACCAAAAGTCTAAGGGAAAATTTGCTACGGGACACCGTTATTTTTCGGTCTTTGCCAAAACACACCACTAAAACATGTCTTTGCCTAGTACCATTATAATTTTGGATACGTTTGCCAAAACACATCATGTGACCCAAAACAGATATATTTATTTTTTTATTGCGAAATTACTAGATTATTGAAAATCAAACCGGTTTTGCTTCTCATCTAGTCTACACAAAAGAAAACAACCAGACTTTGGGTTTCTTCCATACGTGTAGGGACGAAGGGGAGGAAACCCAGCATCTATCAGCGATGAGATTTAGGAACTGCTGCCGTTGATCTGATTCTCAGCACCGGCGAGCATGCATACGTCGTCCCCGACGAATGCTCTGTACCTGCATCATCCCCGCCTCACATCCGCACCATCGGCGACTGGCCGGAGAGACGCAAGGTGTCGCGCCGCCCAGGAGGGGTCCGGGGACCGGCGCTATCGGCCGCAATCGCTGGCGCCCTCGACCGCACTCACCGACACCCTCGCGCTGAACAACAATCTGCTGGCGGCCATGGATGCTACACAGCATGGGTGCCCGATGATTTCTGCCCAGATTGTTTCCCAGTCACGCCTATCTATATTGATCCCAAACTGGATGGCTGGGCCAAAGTTTTTTTAACTACCAAAAAAAAAAAATCTAAACCGGACGGGGATGGTTATCCTAAGCAGAAATTATCAAACTTTCCGTTTTGGGTCACACAGTGTGTTTCGGCAAACGTACGCAAAATTATAATGGTACTAGGCAAAGACACGTTTTAGCGGTGTGTTTTGGCAAAGACCGGAAAATAACGGTGTTTCGTAGCAAATTTTTCCAAAGTCTAATGTGAGAAAGAGGATCAGTCATTATACTCCATTGAATACCACTATGGAATGAAACTAGGGCTAGACATACGTAAAAATAATAGACATGGAAAGATCTTAGACGTCACCTCGAAAACGAGGGCATGCTACAATATAACTTGGCATTACCATGATTCTCTGGGTGCAAGTTTTATGCACCAAACCTATTTACATATCAGTCCGAACTGATGAAGATGGGATAGGTAATTTATTTTAACACTCCTCTCACGTCTAAGCTGATCTTATACATGTGACCGATTGATAGTGTGTTGGTTAGGTCTTGAACTTGAGATCTATTGGCTCTTGTACCATATTAAATTAATACACTAGTTAACCCAACCAAAATATGAAATAAAAGAGAGGATAGTCCAACAATAATCACACTGTAATATTTCTTGTATTTTTTATCTGGATTTGTGTTTTTGTAGTATGCCCTCTTCCACATGGAGGCATGGAGACGGACACAGGGCTCGGGCTGCCTTGAGAAGGCCCATTCATGAATCAAACCGGAAAAACAAAGGCTGTCAACCAAAAGGCCCAACAACACACCGGTGCCCGTCAATGACAGGTTCACCAGTTAACATTTTTCCCCATCAGGCTAGTTCGTGGTTGAAGCTCAAAAAAAAAGGTTCGTGGTTTGAAAATAAGTGACCATTTCCCAAAAGAAAATCAGCTGGCTATCAACTAGACACTCCCATAAAAGCCAAATGAGTGAACTTTGTGCGTATGCTGAAGTAGTCCAACAAACATAAATATAAATTATGAAGCACAGATACGGCGATATGTCCGATACGCGATACAGGGATACCGCGATACGACATTTTTCCAAAAGTGGAGATACGGGGATACGTTCATATATATATTAATAATTTCAAAATATAGAAATTAAATATTTTTCATAGGATAAAGGGATGATAACATGGTCCAACAGATCAGAAATCCGCTAAATCGTTTCACAAAATGAGCGCATCTAAATAAGGAAGGAAGATAATCAGAGTGGAAGAAAGATAATCAGAGATCAATCTATGACTTTTGTCGGTTGGTAGAACAGCAGGTTGCAGCCATGGAGCAGGAGGTCCAGGCCTTAGGCCGTAGGGGACTGGGAGATGGAGGAAGAAGACTGACCCTGTCACCTTGTGACTTTGTCAATGGGGGCGGCAACCAACGAAAAGGAGATGAAGCATCGCCGTCAAGGACCAAGGAAGCTAAGAGGCGGCTGCGCATGCAGGACATGTTCACTAATGCGAGCGGGTACCTACTTAAGATGGGATGTGCCTCTGCGGGTGTTTGGACTTTCTAGGGAGCACGGCGTTTGGCCTTTCCAGCCTTCCAGGGAGTCATCGATCGAAGCGTTTCCGGTATCCCTCCAGTATCCTTTGGTATCCCTCATGTATATGTATTCTTTTTTCCTTTTCTTTAATTCGAAAATCGGTAGATACGTATCGGCCAGTATCACTGGTAGAAAAACGGCCATTGGTCGCGGTTCGCAACTACCATTGGTCGTGGTTGCGCAACTGCGACCAATTAGGCGCGACTAAAGACCCCCCCCTTTAGTCGCGGTTCCTTACGAACCGCGACTAAAGGCCCGTCCACGTAGGCGGCAGGCGAGCGCCAGGGCGGAGGACCTTTAGTCGCGGTTCTTCTGGCCAACCGCGACTAAAGGCCTCCGCAGGGTTTAGGGTTTAGCCCCCCTTCCCCTAAATCTGGTTTCTTTTTAATTTGTATTGTTTTATTTCTTTTGGGTTTTAATTTTGAAGGAGTTTCACATATTCTACGGTACTACATACATGCATATGAATGTACAATTTCAAACAAATTTGAAATTAGAACCAAAAAGAATTCAAGAGGAATATACTATATATATTCAATATCGGATGACCATATACAATTTTGAACAAGTTTCCATCCATAATTTAGTGCATATGAAGTTCTACGTCCTCTATATAGTGTTCTCCTCTAGGATCGATGACTTCCCTCGCGAACCATCCAGACTAGTTCCTCTTGAAGTGGTCGGAAGCGAGCTTCGGACTAAGCGTCTTCCGGAGGTTATTCCTCTTGATGTTGTTCTCGGACCGCTGGTCCCGCTCATTGGTGTATCTCCGGATCCTCTCACAAACATAGTATCCACATAGATTGGTCCCCGGTGGCTGAATATCCCCGACCGTCCGCACTCGCCCTTTTAAATTGTAGCTCTTTTTTGAATTCACCGACCTTTTTATCTACGAACCGTCTCCAAACCCTACGAGGCAAAGAAAATTAAATGAACAAGAGAGTTATTAATTAGTTACTTGATATTAGGAAATGATGAACGAAATAGGCCGATCGATATAGAGCGCAAATGAATGAAAATAATTACTTTTGCATCATTTTTCTCATGTCGGCCCAAAGCGCCGGATCCATATTCAGAGAGTCGTGGACGAGAACTGTGGAGGTGTGAAATTGAATTACCATCAGAATCCAGTGGAACCTGCGGACACGATACATGCACAATCATGCATAACTCATCGATTAGCCACATACCATGCATGGAGTAAACAAAAGAGAATGTGCTCAAGACAGAAACACTCACCCAAAATGGTAAGGAAATAGAATATCACTTTTGAGTTCCTGTTTTCTAAGAAACCGCCACAGGTCTTCCTCCACGTCGGCG
The DNA here is from genome assembly GCF_022539505.1 of Lolium rigidum. Classification (NCBI taxonomy): domain Eukaryota; kingdom Viridiplantae; phylum Streptophyta; class Magnoliopsida; order Poales; family Poaceae; genus Lolium; species Lolium rigidum. The sequence continues at coordinate 160,926,457 of NC_061508.1, forward strand.
GGGTGGTGTTCTAACACATATGAATTAACGATGTGTTGGTCAATGAACCCAACATCATGGATGTTCCTTATTCGCATTTCCCGCTTCTTCATTACTGCATAATAGCGTACACAACAAGATAGTTAGGACAATATATATATATATATATATATATATATATATATATATATATATATATATAGTGCGAGGCAATGAACGAGATGGGGTAGAAATTAATAAATCACTTACGAACGTAGCAACCGATGATAGATTTGTCGAGCTCGCGCAGATTGAACAGCTGGAACAATTCACTCCGATGAATTGTTATATAGTAATGTTTGAAGTGATGCTCATATCTAACTTCCGCATAAATATAGTCTTTGGCGTTTTTAAGTTTTATGTAACCCTTGTACCAATTTAGCAGACCTTTCATTTGTCGAGGTAGATCCTCTTCCTGCGCATGCTCGACGAGAGGGCCATTCTCCACATATGTAAATACTACGTCCTTCATTGGCGCCTCATCAAGGCCTAACAGTGCACGAAGAGTGATACCTAAGTTGGCCGCTTGTTCTCTGGCACTCGTTACAGTCAATCCATGTGCTGCCGCAGCTGCTATGATATCGGGGGCATCCGGACCGGCGGCTTGCACTATGAGCGGGGCGATCGATTGTTTACTTTGTTCCCCGAGCTGGGCAACTTCTTTCCCCCCTTTTATACTTTCTAATTTTTCTCGGCCTCCTCCAAGGCTTTCTTCTCCTGCTTCTCCGCCAACTCTTGGTTCCTCTTAAACGCGAGTGCTTGCCTACGAAGTTCACGTGCATAGTCGTCGTGCAGATTCTTCGCGGCTTGGGACGGTGTGTTCAAAAATGACTTAGCCCACTGCTTTTGCTTGTCAGAAAATACTGGCTTGGGCTCGCCCTCTCTTTTCTTCTTGCAGTCCTCCTTCCATTTCTCATGTTGAGCAGCCACGACCGCTGCATTTTCCTCGACACTAAGTTCCCAAGGTCTCGGGATGAGAGGCTTCAGTGATGGCTCTGGTATCTTTGTGGTTCTAGGTACATAAGGGTCCGGGTTAATAACCCAGGACTTCTGCTTCTTCGCCGGAGGTGGATTGGGGGCGGCGTCCGATCACCCGCCGGACGAGGACCGGGGGCGGCGTCCGCTACCCGCCGCAGGTGAATTGGGGGCGGCATCGGCCGACGTGAAGGAGGTGTAGGTGAACCACCACCACCACCGCCGCCGCCACCGCCACCACCACCGGAGGGGGTGGACTTGTTTGCCTTGGCGCCTCGCCCGGAAACTTGATAAACTTCTTTTTCCATAGAATGAACTGGCGCTTGACACCTCCAAGTCCTCTCCCCTTCGGGTGTAGCAATGTCAATCTCCGGTTCCTCAAACCCTGGGACTATTTCCTCCACCGTGACACAAGCATAGCCATCCGGAATGGGGTTGTTGTGGTGGAGTGCTCCGAGCTCACATGGTAAAGCACCGCCGATGGCTACCTTCGTGGACATGTTCCCAATTGGATAATGCAGATGACATTCTTTCATCTCATTTACATCGTCCACGGGGTAGCGAGGAGGCTCCGGTGCAGTAATTTCGACCGCCGTTGCATTATCAGTAGCCGACGAGTTCTCCGTGGAAGCCACGCTGCTTCTCATCCGCGGCTGGCTTCCGAGATCCGCTGGATGATCTTCATGCGCCCCAGCTGCCGATCTTTCTTGTACTAGTATACTCACGGTTTTCTTCATGGTATCGAATTCTGATACCAACCGCGCCATAACATCTGCATCCCAATCCATCTTTCTCTTACGGCTTTTGTAACCGTACGGGTCATCTTTCTGGGAGAACCCTATTTTCCACGGAATGTTCCCCATGCCTCGTACACGTCCTCCGTGTTCAGGTTTGCCGAGGGCTTTTGTCAGCGCGTCGTTCTCTCTGTTGAACTTGATCTTCCCCAGTTGAGCATCCCTCATTGCGTCAATAAGGGCTTGGGTGGGTTTAAACTTTTTGTCACGGTGAACACACTCCCCTGTCTCCGGGTCTAGCGTTCTCCCATGCCCGTACCACCAGCTTTTGGCCCTTGGGTCCCATCCCTCCATACCTGGACGGATTCCTCGCGTCCTCAGCTCGTTCTCCATCTTCTCCCACCTAGGCTCCCAAAGGCGATACCCTCCTGGCCCCATAATATGATTGTACTCCTTCTTAGCCGCATTTTCCTTATTTTTTTTCGATAATTCAATGAACTGCTCCGATTTCTTCCGCTTCACAAAGTCTGGCCAATCATGTTTCAGTTTCTCATATTGTCCTGTGAAATTCGGAGTCTTGTTCTGGTTGACATAGTCACGGGTTAGATTTTGCTTGAATTTCCGGAATGTTTCGGCCATCTTATGAAGAGCGAACTCTTTGACTAGCCTCCTCCTCTTCTTGTTTTCCTCAATCTTGTTACCCTCCTCATCGAACTTGTGGTATTCCGGAGGTAGGATGAAATGTTCCGAAGCTTTTTCAAGCAATCTTTTTTTGTTCTCTTGTCGACAAAAGTGAAACCAAGACGTGCCTTCTTTGGCTCATTCCACTCCTGGAGGGTGATCGAGACGTTCTCTCTAACAACGGCTCCGCATTGGTTGATAAACTTGGTGGCGTGCTTGGGGGGCTCCAGCGGCCTGCCGGTTGCACTGTTGACAACCTCGATGGTATATGTTTCTCCTTGTTTGAGCGTCTTGGTTGCGCCACGCTTTGACGACGTACTCGATTGTTTCGACGATCCGACCGAGGGCTAAAATAAGAAAGAGAGTCGCGCGCATTAGTACACACATATTTATTCAAATCAGTAAGTTTGTATCACCAGAGGCTCAACGTATATATATACCTCGACGCCGGAGCTGGTTCCTACTTGCAATTGAAGATCGTCGTTTATCGACGTTTCTTCCCCATCATCTTGTCGACGGCCTTCATCTTGACCGTCAAGATTCAGATAAGAAGAAATATCCTCGAGGTCTTCTTCATCTTGTTCGGTCGGCACATAAATAATATCGCCTTTGATGATGCCAAATATATGGTCTTCAGCTGCTTGATCATAGTTGTCCATAATCGGGTCAGCTCTATCGTCCGCCATATATCAGTCCTGAAAACATGTAGTAAAAACTAATTAATTAAGTGAAGAAGGGGGCGGTGGCGGTGGTGAAAGGGGGGCAGTGGCGGTGGCGGTGGCGAAAGGGGGGCGGTGGCGGTGGCGGTGATGAAAGGGGGACAGTGGCGGTGGGTGATCGGCGCAGCCTCAATGATCAGACGACACACCTATCTATCTAATTACCCTCAAGGATATGCATTCGAGTAACTTAATTAAAACGGAGGCTGAGGTATTATATGTTAAGAAAATATAACATTCCAAAGTATAATTTTTACTTAATAACATTCCTCTCTCTCGTAAAAAAACAAAAAAAAAACCCGCGCGTATACGGAGGGGGAGGCGAGGGCCTCGCCGCCCCCTCCGTATACACGCGGGGTCGGTGGCGGTGGCGGTGCAAATTAATTCTTCGCATAATTTACTTTGGATAATTTACTTTGGATATTTACGCGGTGGTCGGTGGCGGTGGCGGTGGAAATTTTTTGTTAATTCAAAATTCAGAAATTTTTTGTCCACTTAAAATTTTGTTAAGTCAAAATTATCAAGTTTTATGTTTTTTTGTTAACTATATATAGTTACTAATTAATTCATTAATTATAATTACAAAGTTTTAAGTTTTTTTTTGTTAAGTATAGTTAAAATTAAAAATAACAAACAAAACATTAAAAAAAAAGAAAAAAATCCGGCCGACCGACGGCCCTCTCTCTCCAATTCTTTGCCTCTCCCTCGATCTCTCTCTCTCGGGACCGGCGGCGCGCGGCGGGCGGAGTTCATTCCGACGGCGGAAGTAGTCGGGCCGGCAGTACGTACACGAGGGCGGCGCAGACGCAGGCGACGAGCTGAGGAGAGCGCGCGGCGGCGCCGGCGATCGAGGAAGGGCACCACAATGCGTTTCGGGCGCGCGGAAATCGGCGACGTACGGCGCGCGGCGGCGGAAGGAGCTTCGGCGCGGTGACGGCGCGCGGCGGGCCGGGGAGGAGGTTCGTCGGCGGCGGGGAGGAGATGGTGGCGAGCGCGGGCGATTCGTCGGTGAGCTTCGGCGCGGCAGCGGCGTCGGTCTGTCGATCGGCGTCTTCGAGGAGGGAGATGAAGTGAAACCGCCCTGGGCCGAGCGCGCGTATTTATACAAATCGACCTTTAGTCGCGGTTGGTGTGGCCAACCGCGACTAAATGGTCCCTTTAGTCGCGGTTGGCCACACCAACCGCGACTAAAGGTCGATTTTCGCCCCTTTTTGCCGTTCCCGCGGAAATGACCTTTAGTCGCGGTTGGCCACGCCAACCGCGACTAAAGGCCTTTTTCAAAATTCTTTCATTTTCTAAATGTGAAAAATAAAAATAATTCATTTCTAAATGTGAAAAATACATATAATATATCAAAAAATTCAGAAAAATAAAACTAATTCAATTCAAAATCTTAAAAATACAAATTATATATCAAAAAAATCAGAAAAATAAAACTAATTCATTTCAATAAAACTAAAGGCCTTTTTCAAAACTCTTTCTTCCCGCCTCTTTCTTCCCGCCACTTTCTTCCCTCCTCTTACCTCCCGCCACTTTCTTCCCGCCTCCCGTGCGACGTGTAGCCACCGCTTCCACGTGCCTCGCCCCGCCGACGCCGGCGTGCGACGTGTGTAGCCGTGGCTTACTCGTGCCATGCCCCGCGTGCGCTATATAGAGCGACGAGTGCGGGCGCAACCACACGTCGCCACCGCCTCCGCTCATTCATCTCCGGGATGCCTCCACGTCGTCGAGGGGCGTCCGGTTTCCGTGGCGTTCGAGTGCGTCCGAGCGGTAGGTTCACCGCCGAGATACGCGCCGGTGGCTTGCGCCTCACCCTCGGCACGTACAACACGCCGGAGCGCGGCGGCGCGCGCTTACGACGCGGCGGCGTGGCGCTTTCGGCGGCCGGGCGCGACATGAACTTCCCGGATGTTGAATCGCTAGAGGAGGCGGAGTTCCTCGCGCCACCGCCGTGCCTCGTCGACGACGAGGACCGTCGCCGGCACCGCCAGTTGCAGCGCAGGATCGCCATCGCCGAGCGTGACGAGCAGTTGATGCGCCAGTGGAGGGCGCAGTTCCCCAACGATGTCGACAACATCGACGCGTTCTTTGCTAACCTTAGGGCACAACGCAGGTCCAACATGCGCCACCGTCGGGCCGTCGCCTCCTTCGAGCTTGAGAACCCGAATACAATTTGGAGCGAAAACGACCCTCGGTGGGATGACATTTGGACGGAGACAACCTCCGACGACGAGTAGAGACTAGACTAGTAATTTATCTATTTTATTGTAATTTCAATAAAGTCGTTGTCGGTTCTATTAGTTTAAATTTAGTTTATAAAGTTGTTGTCGGTTGTTTTTGTTCAATAAAGTGGTTCCGTCTTTCCGGCGCGGATACATGGCCAGATTCGAAAGAGGAGGCTCTGTCTTTCCGGCGCCGGCCCCCTCTTTCCGCCTCTGTCTTTCCATCGGCCCCTCTTCCCGCCTCTGTCTTTCAGCCGGCCCCCTCTTCCCGCCTCTATCTTTCCGCCGACCCCCTCTTCCCGCCTCTTTCTTCCCGCCTCCTGTCTTCCCGCCTCTTTCTTCCCGCCACTTTCTTCCCGCCTCCTGTCTTCCCGCTCCAATTTTTCCCGCCATTTTTCACTACATATATGTAGCCCGGCCTGGCCAGCATTATCACATCTCTACAATCTCTCATCACTCTCTCATGGCTTCCACCGCACCCACTCTAACCTACCAGCAGGTGGAGGAGCTTTGCGCCTCGAACTACCCTTGCCCACCGGGCTACCGCGTCCCCGCCGGCTGGAGCCTAAGCGCCGGCGGCGTGCCGGTCCCTCCCCTCCCTCAGGGTACTGCGCCGGGCGGCCATCACGAACCACTACTACCTCGACCACACGCCGGAGCAGCGGATGAATCCCCGCTGGCATCCCGATAACCAGCATACTTGGGACGCCTTCTTCATCAATCGGCGTGAGAGGGCGCTCGCCGAGTATGAGGAGGACGGTCCGCCTCCTGGGAACTTCCACGAGGCCGGCCGTCGGCTATGGTGGTACGGCCGGACTCTGCAGAGCGTCATGGACTACATCACGGCCGGCGATATCCCCCGCCTGCGCTGGCCTCAGTTCGAGCCACGAGCGCCGGCCGACGACAGCGATGACAGCATCGACGACGACGGCGACAACTTAGAAGGCGACGACTACCAGTACAACGGCGGCGACTATGAAGACTAAGAGTATGCATATTATACGCCTAGGCAGGAGTATGACTAAATCACTCCAAATTTCATGTATCATCAGTGCTATCTCGAATCAATCGAATCATTCGAAAATGGACACCAGAACACATCACGGATAATATAATTCACATGATCCATTCAACAAAGTTTGGTACAATAAATTATTACACATCATTTCTTCCCTTGTGTCCCCGCTTGCTTACGATTGGGCCGTATCCATGGAGCATCCTCATCATTTAACTTAATGCTTGGGTCGGTGTTCACTTTGAAGGGCGGAATTTCACCAAACATATTATAATCTTCCGACATGTCCGTCTTGTCCTCCACTCCCACGATGTTTCTTTTTCCTGAAAGAACAATGTGGCGCTTTGGATCATCGCATGATGTACCGATCGTTTTCTTATCTTTCCGTTTCCTCGGTTTGCTACTCATGTCCTTGACATAGAAAACCTGAGCGACATCTTTCGCTAGGACGAATGGTTCGTCAAGGTAACCAAGATTGTTGAAATCCACCATTGTCATTCCGTATTGTTGGTCCACCTTTACCCCACCTCCTGTTAGCTTGAACCATTTGCACCGGAACAAAGGGACCTTAAAGGAGGGTCCATAGTCAAGTTCCCATATCTCCTCTATGTAACCATAATATGTGACCTTTTGCCCATTCTCGGTTCTTTGCATCAAAGCGGACACCACTGTTTTGGTTGGTGCTCTTTTTATCTTGGGCGATCGTGTAAAATGTATTCCCATTTATCTCGTACCCTTGGAAAGTCGTTATAGTCGAAGATGGTGTCTTGGCCAACATGTACAACTGATCTACAACCTTATTGTCATGCATTAAATGTTTTCTCAACCAACTGCCGAAAGTCTCCATGTGGGCCTTCCTAATCCAGGATTCGGGCTTCCCGGGTTGTCCGAGCGTAAAATATTCTTGTGTTTCTCAAAGTACGGAGCCACCAAGCTGGAATTGGTCGAAGCGTGTGGTGTGCTTCGGTCGAGAGAATGGCCGTCCATACATATCATTGATTTCCTTCCGATCGTGCCTTTTCCACTTAGTCTCCCCTCGTGCCGCGATCGAGGAAGACCAATCGGCTTAAGCTCGGGAACAAAGTCAACACAAAACTCAATTACCTCCTCATTTCCATAGCCCTTGGCGATGCTTCCTTCGGCCTAGCACGGTTACGAACATATTTCTTTAATACTCCCATGAACCTCTCGAAGGGGAACATATTGTGTAGAAATACGGGACCGAGAATGGAAATCTCTTCGACTAGGTGAACCAGGAGGTGCGTCATAATATTGAAGAAGGATGACGGGAACACCAACTCGAAACTGACAAGACATTGGACCACATCGTTCTGTAACCGTGGTAGAACTTCTGGATTGATTACCTTCTGAGAGATTGCATTGAGGAATGCACATAGCTTTACAATGGGTACTCGAACATTTTCCGGCAGGAGCCCCCTCAAAGCAATCGGAAGCAATTGCGTCATAATCACGTGGCGGTCGTGAGACTTCAGGTTTTGGAACTTTTTCTCCGCCATGTTTATTATTCCCTTTATATTGGACGAGAATCCGGACGGGACCTTCATACTCGCTCGGGCATTCAAAAAAGATGACCTTCTCTTCTTTGGTCGGAGCGTAGCTGGCACGACCTTGAAACCATTCCGGATGCCGGTTATCAGGGTCTTTCAAACGTTGCTGGTCCTGCCGTGCTTCCTTTGTATCATTTGTCTTCCCATACACGCCCAAGAAGCTTAGGAGGTTCACGCAAATATTCTTCGTAACATGCATGCATCACGTCGATTGCAGAGCGGACATCTAGGACTTTACAATATTCTAGCTCCCAGAATATAGATTTCTTCTTCCACATGGGTGCGTGCCCGTCAGCTCCCTTCGGAATTGATTGTCCGCCAGGACCCTTTCCAAAGATGACTTTCAAATCCTTGACCATATCAAATACCTCAGCACCAGTGCGTTCCGCAGGCTTCGGCCGGTGATCTGCCTTGCCGTTGTAATGCTTGCCTCTCTTTCTTACTTGGATGAATTTTCGGAAGAAATCGACGATGCCCAAGGTACACGTTCTTCTTACAATTTGGCAAATGTACACTCGTCGGTCTCATGTAAGAAGTGCGTGCATGCATTGTATCCCTTATTTGATAGTCCCGAAAGGTTACTAAGAGCGAGGCCAATCGTTGATGGTTACGAAAAGTAACGCTCGTAGGTCAAATTCCTCTTCTTTGTGCTCATCCCACACACGGACACCAGGTCTGCCCCACAACCGTAAAAGTTCATCAACTAATGGCCTTAGGTACACATCGATGTCGTTGCCGGGTTGCTTCGGACCTTGGATGAGCACCGGCATCATAATGAACTTCCGCTTCATGCACAACCAAGGAGGAAGGTTGTAGATGCATAGAGTCACGGGCCGGGTGCTATGGCTGGAGCTCTGCTCGCCAAAAGGATTCATGCCATCCGTACTTAGACCAAATCTTATGTTCCTTGCGTCAGCTGCAAAATCTTTAAACTCTCTGTCGATCTTTCTCCATTGCGTTCCATCTGCGGGGTGTCTCAACTCCCCGTCCGACTTACGGTTCTCTTTGTGCCATCACAATAACTTGGCATGCTCTTTGTTCCTGAACAGACGTTTCAACCGTGGTATTATAGGAGCATACCACATCACCTTGGCGGGAACCTTCTTCCTGGGTTTCTCGCCCTCAACATCGTCACCAGGGTCATCGCCTCTGATCTTATAATGCAATGCAGTGCATACCGGGCATTCATTCAAATTCTCGTATTCACCGCGGTAGAGGATGCGATCGTTGATGCATGCATGTATCTTCGAGAACCTCTAAACCTAGAGGGCGAGACAACCTTCTTTGCTTCGTACGTACTTGGAGGGCAACTCGTTATTCTTTGGAAACATATTCTTCAACATTTTCAGCAAGTTTTCAAATCCCGAGTCAGCTACACCTTCCTGTGCCTTCCATCTCAGCAAATCCGGTGTGCAGCCCAGCTTTTTCAGACCATTATCGCATCCTGGGTACAACGACTTTTTGTGATCCTCTAACATGCGATCCAAATTCTCCCTCTCCCTTTCAGTTTCGCAGCGGCTCCGTGCATCAGCAATGGTCCGACCAAGATCATCCGCGGGCTCATCACGTGCCTCTTCTTGATCACCTTCCCCTTCACCTTCCCCTTCACCTTCAGCATCCTCCATGAAAGTATCACCGAAATGAGCAAGATAGTTTTCATCGATGAAATCATCCCCTTCTTCATCTTCTTCCATTATAACCCCTCTTTCTCCATGCTTGGTCCAACAATTATAGCTTGGCATGAAACCGTGCCGAAGCAGGTGCGGGTGAACTTCTCTTGAGGAAGAGTAACCCTTCCGATTCTTACAGTCAACACATGGACGAGATAACAAAACCCTTACGCTTGTTCGCATTAGCCACTACGAGGAAATCTTTCAAACCCGTAGTGAACTCGCCATAGAGTCGGTTACCGTACATCCATTGCCGATTCATCTGCATTATTATAATATAAAATATATAATTAACCATCATGCATTTGTTAAACTAACTAGCTACAAACAATAGAAATTAAACAATGAACTACACACATGCATATTTTATCAATGACACATATATATGAAAGGTTCAAGTTGCTAACCGCGATCGAGGAGGAAAAAATAAATGAGGAAGCTCAAGTGTTGCTCCGACACTTCATATCATGTTTGTTTCATGCTCTTGGGGCATTTCATCAAACACTTTGTGTGCATAAGAGGAGCCAAAAGCAAACCTACACCCCCTTGTGAAGTTTGTGAAGAGAAGTGACACCAAATGGCTAAGTGCTGTGGGCTGAATGGTATATGTAGGGGTGGGGCTTTAGTCGCGGTTGGCCTGGCCAACCGCGACTAAAGGCCTTCGGGAACCTTCAGTCGCGGTTGGCCTGTCGACTAAAGCGCCTCACGTGCACCAGCTGGCCACCGAGCGTCCTGGGCCCAGGCCTTTAGTCGCGGTTCGGGAGGCGAACCGCGACTAAAGACTCCATTAGTCGCGGTTCCTATACTTTCGTGACTAATAGGGCTGGACGGAAGCCTCTTTTTCTACCAGTGTATCCAGTATCCGTGCAGTATCCGATACCGGTACGGCGACAAAGTGAAGTATCCACGCTTCCTAGAATATAGATATTTCACTAGACAAGGGTTCTCTTTTTTAGTCATACAACATTCATACAGATAAACTGAATCAATTGTTTGTAAGGGTAGAAATCGATTTGTTATCTACACTAACAAAAATTTGGCGAGCTTAATCTTGTTATCAATATCATTGACTGGTCTACATTCCGCTCTACATTTCTCACCAGTAAGAAGCTCTCTTATCACACTACTTTCTAAAAATCGTTCTTTTTTAACTGTGATTGGACTTTTCTTAAGAGTTAAAAAAACTCAGGCACATGAAACTTAGTTAAACCCTTAAATTTAAGCACAGAATAAATTGTCTAGCCATTATGTTCTTTCTTTGGAAATCAGCAAGTTATCCCTTGCTACCTTCTATGGACAAGAAACTGGCAACTCTCTGTATATGCTTGAGACTAGTATTTGATAAATGATTAAATATTTCACTAAATTTTCAGTTGGCTCGTAATTTGCGTCATGTATGTAAGCTGTGACAAGGTGTTCATGATTCCATCTCCAACCACACTGACAGATAATTTCCACTAAAGTTGTTGGCTAGATCTGGGGCTTGAACTGGAAGTCAATATACTGCACGAAAGAATATGTGCGTGCAAATCTGGTAAGGGTGACCGAATCGAGGATACTAGATATGCGGTTTTCGAATTGGTTCCCGAGACTTCTCTTCCGCCTCGCCGTCGCCATTCAAACCTTGACCACTCATTTGGCAGTTCTTCCTTCTTCTTCATCTCTGGAACGGATGTGGTCTTTTTGACCCGTTCGGCGACTTCCCGGCCGCAACCAACAATGTCAGGCCGACTCAGGAAAGAGCGGCAGCGGCGGCTCGCCGTTGACACAGTCTGGAGGTTGAAGATGAAGAGCTTCTCGAGAATCTCGTTGTAATTTTCGTTTTACTTGGGGTGCTTTGTACTGTTCGTTATTTCTTTTAATGCTAAAGTCATATTCGCAAAAAAAAGGCTGCTCTAATTTTGGCTTTGTCTTCTGAAAACCCTAAAGATTCTGGTGGCATCGCCGAGAAGGAAAGCGAAGACCTGGGCCAGATCAGATTTCGGCGACCTCATGCGGTCTATGTATGAATCGTTGAGCATATTGTACAACGTATACTTTGCTGATTCGAAGCGAGGCGAACACAAAGGACGCGTTTGGTTGCCTGGGCCAAATTCCTGCATGATTGCGCCAGCGAGATGGGAGTCATTCGCGTCGCGAACGGGCCATGAACCATTTTTGGTGGGTCGTTTGGTAGCCTGTGCGGCCTTTTGCGCGCCGGAGAAGGAACCCAGGCCCCATCGTTTGGTTGCCCGTTTCCAGCTCATTCTTCCATGCTCATGCAGCCCACAACCTGTTTGGTTGCAGATAGCTTAGTGATGTGGTAACCCCTTCACTTAGAGTGGTGAGGTTACCCAGTACTGAATAACAACACACATGAGATTCAGTTCATCGGAAAAGATGCGGGTAATACACAACAACTAGTACTTAGTGGACGATGCATCACGAACGAAGCAACTACTTCGTGATGCATCACAGGTTCGTCACGAAGGGTTAGTATATACCACCTCGAAGAAGTTCATCATTACAAACCGGGGATCAGGTTGTATCAAATCCTAGCTAATGGAGGGATACAAGATCACCTCCCAAAATCAGCGGATCATGAGAAGGAAGAAGAAGCAATAAGAAGGAAACTGGTTGCGGAGCCAGGTCCTAAGCCAGGTCCTCCTCTCCGGTGGCTGCAGCTTACGGTAGCCGGCATACTCGGCTTCATTGTCTGCAATGAAGTCGATAGCCCTGACTAGCAAGTTAGGCTGGAACAGCTGCGCCTTGCAGACGAACCGGGGAGTGAAGATCGTCTTCATCTGAGCGTAGTTGGTGATCGAGGTGCCGACGTACTGACTGTGCTTCGGGTACCTCTGCAATCTACAAAGAACACCTGTTAGTGCGGACGACATTGACATATATATATTTTCAGATCAATCCAGGAACTCAATGAGGCTTCGTACCTGGGTGTACTCGTCCGCCGCCCCTTCATCACCGCCGTAGAAGCAGCAACCATCTTCACTCCAGTCCAAAATGCGATCGGATTTCATCTTCATGATGACGCTCCACTTCGTCCTCCAGTTTTTGATGTGGTTGTACAATTGAAGAGTGGTGACATGTACGCCGGCGAATGCAAGAACATCCACATCTATCTTCTTCATTTGCTGCTCCTTGAATCTCAAGTTGAAGCAGACGTCGCTACGGACGAGATGAACCAATTGGTTCAGCACAAACTCTGATAGCTCAGGTTTCCAAACCATGACTGGTTTGCTTGCTATCAGAGATGGCTGAGCATTCACAGTTGGCGTAGACAGACCAGGGGAGCCCAAAGGTATGATCGCCTACATGACAAACACTAGCAGATCAATGAACTACCACATGGAAATCCTTAAGCACTAGCAGATCTATGAACTACCACATGAAAATCCTTAAGCACTAGCAGATGAATGAACTACCACATGGATATCCTTAAGCACTAGAAGATCTATGAACTACCACATGGAAATTCTTAAGCACTAGCAGATCAATGAACTACCACATGGACATCCTTAAGCACTAGCAGATTTATGAACTACCACATGGAAATCCTTAAGCACTAGCAGATCAATGAACTGCCACATGGACATCCTTAAGCACTAGCAAATCTATGAACTACCAGTACCACATCAATGAACAACGAGATAGGTAAGATCGGCCTTACAGTCAAAAGAGTCACACGCAGCACCGAGGTAGGGGAAGCAGGGTGATGACCCACAAGTATAGGGGATCGCAACAGTCTTCGAGGGAAGTATTACCCAATTTATTGATTCGACACGAGGGGAGCCAAAAAATAAATATAAGCCTTGACAGTTGAGTTGTCAATTCAGCTGCACCTGGAAATAGACTAGCTCGCAGAGGTTTATCAGTAGCAACAATTTTATAGCAGTGACAGTAATAAAGTAACATCGGAAATAAATTAAAAATAGCAGCAGTGGTGGATGCGGTAAACAGCAGGATTAAAATACTGTAGGCACAGGGATGAATAACCGGGCGTTGCATGAATGAGACGACTCATATAATAGCTAACATGGGCATTTGCAGATAAAGTGATACAAGTATCCAAGAATAAAATAACCATAGGCGTGTGTTCCTATTTAGTCGCGCGTGCTCACAATGAGAAACTTGCGCGACATCTTTTGTCCAACCAGCCCGTTGTAGCGGGGCCTCGAGGGAAACTACTGGTAATTAAGGTACTCCTTTTACTAGAGTACCGGAGCAAAGCATTAACACTTCGTGAACACACGTGATCCTCACATCAAAGCCATCCCCTTCGGTTGTCCCGATTATTGTCACTTCGGGGCCTCGGGTTCCGTGCAATGACATGTGTATACAACTTGCAGATATGATTGAAAGTTCAGAGATGGTAAACCTAGAGGGGGGTGAATAGGTTTACATATTTTAATTCTTTCTTTGCAATATTAGGCTGTGCGGAATATAAAGGTGAGCCTAATGCAAACTAGGTGAGACAACCTATATGAGGATACAAGTAACTCGAGCACGAAGGCTCTCACAGGCAGTTATGTCACAAGTAAGGAGTTCGGTTAGAGATAACTGATAGCACGCGGAGACGAGGATTTATTCCCGTGTTCCCTTCCTTTGCAAGAAGGTACGTCACGTTTGGAGGGGTGGAGGTCCCACGAAGGATTCCCCAATGCCACGAAGGCTCACCCTATTCTCCGGAGCCTATCCCACGAAGGAATAGCTCACTCACTTGTGGTAGACTTTGAGGTAGCCTCCAAACCTTCACAATCTTGTCAGGAGCAAATCCACAGCCCGGATGCTTCCGGACCACTCTTTCCCACCTAGGGTTTCCAAGGAACCCTAGAGAGCAAGTTTCTTGATGAATACAAGGGGGAATAAGATTTGGCTTGGTAGAACGGTAGATCGGGGCCTCCTCTATCTTTCCCCGGAGGGATTTGAGTTTGGGTGGAGGAGGAGGTACATCTGAGGCTTTAGGTGTTTCTAACAATGGAGTATGTGAGAGAGAGAGAGCTCAAGAACAACTTGTAGTGTAGTGCCTAACCCTTCAGAGGTAGGAGAAGGGGTATATATAGTGTCACTTGAAATATGGTCGTTGATGACTTGCCACCTCAGCAACTTCCTCGAGGAACCCGGTCAACCGGGCCTGGGACCGGGCCATCCGGTCCAAATCGGAGCTGGGACCGGGTCTTGACCGGGGCAGGACATTGTCGTGCAGTAATGCCTCCGGATGGCATCAGCGTAGGAGTCGGTTGGTGCCGGGGCGCCCGGCCCACCACCCAGTCCGACCGGGCTCCTGACCGGACCATGCTGGTCCAAACCGGGCCAGCGACCGGGCCATGACCGGGAGGGCTCTGTGACTTACAGTACATCCCCCGGCTGGCACCAACCCAGGAGCCGGTCGGCGTCGGGCTGGCCGGTGCCAGGGCCGGTCTGACCGGGCCTATGGCCGGCCAAGTGCTGAAGAGCTCTTCTTGATTGTTGTCGAGGTGGGGGGTCTCCCTTTACCTTCATGTTCCATTGATACACCATTTATGCCTCATTGGCTAATACCTGGGATTAACCTCATAGACATGTATTAGGCCAAATACTCTAGCACGGTGTCATTGTTCCAAAATAATGGATAGGGGTAAAATACCCTTACAATCTCCCCCTTTTGGTATACAATGACAAACCGAGATAGGGTCACATATAGATATTATGATAAGCTTTAAACCTTGGTTCCATATAAGATATTAAGACAGCTCCCCCATAATGTGTGCACTTGGAGAATTTGCGTTTAAATGCAAAGTGCACCATTTGTGTAATATGAGAAGCTACCCCAATATCAGGAAATAAGCATGGTATGGACAATATCAAGATATATAAGCATAAAGCATAATCACCCTAATATAGAGATTAAGCATACAAGTATTTGTCCATACACGAATTATTCAAAGTAGCAAATGGTTCTTGGATTGAAAAAACAAATAAGCACAAGCCAAATAAGAAGCAAATAAAGTATCGAGCATGGCTTGTGCAACCAAGGTACCCTGTGATCCTAGACTCTACTCTCTTCCCCCCTTTGGCATCGGAACAACAAAAAGGTGAAGAAAAGAGTAGGGATGCTAGCGCTCCCATCAGTAGAACTCTGTCCCAGCGGGTGGAGAGCCACCCTCCTCATCCTCGTCCTCATCACCCTCATCATCATCATCACCATACTCTTCATTGTCTTCATCATCATCTTCTCTATAGCCAGCAGTATCAGGGTCCTGAGTAGATCTAGGGGGAGGACCACCATGAGCATACATGGAGAAATCAAAGTTCTGGAGCATCTCATCATCAATGGGAGGCATCTCCCAAGTTGGTGCAATCACAGGCTCCATCTCAGGTCCAGGAGGAGGAACATGGTGATTCCTTGCAGCCATGAACTCATTTTGGCGCCTCCTGGTCTCCTGGTTCAAGGCAAGACTTTGATGCAACATCATTGGTATTCCTGCACATCTGCCACAAGCTGGTCAAAAAGAGAGAAGCACCACACTTGGGGCGCCTAGAGTAGTTGGAGCTAGCTGCAGGGTCATGCCATTCATTGGAACGGTGCTCAGAAGGAATCATGGCTGGGATTTCCGGTCTATTGTCCTAAGTAGGAAACTTGAATGGATCCATCTTGACCAGTTGATCTTTCTTGTTGTAGGGAGAAGGCACCACCTTATTGATGAGCTGCTGAATGTACTGAGCATAGTTTGGAGTCATGTGATCCCACACACAACACCGCAGTTCACAGTAGATGAGGTCACAACCATCAATTGTCCTAATGTTCTCAGGACGGCAATAGTACATCAGGTTAAGGTGGTAGGCACAGCATTCACTTGAGTCTCCTGACTTGATGATAAGATTCTCACGGAATAGCTTGGCAAGCACAAGATAGGAGTAATACATCCCAGAGATAGTGGGTGGACCAGCTGTAGGCTCTTAAGGATAGCAGAAAGCAATGTCTCCATGAGTGAACTTATCCTGAGAGTGAATCTTAAATCCACGAGCACGGCCACCACCAAATCCCATGGCTTCACAGAAGTCTTGATAGTTGCAAGTGTACTTCTCTTTACCAGTCATCCAGGTCATAGTGCGATCGGAATCATCATGGAAGAACACAGTGCAGTGGAAATGGTGGACAAGAATTGGAGAATAGTGCCCAGCTCCCTTTTCATCACCCGGCTTCAAGCACACAAGATCATACAACCCCATACCCTTCAAGGTATCAACCACAAAGCGGTACTTGGTGGCTTCATGCATGGAAAGCACTTCCTTGTTGATGGCCTTTGGCATCACAATGACACCATTCTTCATACACTCTCTAGAGTTGTAGAAATCATCCCATATGCACTTTTGAGTGTTGGTCCAGAATAACCTGTCCCCACCAGTGTAGGTTCGTTCCTCGAACTGATACGGATCCGCCTCTCTAACTCTTCTCCAATCAGCAAGATGTGCTCCGCCCACATTGAATTGTGGAACTCTCTCAATAAGATCATTATCTTCAACTGTATGCTTGTCTTTCTTTCTTTTGGCAAATGTCTGGCTTCTACCTCCAGCTGAACTGCCTGGAGCAGTATTCTGAGGTGCTCTAGAGGGCAAATGAGAGCCAGTACGACACCCTGGAGGCCTCTCATGCCTACCTCTCTTGGAAAGAGATCCACAGCCATCATCATTGGAACCACCTATGAGTGAGCAAATAGAGCAAGGATAGCAGTGGGATAAGTGTGCATGTCATCAAAAATAAAGAGGCCAAAGAGTATAGCATATATTCAAGTGTTTTGACGGTGTTGTGCGAAGAACTGGGCAACCCGGCGTATGGTCCGGTCCAACCGGACGAGAGGACCGGCCGGTTGAACAGACGGTTGACCCGGCCTGGGGCCGGGTCCTATCGACTTGTTAGGTTTGCCCAGAAATTCAACCATAAAATCATGCAAAAAACTCATAAACTTGAACATATACTATAGCATTGTAGAGTGGAACATGTGCATAGTGGTGTGAGACACTCTAATGGCATGAGGACTTACAAACCCTAACCCTAACCCTAAATTTTTTTTTCTCAAATTTCCTCAAATATATGAAATGTGTGAGGAAAAGAGAAGGAGAGGGAATGTAAGAGGGAATTTACCCAAAGACATGGTCCTATTTGCTCAATAGAACAAAGAAAACAGCAAGAGAAGGCTTGAGGGCCAAATCCTCAAGATCTCCAAGTGTGGCTTGAAGGAGACCAAATCCCTTGGTGGAGATGATCCAATGTGCCCGATCTATGGTGGGATGAGTTTGAGAGGAGTCTAGTGGTGGGAAAGCCCTAGGGAGAAGTGGAGATGAAGGGGATGGCGCACATGGAGTCTATGGTGGAAGGGGAGAAGTGAGGAAGAAGACCACCAAGGGGTAACCTCCTCCCCACTTAACCAACCGCACGACCGGCGTGCCGCCCGGTTGACCGGGTCTGGGGCCGGGTGGCCCGGCGCAGAGGCCGGTCCGACCGGGCCAGAGACCGGCCAACACTGCTTTGCCACGTTTTGCCTCGTTTTGCCCCTATTCTTTGTGCACTTGTGTATGTATGCTCAGAAGATGACATGTACATATAGATAGATAGATGTATGATGAGATGAGCATAGACATGGGGTAGGAAACACAAGGTTTTGTAGGCATGACCATTGGAGTGAAAATCCAAACAAGATGTAAATAGCAACAATGGGCATGATTCGAAATATATATCAAGAATCACAAGTCATTTTGAAATAGTTCTTGCAATAAGATCATTTTAGCCATATATAGTCAAATCAATTTGCAATTGAGACTTAATGAGGGGCGGGGGATTACTCCCCCTATGTTAAAGCGCAAATGTCATGAGACCTCGAAGAGACATGCTTGGGTCCATATAATGACATTGGGTCTATTTATGTTGCACACATAGGTATGCATCATACCAAGACATAGTAAGATGACTATCCCCATATGTGTTGCACCTCTAAGCTAGATAGCAAGATAAATGCAAGAATATAGTGCAAGAAGTTATTCAATCTAAGTTTTTAGGATCAAGAATACCAAGTTCTCCTCTCAAGTTCACAAACCGGGTTTCATCCAAAGGCTTAGTGAAAATATCCGCCAATTGGTACGCTGTCCCCACATGAGTGAGATCAATGTCCCTATTAGCAACATGGTCACGTAGGAAGTGATGGCGAATGTCAATGTGTTTGGTGCGACAATGTTGAACCGGGTTATTGGCGATCTTTATTGCACTTGCGTTGTCACATATAAGAGGCACCGTACCAAGAGACACACCATAGTCTTTCAAGGTTTGCTTCATCCACAACAACTGAGTGCAACAAGATGCCGCGGATATGTATTCGGCTTCAGCGGTGGATAAGGCGGTGGAGTTTTGTTTCTTGGATGACCAACTCACCAATGGTCGGCCAATAAATTGGTAAGCCCCAGAGGTAGACTTCCGGTCAACCTTATCATCGGCCCAATCGGAATCCGAATAGCCAATGAGTTCAAAGGTTGACCCCTTTGGATACCACAGCCCGAGAGTAGGAGTAAGAACAAGGTATCTTAGAATCCGTTTGACCGCCATCAAATGGCTCTCCTTAGGAGCAGATTGAAAACGAGCACACATCCCTACACTTAGCATGATATCCGGCCTAGAGGTGCACAGGTAGAGCAAGGATCCTATCATGGAACGGTATACCTTTATATCCACATCCTTCTCACCGTCACATGAGCCAAGTTGCCCCTTTACGGGCATGGGTGTCTTCATTGGGTTTGCATTGGTCATGTCGAACTTCTTGAGCATGTCCTTCACATACTTTTCTTGAGAGATGAAGGTGCCTTGTGCAAGTTGCCTTACTTGGAAGCCTAGGAAGAACTTCAACTCTCCCATCATGGACATCTCAAATTTCCTAGTCATCAATAGATTTTTTTTTTGTTATGATTGGGGTTAGTTCCACCAAATATAATATCATCAACATATATCTGACATATAAATAAGCCACCCCCTTTAACCCGTTTGGTGAAAAGGGTGGAATCGACCGTACCCATGCAAAACCCATCATGTAGTAAGAAATCCCTAAGGATTTCATACCAAGCACGTGTGATATGGGGTGGCCCGATCTTCTCAGTAAGCAACGGTGGTGATGATGATCACGGGGTGATGGCAGCGGAGAAACACGACGATGAAGTGTATGATAACTTGTATGACGCAACGAGATCTCTCGATTGGTCCCTGTCACCAATGCAACAGCTCTCAACCCTGCAAGATATTCGCAACTCCACACACTTGCGCACGTAGCCGCCGACCATGAAGCGGTAAGTTGCAACCGTCTAATTACCAATGGAACAGCAGATCACACAAGACTTTTTCAGGATCTACACAATATCAAGCAATATGGTGTAGGGATTCAATAGTTTTGCTAGAGCAAACAACTAAGAACTAGGGTTTATCTTAAACGTGGTCTAAAGCAGCTAGGGGGCGTCCTGGGCACTTATATAGGTGTCCGGGACGAGTTCTGGTCGAAAATATACAAGAATAACCGACCCAGAATAGATCTGGTCGAGACAGACTCGGACTGGTCCGGTCTGGAATCCGGTTGACCGGGCTGTGGACCGGCCGGTCCGGTCGGTGGTACGGTCAACCGGGCGGCAACCGGGAAACTGCGAAGTTTCCGGTTTCTGCCCGGTACGATGCACTCCCTCCGGTTGGCGGCCGGTTGGCGGCCGGTTGGCGGCCGGTTGACCGGGCCAGGGACCGGGCGGCCCGGCGTGGGGGCCGGTCTGACCGGGCGCTGGACCGGCCTGGACTTCTTCTTCTCCTCTCGCGCATTCCTCCCGCTCCTCCCTCGCGCGTCCATGAGATATCTTCATGTCCAGCTCCTTGTCCAGCTCCACGTCCATCTTCACGTCCAACTGCTCCTCTCCTCCTCGTGCGATGCTTGTCTCCTCTTCATACCCGATGATACACAAGTAATAGGACTTAGGTAGTATAAAGTTCTCATCAATCAAGGTATCGTTTAGGAACAAGTTCACCTGTTGTTTAAGTAGGTTCGCACGAGCTCGTGTCATTGGTCCAATCCCGACTTCATTGGACTTGGGCTTCACGAGCAGGTTCATCTTCGGTTGGTAATGACGGAGGTAGTAGTGAGGTAGGGATGTCCTCATCATCTCCCCCTTCAAAAGGCGTCGACCCCGACGCTCCAAGGTCTTCTCCGTCATATGGTGTCAAATCAGCAACATTGAAAGAATTACTGACACCAAACTCATCCTCTGGAAGATCTATCGAGTATGCATTATCGAGTATGCCCTCTTTGATGCCTCCATATTAACTCTCTCATGTATGGGCAAAGGCAACAAGTCAAGTGGAGTAATGGGTTTAAAACCATACACCACCTCAAAAGGACACAGCTCCGTGGTAGAATGTACCGCCCTGTTGTAAGCGAACTCCACATGCGGCAAACACTCTTCCCACTCCTTCGGGTTCTTCTTGATCATGGATCTCAACAGTTGTGACAATGTTCTATTCACCACTTCAGTTTGACCATCGGTTTGGGGATGACAAGTAGTGCTGAACAGCAGCTTCGTCCCCAGCTTTCTCCAAAGCGTCTTCCGTAAGTAGCTCATACACTTCACGTCACGATCAGAAACAATAGTCTTCGGAACTCCATGTAGACGTACAATCTCCCTGAAAAACAGGTTAGCAATATGCGACGCATCGTCGCTCTTGTGGCAGGCAATAAAGTGGGACATCTTAGAAAATCTATCCACTACCACAAATATAGAATCATGGCCTCTCTTAGTACGCGGCAAACCCAACACAAAATCCATACTAATATCCTCCCATGGTGTAGTAGGTGCCGGTAAAGGAGTATACAAACCGTGAGGCTTCAGCTTGGACTTGGATTTGTTGCAAGTAATGCATCTCCTCACATATCTATCCACGTCCCGCCTCATCTTTGGCCAATAAAAGTGGTCAGCTAGCATGAGTAGCGTCTTCTCACGCCCAAAGTGACCCATCAAACCTCCGAGCATGTGATTCCTGCAATAAGAGCAAACGCACGTGACGATTCTGGAACACATAGTTTGTTAGCTCTAAACAAGAACCCATCATGTATGTGATATTTTTCCCATGCTTTACCAAGAGCACATAAGCGATATGGTTCAGCAAAATCATGATCAGTAGCATACAAATCACATAGTATCTCTAAACCAGGAATTTTAACATCAAGTTGAGTTAATAGCATATTCTTCCTAGATAGAGCATCGAGCAACAATATTATCTTTTCCCTTCTTATGCTTAATAATATATGGAAAAGACTCAATGAACTCAACCCACTTAGTTAGACGCTTATGCAAAGTAGATTGGGCTTTCGGGTATTTTAAAGCTTCATGATCGAATGTATGATAAATTCTTTTGGCCACAAGTAATGTTGCCAAACCTCAAGAACTCTAATCAAAGCATACAATTCTTTATCATATATAGGATAGTTCAACTTAGCACCAGAAAGTTTCTCGGAAAATATGCAATTGGGCGACCCTCTTGCATCAACACACCACCAATTCCAATACCACTAGCATCACATTCTATCTCAAATTGCTTATTGAAATCAGGAAGTGCAAGCAACGGTGCAGAAGTTAACAATCTCTTAAGTTCATCAAAAGCATGATCTTGGGCTGCGCCCCACTCAAAAACAACACCCTTTTTAGTTAAATCATTCAAAGGTGCAGCAATAGTAGAAAAATTGGGCACAAATCTGCGATAAAACCCAGCTAGACCATGGAAACTTCTTACTTGACTCACATTCATGGGAGTAGGCCAATTTTGAATAGCTTCAATTTTAGACACATCTACTTCTACTCCATGCTTAGAGACAACATAACCCAGAAATATGACCTTATCTTTGCAAAATGTGCACTTCTCAAGATTACCATAGAGTTGATTATCACGCAACACGTGCAAAACATGTCGAATATGTATAGTATGATCAGATTCATTGCGGCTGTAGATTAATATGTCATCAAAATACACAACCACAAACTTGCCAATAAATTCACGCAAAACATGGTTCATCAGTCTCATGAAAGTGCTAGGTGCATTAGTTAACCCAAAAGGCATTACTAACCACTCATATAAACCAAATTTTGTTTTAAAGGCTGTTTTCCAATCATCCCCTTCTTTCATCCTAATTTGATGATAACCACTACGCAAATCAATTTTAGAGAACACAGCAGCACCACTCAAATCATTTAACATATCCTCTAAACGGGGAATAGGATGACGATATCGAATAGTAATGTTGTTTATAGCTCTACAATCTACGCACATACGCCAAGTACCATCTTTCTTAGGAACTAGAATAACAGGAACAACACAAGGACTAAGGCTTATGCGGATATAACCTTTGTCGAGTAGCGCTTGTACTTGCTTCGTATCTCCTTCATCTCTTCGGGATTAGTGCGATATGGCGCCCTATTGGGCAGCGAAGCTCCGGGAATCAAGTCAATTTGATGCTCAATACCTCGCAATGGTGGTAGTCCTGCGGGTACCTCCTCCGGAAACACGTCGCCAAATTCCTGCAAAACATTAGAAACACCAAGAGGAAGGGGAGTCATGTCATTAGTAACCAAGACCGTACCCTTGTACAAAAGCACAAGAGGCATGGCCATAGGATCCTCACTAAATTCTCTCATGTCTTCTTTGGTGGCTAATGAAACTAAGGAATTCACTCTCTCACTTTTCGTTATATCACTCACGACATTACAATTCTCTCGCCTATCTAGAGGTGCATCCTCCAAATTCACTTCAATCTTCTGACGAGACTCATTGACAATTTGTTGTGGTGACATAGGCTGTAAGTTAATTTTCTTGCCCTTGTACTCCAAGTGATATGTATTGGCTTGGCCATTGTGTTGCACAGAACGGTCATAGAGCCAAGGCCGAACCAATAAGAGATGACAAATCGTCATAGGAACCACATCAAAATCAATGCAATCCTTATACGGTCCAATAGCAAATTCAACACGCACCATGTGGTTTACTTTCATCTCACCATTGTCGCTCAACCACTGAATATAGTATGGATGCGGGTGCGGTAGATACTTCAACTTCAGCTTGGTACATAACTCCTTGCTTGCTAAATTGCGGCAACTCCCGCCATCAATAATGACCTTGCAAGCCTTGTCGGGACCAACTAAAGCCTTTGTTTGGAACAAATTGCAGCGCCGAGTAGATGCACTAGGCAACACATTAAGAGCACGCTTGCGACACAACAATGGTGCGAGCATCGGACGGATATGCATCTTCACCATCGGTGTCATAGTCATCATCGTCTGGAGCATTAGGATCAACATCATCTCCCGTCTCCTATTCATTGTCCTCATTGATAATCATGACTTTGCGGTTAGGACAATCGCTCTTGAAGTGACCCTTGCCACCACATGTATGACAAACCATATCACGGTTACGCGCAGTAGACACATTAGAGCCACTCGTACTTGTAGCAGATTCGGACTTCTTTGTGTTAGACACATTGGAGACCGGTTTACTAGGCGGAGTAGAGTAAGGTGCAGAGCGCGTCGAAGGCGCTGGCGCCGAAGATGGTGCCGTGCGGGGTGTGAAACGCCCACCTCCTGTAGCTCGACCTTTGACCTTTGCTTCGTCAGCCAATTGAGATTCAGCTTCTCTTGCATGATGTAACAATTGATTCATATTGGTGTAGCTGTAGTGATGAACAATGCCTTTGATATCATACTTCAAACCGTTGAGGAAACGATGCATTGTCATCTCAAGAGACTCACGGACACGGCCACGCTGCATAAGCATCTCCATCTCCATGTAGTATTCATCCACAGTCTTCACACCTTGTCTCAATAAAGTCAGCTTATCATATATATTCCGCAAGTAATTTGTAGGCACAAAGCGAGAAGTCATGGCCTCCTTCATGGTACGCCATGTGCGTATAGGCTGGTCACCATCCTCTTCGCGATTACGAACAAAAGCATCCCACCAACGCAAAGCGTATCCATCAAACTCAGAAGAAGCAAGCTTGATCTTCCGGTCTTCAGTATAATGTGGATGTAAGCTCCACAACTTCTCAATCTTCAGCTCCCAAGTGAGGTATTCTTCAACGTCAGCTCCTCCTTCAAACTTGGGCTTACCCAAGCCATCTTCCTCATCTGGTCCACGACCATTGCGGCCAAGTGGAGCCCAACCACGAGGACGATTACCACGTGGCGCATCACGAGCATTGTGTGCGTCATCTTCAAGCTCAGGATCTTCATCATCGTCTTGCTGTTGTTGTTGTGCAGTCAAATTCTCAATAGCGAGGCGCATATCTGCAATATTGCGCTGGATATCCGTCATTTGATCAGCCAATCCAGTGACGGTGACATTAGTAGCATCCAGCGTTTGTTTGATCTCGTCAACTGTACCCTTAAGCTCATCATCCTTAGTGCGGAATTCACGTCGCATCTCATTACGAAGAGCCTCATACTCCCTCCATGTGATGATATCTCGCATCACTCTTGTTTTCCTGGTTAACAATTTTATGATCACTAGCGGACATCGTTAGTAGATTAGTGCACTAAATCAAAAATATATGGTGGTACTCTCACAACTCACTCAAAACTGATAAGAAAAGGAGATCTTACCGTTCCAAAGTAAATTAGTGTTGCTTACCACTTATAGTAACAACTAGTGCACGGATGTAGCGAAGCGAATATCAAGGGTATAAGCAAATCACACGACAAAGCAGGGTATATGTGTGGCTGTAGGTAGGCTACCTATTTGCACCAATAACAAGCTCTAGCGCTGACCGTAGACAACCAATGATACTCACACAAGGCGATATAATGGGGCAATGCAACTATATGTGGGAAAGGTTGCAATGCACAAGAGAGACGCTAGCAAAGCTCAACGAGACAGGCACAAGATTGCTCAACTACGGGTGCAGCAAAGTAAACTTAGGCCTTCACTTGATTCAACTAGCACAACACTTTTCTTTTTGGATTTTTCTTTTTGTAGAACACACGCAGCTATGTAACTCTTTTTGCTTCTTTTCAATTTTCTCCTTCTTTTTTTTTGATTTTATGACTCAACTCCTTGATAACATGGCCAACAAGATATGCAAAGCACCAAAACCCTAATGAGCAGCCTATCGAGCGGTAAAACTAGTCTCTTCTGGGGAAGTTCCTAGTCACTTTATATCGATAGGCTGTGTCTATGGTTGGAAACAAGCACACTGTACGCTATGTGGACTCGGAGAAACAAAATTGACACACTATGATAAACTAGATGATAGAGAAAACACAAACCCTAACAATTCTACTATATGAAAGATAAAGATACGCAAAAACAACTACGAAAAGCAACTAAAACTCGAAATTAGTGCAATCTAAAGCTATGGCAAACCCTAACCCTAATTTTTTTTTGGCTTTTTCTGGATAGGAAAACACTCACAACTCAACTATGGGGTGGATTGTGGATGGCTTACGGAGGAAAACTGGAAATCTGATACCAAGATGATATGGGGTGGCCCGATCTTCTCGAGTAAGCAACGGTGGTGATGATGATCACGGGGTGATGGCAGCGGAGAAACACGACGATGAAGTGGATGATAACTTGTATGACGCAACGAGATCTCTCGATTGGTCCCCGTCACCAATGCAACAGCTCTCAACCCCGCAAGATATTCGCAACTCCACACACTTGCGCACGTAGCCGCCGACCACGAAGCGGTAAGTTGCAACCGTCTAATTCCCAATGGAACAGCAGATCACACAAGACTTTTTCAGGATCTACACAATATCAAGCAATATGGTGTAGGGATTCAATAGTTTTGCTAGAGCAAACAACAAAAACTAGAGTTTATCTTAAACGTGGTCTAAAGCAGCTAGGGGGCGTCCTGGGCACTTATATAGGTGTCCGGGACGAGTTCTGGTCGAAAAGATACAAGAATAACCGACCCAGAATAGATCTGGTCGAGACAGACTCGGACTGGTCCGGTCTGGAATCCGGTTGACCGGGCTGTGGACCGTCCGGTCCGATCGGTGGTCCGGTCAACCGGGCGGCAACCGGGAAACTGCGAAGTTTCCGGTTTCTGCCCGGTACGATGCACTCCCTCCGGTTGGCGGCCGGTTGGCGGCCGGTTGGCGGCCGGTTGACCGGGCCAAGGACCGGGCGGCTCGGCGTGGGGGCCGGTCTGACCGGGCGCTGGACCGGCCTGGACTTCTTCTTCTCCTCTCGCGCATTCCTCCCGCTCCTCCCTCGCGCGTCCATGAGATATCTTCATGTCCAGCTCCTTGTCCAGCTTCACGTCCATCTTCACGTCCAGCTGCTCCTCTCCTCCTCGTGCGATGCTTGTCTCCTCTTCATACCTGATGATACATAAGTAATAGGACTTAGGTAGTATAAAGTTCTCATCAATCAAGGTATCGTTTAGGAACAAGTTCACCCGTTGTTTAAGTAGCTTCGCACGAGCTCGTGTCATTGGTCCAATCCTGACTTCATTGGACTTGGGCTTCACAGCAGGTTCATCTTCAGTTGGTAATGACGGAGGTAGTAGTGAGGTAGGGATGTCCTCATCAACGTGGAGCTTGCTTGAGACCGTAGAGTGCCTTAGGGAGTAAATACACGTGGTTGGGTCGGCGTGGGTCTTCGTAACCCGGGGTTGAGCTACATATGCAGTTTCTTTTAGGGGTCCATTCAAAAATGCACTTTTCACATCCATTTGATATAATTTGAAATTGTGGAAAGATGCAAATGCAAGCAAAATGCGAATAGCTTCAAGATGGGCTACCGGCGCAAAGGTATCCTCAAAATCCATACCTTCTATTTAGGCAAACCCTTGCGCCACTAACCTTGCTTTATTTCTTATAACAATTCCATTATCATCTTGCTTGTTCTTTAATACCCATTTGGTCCCAATAACATTGATGGGATGATCCTTGGGTCTCTCAACTAGAGACCATACTTCATTACGGGTGAAACACTCCAATTCTTTTTGCATGGCAATTACCCAATCCGGATCAACCAAGGCTTCATGTACCTTGAGTGGCTCAAAACTATACACAAAAGCATGGTGTTGACAATAAGTGATAAGTAATGCATGGTGTCTACGAGTTACCACTCCTTTTGAGATGCTACCAAGGACTTTATGTACTTTCATGTCACTTGCCCTTGTAGCAGCCTTAATCTTCCGAATGGTTCCTTCATGATCAATGAATTCATCTCTTGCTAGTACTCGATCATGAGGGACCACTTGAGCTTGAACATGATTTGAGGATGTTTCTTGATCATCATCATGGTCTTGCTCAGTGGGATGAGGACTTTCTTCTTGTTCTTCGGAATGTGACTCATCTTGAGTGGAGGATGGTTCTTGAGTTGCACTTGATGGTTCATCTTGAGTTGAGCTAGGCTCCACTTGGGCTGAGCTTGGTACTTCTATTTCATCACTTTGATCATCAGTATGAACTTCTGTGGGCCGGATGTAATATCCCAGGTATTGGGGTTACAAAAATAGAGGAAACAGATGTGTGCATTGTATTCATGCATAGAAAATCTGGGGAATTTTCGCGCTTTAAAGTAAAACAGTCATAGTAACTGAAGTTTCACTTGACCTTGGTGGAATTGAAGTAGCTCATCAAGTCAGGCGCCATAAACCTCAACGTGACTTTGCTAAAACCTTGTTTTGGGTAGAGATAATTTGATCTAAGGGGTTAGATCAAATGGAACTAATAATCAACACAACAACACTTTACTCAATGATCAATTGCTTGATCTTATTAAAGATCATAACATGGTAATCTTTGCCATTATATATGAATATCTATTTAACTAAAAATCAAGTAACAATCTAATGGAGAACTATTCTAGACTTATCTTTTCCATGTCCTAAGACTAATCTATGATCCTACCATGAAACCTCATGGTATCCATTCCACTTCTACATTGGAATTATAACAAGGAGATCCACTTAAGAAATATATATTCTTCCCTATTACAAATAGTTTTACATCAAACCTAGAGAGGTGAGAGTTCTATTATAATTACTAAAGAAGCAATAACAAAACTTGAGTTAAACCTTGGATATACATCCAAGTATTCAAATCATCATCTTCAAGACAACCCTAGAGAGAGATAACCATTAATGTTAAACATAGATCCTGATGATCACATCAATCTCTATGGAGCCTAATATTAGGTTAGCATTGAAGTCCTTCCCAAATGAGAGAGATCATCCATACTAATCCTAGTTCTATCTATTCAAATATCCAAATGGTTAAACCATCAGTTCTTGAGGGAACTTTAAGTAAATATCTCAGGCATTTCCCTAGGATATAAAACTGTTGAGACAACCATGACCATGACCATCCTAGAAAGTAAAATAGAAGTGATATATCCTAGTTGATCAAGACAATGCTTGATCATGGAAGTGAGAACCCATTCCATTAGAAATAATTTAGGAAGCCAAACCTTGATCATTATAAATTGGGTGATGATCATAAACCCTAAGAACTTGAGGTAAAGATATCAAGAACCAGTGGATCATGTCTAACCATGATCATGCTCTTGAAGTATGTGAGGATAAGTTAAACCCTACTAGAATAAGTAGATTTCATTCCCACATGAAATTATAGGAAGACAACTAGTAAGCAACCCTAGGTTTATATCTTATCTTTTACTTGTGAACCATTTGGTGATCATAAGTAGAATCCTACCATACCTATATTTCATAAAATAAAGAACCTAAGAAAACCTTAGAGTAAAACTCCATATTTAATATGGTGAGAAACCATATATATTCATATGACCAAAGTTAACTATAAAAAGAACTATAACCAATGTAGTTACTTAAATAATAAATTGAGGTTAATAATAGAAGCCAATTGGTAGAAGATAAAACTAATTCTCAATACCTTAGTAGCTAGAGGAGAACATAAAATATTAAGTAAGCAACCACCTTATCATGGTTAGGGGAGATTAAACCCTAGCATGCAATATGGTGTCATCTCATCTCTACAACCCAGAATTAAATCTCAACCCTAGTTTGTGTATCACTTGGGTGATCACAAATAAAAACTAAACCACAATTAAGATTCAACCCATGTGTCATTAGGTAAATAGCATTGGAACCCTAGATTTGCACATCAAATAAATCTTATGCTCCAATTCTTGAACATAAGCAAAATCTTGTGCTACACTTTACAATTGAAACCATATGTATGGTGATCAACCACTTAACCTATTAACCAAGATCAAACCATGATGAGAGTAGAATTACTCTAAGTATTTCAAGGTACTAGTAAAATACAATAATAGTGCTAACCTTGAAATAGGGCTATAATTAAACCTACCTAATCTTAACAAACCAGTACTCACATAAACGCATATGCATGTGACTAAATTCTCAAATATGAGATCAAGTCCTTAGAGATATTTTTAGCACATGAAATCATGCCATTTAGTCACTTACTTAATAGAACTCCATAAACAAGCCTTACTTGGCAACTTATTTCTTGCAAAGCAATACCAAATAAAACAAGAAATATTACTAAGTAAGAAAACTACCAATTGGAAAACAATTTGAATATTCCCAAAGATAATATTCAAATTCATGTCCCTAGGGGTATTGAAATTCAAATACCAATAATAATAATTAAACCAATGTTATGGTGCCACATTAAATTTGCAAATGCACCCCTCAAGACCTTGCAGTATCTTGAACTAATCCTTATATGTTTCAAATAAGTAAGACCTGCAAAATAGAAAAGAATTCAAATTTGAATTCTAAACAGAATTATAAAACAGAAAAAGAAAATAAATAAAAGAGATAAAGAAAAGGAGGCTTACCTGGACCTCACCAGAGCGAAGCAGCCCACGACTGGCCCAGCAGGAGTCCACCAACGCGGCCCAAGCCGCAGCCCAAACCAGCCCGTGTACCTCTTCGTGAGGATAAGACTGGAGACGAAGTCTTCGTCTTCGTCTTGGCCACCGTCGACGCGCGCGAGGGCGCCAGCACGACGGCGAGCTCCACGTCCCGCGATTTCCGCCGTTGTTGACCTCCAGCGCACCCGTAGCTCCTATAAAACGTGAAGGAAATCTCTATTTTCCCTCTCTCTGCCCATTCCTCCCCAATTTAGAAACCCTAGCTCGCCTGGCCCTTCATCCTCGCCGTCGACTGAGACAGTCCCGAGCCTCGCCGTGGATACTCCTGGCACCGCCACCTTCTCCTCGTTCTCCTTGTCGACGCGTGCGAGCTGGGAGGCCCCGTACATGGCGAATTAAGCCATCTTCTCCGACTACCGCCGCCATGGCCATGGACGATATCGTCGCCGTCCGGCCACCTCTGCACCAACGGAGCACACCATCATGCTCATGGTAAGCTGGGGGTCCTCCTGAGCTTCCTAGTGCATCAATTCAAGGACCGAAGCCTCCAAGCGCCGTGTGACCATGTCCGCCGCCGCAGCATCCCGCCGGCGAGCACGCTCCGGTGACCAAACCGGAGCGGCGCCACCGCCAAGAGGTTCGCCTCGGCACGCTCGTCCCAACGCATACACACACACCCCGCGGGAGCCCCGATTTGCCGCCATCGATGGCAACTGGCCGCCGGCCAGAAGCCCCTGGCCACCTCGTCAATTTTGACTCCGGTCAAAGGAGACGTGGCAGCTGACGTGGCTCTGGCCCACTAGTCAGTGGCCGTGGGTAACTTTATCCCGGGTAGCTGATGTCTACGGGAGCTTCTATTCTTGTAGACAGTGTTGGGCCTCCAAGAGCAGAGGTTTGTAGAACAGCAGCAAGTTTCCCTTATGTGGATCACCCAAGGTTTATCGATCTCAGGGAGGAAGAGGTCAAAGATATCCCTCTCATGCAACCCTGCAACCACAAAGCAAGAAGTCTCTTGTGTCCCCAACACACCTAATAGGTGCACTAGTTCGTCGAAGAGATAGTGAAATACGGGTGGTATGAATAAGTAGTAGCAACGGCACCAGAAAAGTGCTTTGCCCGGGACGAGTAAACAAGCAGTAGTAACGCAGCAGTAGTAACGCAGTAGAAACGAGTAAACAAGCAGCGATAGCGATATTTAGGAACAAGGCCTAGGGATTAGACTTTCACTAGTGGACACTCTCAACTTTGATCACATAACGAGAATAGATAAATGCATACTCTACACTCTTTTGTTGGATGATGAACACATTGCGTAGGATTACACGAACCCTCAATGCCGGAGTTAACAAGCTCCACAATTCAATGTTCATATTTAAATAACCTTAGAGTGCATGAAAGATCAACGCGACTAAACCAAGTACTAACACAACATGCACACTGTCACCTTCACACTATGTAGGAGGAATAGATCACATCAATACTATCATAATGATAATTAACTCCACAATCTACAAGAGATCATGATCATAGCCTACGCCAAGTACTAACACGGATGCACACACTGTCACCATTACACCGTGCATGAGGAATAAACTACTTTAATAACATCACTAGAGTAGCACATAGATAAATTGTGATACAAAACACATTGCAATCATAAAGAGATATAAATAAGCACTTCACTACGCCATTCATAACGGTGAATAAGTATTCACGTGAAATATAGCCTAAGAGACCCACACGGTGCACACACTCGTCACCTTTACACATGTGGGACAAGGAGTCTCCGGAGATCACATGAGTAAAATTCACTTGACTAGCATAACGACATCTAGATTACAAGCATCATCATATGAATCTCAATCATGTAAGGCAGCTCATGAGATTATTGTATTGAAGCACATAGGAGAGAGATGAACCACATAGCTACCGGTAGAGCCCCGAGCCTCGATGGAGAACTACTCCCTCCTCATGGGAGACAACAGCGTTGATGAAGATGGCGGTGGTGTCGATGGAGGAGCCTTCCGGGGCACTTCCCCGCTCCGGCGAGGTGCCGGAACGGAGACTCCTGTCCCCCGGATCTTGGCTTCGCGATGGCGGCGGCTCTGGAAGGTTTTCCGTATCGTGGTTCTTCCATCAGGGGTTTCGCGACGGAGGCTTTAAGTAGGCGGAAGGGCAGCCTCGGAGGGGGCCTGGGGGGCCCACACTATAGGGCGGCGCGGGCCCCCCTCTGGCCGCGCCAGGATGTGGTGTGGGGCCCCCAGGGCTTCCCTCTGGCGGCTCTCGGGTGTTCTGGAAGGCTCCGGAAAAAATAGGGACCTGGGCGTTGATTTCGTCCAATTCCGAGAATATTTCTTTACTAGGATTTCTGAACCAAAAACAGCAGAAAACGAGAAGCTGGCTCTTCGGCATCTTGTTAATAGGTTAGTTCCGGAAAATGCACGAATATGACATAAAGTGTGCATAAAACATGTAGGTATCATCAATAATATGGCATAGAACATAAGAAATTATCGATACGTCGGAGACGTATCAAGCATCCCCAAGCTTAGTTCTGCTCGTCCCGAGCAGGTAAAACGATAACAAAGATAATTTCTGAAGTGACATGCCATCATAACCTTGATCATACTATTTGTAAACATATGTAATGAATGCAGCAATCAAAACAATGGTAATGACATGAGTAAACAAGTGAATCATAAAGCAAAGACTTTTCATGAATAGTACTTCAAGACAAGCATCAATAAGTCTTGCATAAGAGTTAACTCATAAAGCAATAATTCAAAGTAAAGGCATTGAAGCAACACAAAGGAAGATTAAGTTTCAGCGGTTGCTTTCAACTTGTAACATGTATATCTGATGGATAATTGTCAATATAGAGTAATATAACAAGTGCAATATGCAAGTATGTAGGAATCAATGCACGGTTCACACAAGTGTTTGCTTCTTGAGGTGGAGAGAGATAGGTGAACTGACTCAACATAAAAGTAAAAAGAATGGTCCTTCAAAGAGGAAAGCATCGATTGCTATATTTGTGCTAGAGCTTTTATTTTGAAGACATGAAACAATTTTGTCAACGGTAGTAATAAAGCATATGAGTTATGAAAATTATATCCTACAAGTTGCAAGCCTCATGCATAGTATACTAATAGTGCCCGCACCTTGTCCTAATTAGCTTGGACTACCGGATCTTTGCAATGCACATGTTTTAACCAAGTGTCACAAAGGGGTACCTCCATGCCGCCTGTACAAAGGTCTAAGGAGAAAGCTCGCATTTTGGATTTCTCGCTTTTGATTATTATCAACTTAGACATCCATACCGGGACAACATGGACAACAGATAATGGACTCCTCTTTAATGCATAAGCATGTGGCAACAATTATTATTCTCATATGAGATTGAGGATATATGTCCAAAACTGAAACTTCCACCATGAATCATGGCTTTAGTTAGCGGCCCAATGTTCTTCTCTAACAATATGCATGCTCCAACCATTAAGGTGGTAGATCTCTCTTACTTCGGACAAGACGGACATGCATAGCAACTCACATGATATTCAACAAAGAATAGTTGATGGCGTCCCCGAAGCATGGTTATCGCACAACAAGCAACTTAATAAGAGATAAAGTGCATAAGTACATATTCAATACCACAATAGTTTTTAAGCTATTTGTCCCATGAGCTATATATTGCAAAGGTGAATGATGGAATTTTAAAGGTAGCACTCAAGCAATTTACTTTGGAATGGCGAATAAATACCATGTAGTAGGTAGGTATGGTGGACACAAATGGCATAGTGGTTGGCTCAAGGATTTTGGATGCATGAGAAGTATTCCCTCTCGATACAAGGTTTAGGCTAGCAAGGTTATTTGAAACAAACACAAGGATGAACGGTGCAGCAAAACTCACATAAAATACATATTGTAAACATTATAAGACTCTACACCGTCTTCCTTGTTGTTCAAAACTCAATACTAGATATTATCTAGACTCTAGAGAAACCAAATATGCAAACCAAATTAGCAAGCTCTAAGTGTTTCTTCATTAATGGGTGCAAAGTATATGATGCAAGAGCTTAAACATGAGCACAACAATTGCCAAGTATCAAATTATCCAAGACATTTTAGAGTTACTACATGTAGTATTTTCCAATTCCAACCATATAACAATTTAACGAAGAAGAAACTTCGCCATGAATACTATGAGTAGAGCCTAAGGACATACTTGTCCATATGCTACAGCGGAGCGTGTCTCTCTCCCACAAAGTGAATGCTAGGATCCATTTTATTCAAACAAAACAAAAAACAAAAACAAACCGACGCTCCAAGCAAAGTGCATAAGATGTGACGGAATAAAAATATAGTTTCGGGGAGGAACCCGATAATGTTGTCGATGAAGAAGGAGATGCCTTGGGCATCCCCAAGCTTAGACGCTTGAGTCTTATTAGAATATGCAGGGGTGAACCACCGGGGCATCCCCAAGCTTAGAGCTTTCACTCTCCTTGATCATATTGCATCATACTCCTCTCTTGATCCTTGAAAACTTCCTCCACACCAAACTCGAAACAACTCATTAGAGGGTTAGTGCACAATAAAAATTAACATGTTCAGAGGTGAAAAAATCATTCTTAACACTTTTGGACATTGCATAAAGCTACTGGACATTAATGGATCAAAGAAATTCATCCAACATAGCAAAAGAGGCAATGCAAAATAAAAGGCAGAATCTGTCAAAACAGAACAGTCCGTAAAGATGGATTTTATTAGGGCACCAGACTTGCTCAAATGAAAATGCCCAAATTGAATGAAAGTTGCGTACATATCTGAGGATCATGCACGTAAATTGGCTTAATTTTCTGAGCTACCTACAGGGAGGTAGACCCAGATTCGTGACAGCAAAGAAATCTGGAACTGCGCAGTAATACAAATCTAGTACTTACTTTACTATCAAAGACTTTACTTGGCACAACAAAACTCAAAACTAAGATAAGGAGAGGTTGCTACAGTAGTAAACAACTTCCAAGATACAAATATAAAACAAAGTACTGTAGCAAAATAACACATGGGTTATCTCCCAAGAAGTTCTTTCTTTATAGCCGTTAAGATGGGCTCAGCGGTTTTAATGATGCACTCGCAAGAAATAGTAGTTGAAGCAAAAGAGAGCATCAAGAGGCAAATTCAAAACACATTTAAGTCTAACATGCTTCCTATGCATAGGAATCTTGTAAATAAACAAGTTCATGAAGAGCAAAGTAACAAGCATAGGAAGATAAAACAAGTATAGCTTCAAAAATTTCAGCACATAGAGAGGTGTTTTAGTAACATGAAAATTTCTACAACCATATTTTCCTCTCTCATAATAACTTTCAGTAGCAACATGAGAAAACTCAAAAATATAACTATCACATAAAGCATTCTTATCATGAGTCTCATGCATAAAATTATTACTCTCCACATAGGCATAATCAATTTTATTAGTTGTAGTGGGAGCAAATTCAACAAAGTAGCTATCATTATTATTCTCACCAAGTGTAGGAGGCATAGTATAATCACAACAAAATTTACTCTCCATAGTAGGTGGCAACAAAAGACCACTATCATTATAATCATCATAAATAGGAGGCAAAGTATCATCAAAGAAAATTTTCTCCTCAATTCTTGGGGGACTAAAAAGATCATGAAAACCAGCTTCCCCAAGCTTAGAACTTTCTATATCATTATCAACAATGGTGTTCAAAGCGTTCATACTAATATTACTACCAAGCATGCAAATAAGATTCCATAGGTTTTTTAATTTTCGCATCAAACCATCCATGTCTTAAATCAGGAAATAGAATAAGAAGCTCATTGTTGTTCATTATGCCAAACTAGTGTAAACAAGAAACAAAAAGATGCAATTGCAGGATCTAAAGGAAATAGCTTCGAGTACTTACAACGGCGAAAATAGCTTAGTAGCCGAGATCCGGAGTGTGAGTACCTTTTACCTTTCCTCCCCGGCAACGGCGCCAGAAAAGTGTCTTGATGTCTACGGGAGCTTCTATTCTTGTAGACAGTGTTGGGCCTCCAAGAGCAGAGGTTTGTAGAACAGCAGCAAGTTTCCCTTAAGTGGATCACCCAAGGTTTATCAATCTCAGGGAGGAAGAGGTCAAAGATATCCCTCTCATGCAACCCCGCAACCACAAAGCAAGAAGTCTCTTGTGTCCCCAACACACCTAATAGGTGCACTAGTTCGGCGAAGAGATAGTGAAATACGGGTGGTATGAATAAGTAGTAGCAACGGCACCGAGAAAAGTGCTTTGCCCGGGACGATAAACAAGCGGTAGTAATGCGAGCAGTAGTAACGCGATAGAAACAGTAAACAAGCAGCGATAGCGATATTTAGGAACAAGGCCTAGGGATTAGACTTTCACTAGTGGACACTCTCAACTTTGATCACATAACAGAATAGATAAATGCATACTCTACACTCTTTTGTTGGATGATGAACACATTGCGTAGGATTACACGAACCCTCAATGCCGGAGTTAACAAGCTCC
The DNA here is from genome assembly GCF_022539505.1 of Lolium rigidum. Lineage (NCBI taxonomy): Eukaryota > Viridiplantae > Streptophyta > Magnoliopsida > Poales > Poaceae > Lolium > Lolium rigidum. The sequence goes on from NC_061508.1 coordinate 160,963,467, forward strand.
ACAACGCGACTAAACCAAGTACTAACACAGCATGCACACTGTCACCTTCACACTATGTAGGAGTAATAGATCACATCAATACTATCATAATGATAATTAACTCCACAATCTACAAGAGATCATGATCATAGCCTACGCCAAGTACTAACACGGATGCACACACTCGTCACCATTACACCGTGCGGGAGGAATAAACTACTTTAATAACATCACTAGAGTAGCACATAGATAAATTGTGATACAAAACACATTGCAATCATAAAGAGATATAAATAAGCACTTCACTACGCCATTCATAACGAGTGAATAAGTATTACGTGAAATATAGCCTAAGAGACCCACACGGTGCACACACTGTCACCTTTACACACGTGGGACAAGGAGTCTCCGGAGATCACATGAGTAAAATTCACTTGACTAGCATAACGACATCTAGATTACAAGCATCATCATATGAATCTCAATCATTGAAGGCAGCTCATGAGATTATTGTATTGAAGCACATAGGAGAGAGATGAACCACATAGCTACCGGTAGAGCCCCGAGCCTCGATGGAGAACTACTCCCTCCTCATGGGAGACAGCAGCGTTGATGAAGATGGCGGTGGTGTCGATGGAGGAGCCTTCCGGGGCACTTCCCCGCTCCGGCAGGGTGCCGGAACAGAGACTCCTGTCCCCCAGATCTTGGCTTCGCGATGGCGGCGGCTCTGGAAGGTTTTCCGTATCGTGGTTCTTCCATCAGGGGTTTCGCGACGGAGGCTTTAAGTAGGCGGAAGGGCAGCCTCGGAGGGGGCCTGGGGGGCCCACACTATAGGGCGGCGCGCCCCCCCTCTGGCCGCGCCAGGGTGTGGTGTGGGCCCCCGGGGCTTCCCTCCGGCGGCTCTCGGGTGTTCTGGAAGGCTCCGGGAAAAATAGGGACCCGGGCGTTGATTTCGTCCAATTCCGAGAATATTTATTTACTAGGATTTACGGAACCAAAAACGACAGAAAACGAGAACTGGCTCTTCGGCATCTTGTTAATATGTTAGTTCCAGAAAATGCACGAATATGACATAAAGTGTGCATAAAACATGTAGGTATCATCAATAATATGGCATAGAACATAAGAAATTATCGATACGTCGGAGATGTATCAGTAGCTTCAGTCATTTCGTTTGAATTTAATTCCAGAAAATTGCTGCAACTTCAAATAAATCTAGAAAATTCAGTATAACTCAGAAAAATAAATATAAGATATGAAAATTCTTAAAAAAGAAAACTCTACCCAATAAAAATATAATATGAAATTTTTATTTTTAATAAAAATTTAATTATTTAATACTTGTATTTAAGCCTTTAATTATAATTCTAAATTCAATTAAACTTCAATAATTAAGAAAACTATCTAAAATAAATAAAAAACTAGTAAAGTAAATAAAGAAAACATTAACACTAATTTTATTTAATTCTAGCTTATTTAATCCTTAATGTTGGAATTTAAAACCTAATTAATAATTGTCCTAATTATTAAATCTTAAAAATTAATAAAATACCAAATCCAATCTTATTATTTCAAAGTTATTAATAACTTCAACTTTATTAATGAAGTTATTAACTTATGAATTAAATAGTAATTATGCAACCTAGTTCTTTATGGTAGAAAACTAGGAACTCATCATTTCATGTGTACTCCTAAAACCCTAATGCCATTTAGACCCTAGTTCCATTATTACATGTGAACCCTAAATTGCTTCCAAACCTAAACCTAAGCTAGAACATGTGATCATGATATTTTGATTTCATTCATAGAACCATAGTAGCTTCTAAATATTTACCATGATCACATAAAATGTAGTAACCATCATTACTAAATTAGTATCCCATGTATACATAACATAAAACCAAGATGATCCAATAGGAACACATAAGTCTAAACCCTAGTTTCTGTTCCCAATACTATCATCCTTACTCATAACTATTTAGCATCACACCATTGTGATGAAACCTAATAACAACTATGCCAAATATTGTGCATTACCTAACCGTATTCCACTAAACCCTACTAGAGTTGGATAATTATGAACCATCCTATTTAGGAGCCAATCATTCTTTACTTAGTAAATCCAATAGGAAACCCTAGACAACCTCAACCTTAATTATAATACTTCTTATTCCTTAAGAAGTATGTTCTTCAAAAGTTATTCTTTTGAAGAAAATGAGGAATCATCAGCAACCCTGCTTATAATGACCTATAAACCCTAGCCAGCTATCACTAGCAAGATAAACCAACCTTGACAACAACCATGTATAATGAATTGCTTAGGATACCTAGGCTTATCTTAACCTTACAAGCCCTAGGTGTTGATGAATCCAACTTTGTTGGGATCCATTTACTACCTACTCCAGAAGCAGTGGAAACCATAGTAAACCATAGAACCCCACAACCCTAATTATCATACTTGTTCTTTATTACAGAACATGTTCTTCAAAAGTTATTCTTTTGAAGTATATGATAATTAATCATTAACCATGCCATGTAGTGTTAAAACCAACCACTACTCATTACATGTTAAGATTATACCAAATGTTATAGTTGTGTGCTATTAATATTATTGTTATTATATATTGCGACACTCGTTCATGATACCATGTAACCGCACCTGAATAAGAACCTTGTTAGTGAACCACCCTAAAAGTGCAACACACCCTAAACAAATCATTCCAATTCATTAATCCTAAATCATCGGGGTTAGGTCACGCTTAGAGCGATTGCATCTCATACTTATGCATTATTGCATCCTTGGCAATCTTTTAAACATCGTCCTTACCGGACGATGATGCTATTTCAAAATTTGGAGTTATTGCGTATCGAAGACCTTGTCCGCATAATCTTGCGATCAAGAAAGGCAAGTTCATCGCTTGCTCATGTCATTTGAGTATTTTTACCAAATTACTTGCAAAGTACTATGTTTATCACTATTGCATAAAAAGCAAAACCACTATTTTCATAACTATGAATATGACTATGTGGTGGGCAATGGAACCATGGATTGTGTTGATATGGTGGAGGTTCCATTGCAAGGGTTTATATCCATCTAGGATTAAACAAAAAATGTCGTCCGGTGATTCTTGTGCCGTAATACCCGTGTTAACCATAAGATCCGGAGTGGGACGGAGTAGTCAAAAGTGTTTCCACCTCTCGTTCATCAACGGATGCGCTTACTGTAGACACTTGTATCTGTCAGGGCAAGCGGTTGGCTGGGGAAGCCTTAAGTCCCCACGGCATAGTCCGTAGACACTTGTCGCTCGAAGTGCAAGCGGTTGGCTGGGGAAGCCTTAAGTCCCCACGGTATTGTGGTCTATGATGGGTTGCGGCTACCGGCGAAGGAGTTTGGTTAACGAGTCCCAAGCTGTTGTCGTGGTCGGGGTCCACCCGTGAGTGGGAATAATGGGACCGGCGAGGACCCAGGGTCGGGGTATGCAACAAAGGGTGGGTGTTCGAGGTAGCGGAGGAACATGATTGGCTAGACCTTATACCGGGCCTCACACCAAAGGAAGTGTGGACGGGTAACGTGCTCGGTTGGCAACAAGGTTAAGATCTCTTATGGGTAAAGCAACACACCTCTGCGAGTGTAAAGAACCGTGACCTGTCACTCCCTGTTCCGGGATATGGAAGCTGCGAACGCGGCCGGAAAGGAGCTCCATGAAGTTCTAGTAAACCGGTGAAGGCTGACGGACATAGTACTTCTGAATAAAAGCAACCTTTTGAAGAAATGATTATGAAATCTTGCATTGGTATTAGACTTTCTGATCTAATGCTGTAGCTAGTGCATTAAACACCTCTTTCCTATAATGAACTTGTTGAGTATGCTCGTACTCATCCAACTCTTAAATCCCCTGCTTAGATATGGAGGCCACGATGGAGGATCTACAGTGCAACTCGAAGGTCGAGGAGTCAACAAGTACTTCAAGAAAGAGGACCTATCAGAGGAGTCAGATACCACATCCAACAAGGAGAAACCTAGATTAGCAATAGAAAGGAACTAGCTTCCTAAACTTAGCTCCTATTTAGCTAGAATCTATTCATAGCCTCTGTAGCTAGTTAAATACTCTACAAATAGAGTTCGTGTTAGGATTAGACTATGAGCCGTTCTCCTGGAGTTTATTTGCGGTTTACCTCATTGTAAAGTAGGAGGTCTGTGCTGATCTTCTGTAACGAGTCCGTATGTAATTCTATAGACATGCCTTGGACCCGCATATGTTTCGTTGTACCACTCGAGCGATATAATACTAGTGGAACGGTGTTTCATTGGTGTTATATCAGACTTGCATACTACACCATGCAGTGGTATGCCGGGTCACCACAGTTGGTATCAGAGCAAATGCTTTGACCCTAGGATTAAAACCCTCTAAAGGAGACCTATAGGATTGGTAGTGTCTATAGGAAGTTGTCTTAGCCAAACAAAATAATCTTATGACTTGAGATGGATATTCACTTGAGAATAATCCTGACACACTTGAGTCAAACTTTCCTACCTAACTTTCCTAAGCAAAGTTAGTTAGTTAAATCCAAACATGTAGAACATCATTAAATCCTTATAACAATAGATGAGTAGACCATAGTTGGTATACAATACATGGTAGTCCATGATACGTCTCCAACGTACCTATAATTTCTGATGTTCCATGCTTGTTTTATGACAATACTTACATGTTTTGCTCGCACTTTATAATGTTTTTATGCATTTTCCGGAACTAACCTATTAACGAGATGCCGAAGTGCCGGTTCCGTTTTCTGCTGTTTTTGGTTCCGGAAAGGCTGTTCGGGCAATATTCTCGGAATTCGACGAAATCAACGCCCAAGATCCTATTTTTCCCGGAAGCATCCAGAACACCGAAGGAGAGTCGGAGGAGAGCCAGGGGGCCACCACACAGGTGGGCCGCGCGGCCTACACCCTGGCCGCACCGGCCTAGTATGGGGCCACCCTGTCGCCCCTCCTGCGCCGCCTCTCGCCTATTTAAGCCCTTTCGACCTAAAAACGCGACACCTTTTGACGAAACTCCAGAAAGACTCCAGGGGCGCCGCCACCATCGCGAAACTCCAATTCGGGGGACAGAAGTCTCTGTTCCGGCACCCTGCCGGGACGGGGAAGTGCCCCCGGAAGCCATCTCCATCAACGCCACCACCTCCATCATGCTCCGTGAGTAGTTCCCCCATGGACTACGGGTTCTAGCTGTAGCTAGTTGGTATTCTCTCCCCATGTACTTCAATACAATGATCTCATGAGCTGCCTTACATGATTGAGATTCATCGGATGTAATCGGTGTTGTGTTTGTCGGGATCCGATGGATTGTTACGTTATGATTGTCTATCTACAAAGTTTGTGAAGTTATTGTTGCTTGCAATCTTGTTATGCTTAATGCTTGTCACTAGGGCCCGAGTGGCATGATCTTAGATTTAAGCTCTATACTTATTGCTTAGATTGTATCTACAAGTTGTATGCACATGTCTATGTCCGGAACCAAAGGCCCCAAAGTGACAGAATTGGGACAAGCTGGAGGGAAGGCTTAGATATGAGGATCACATGTTTTCACGGAGTGTTAATGCTTTGCTCCGGTGCTCTATTAAAAGGAGTGCCTTAATTTCCGGTAGATTCCCTAGAGGCCCGGCTGCCACCGTACTGGTAGGACAAAAGATGTTGTGCAAGTTTCTCATTGCGAGCACGTACGACTATATATGGAAAACATGCCTACACGATTAATGAATTGATGTTCTTTCTTAATGCTATTTCAATCCTATCAATTGCCCGCTTGTAATTTGTTCACCCAACACTTGTTATTGGAGAGTTGCCACTAGTGTAGATAGCTGGGAACCCCGGTCCATCTCTCATCATTATATACTCGTTCTACATGTCATTGGAAGTAGTATCAACTATTTTCTGGTGCCATTGCTCTCATATTACTGCTACTGCTGCTGTGTTACTTTTACTATTGCTCTCATATGTAGCACCCTACCTTTTAATAAAGGTAAGATACCTGTGTATAGTGCTATTCCCGGGATCACTGATAGCACACACATTACAAAATATAGTAATCATTGCAATAGTATCAAATTACTACATCATTGATCCAGAGGGTAAAGTAAAACCTTACAAATTGCATAGTCACATGGACTAGCTCAGAATAAACACAACGGAAAGTAAATCATCAATGAGCCTTCATCATCTTCATGTGCCACAGGCAGTCATGTTGGAATGTAGACTCGAGATCCTACCACGTACTTCTCCTCAGAAAATCCTGCACGTTTGAATATGCAGCCCCATGAATGGAGGTCAGTACAATGATGCACTGGCAAATGACACTTATATGGTGGCAGTTTGGGGCATGACTATCTACATGATATTTGGCTAGTGGAGTTTAGGCAAATTTGCATAAAGCCAATTTTATCCTACATTTTATTCAAAACAAAACATTTTGAAATCCTTTGAATGACATTATGAAATCACACCATGGATAAATCCTCCATGGGTTTTATAATAATCACATGGTTACATCTCCCATGAGTTTTTCAAGGTTGATCAAATTTTAAATACATTCAGAAAAGGTGATGAGATTCCTCCGTACATTCCCTGCCTAGCAGCTCAAATTGTCCATAACCGGGGACACGGCTAAGATCTTAGGTTTAACTCTCGAGAGGTTGTGCACTTTCACCTTACGACCCACCCTTCCCAAGAGAAGAAATGAGACAAGATCTTTCAGAAGGAGGCTTCAACCATAACTAGCTAGACCCGTTCCCGTTTGGCCGTCACCACATCATCATGTCTAGCAACAAGTTTGACCTCACAACTTACTTAATCCCGGCAGAGCCCATAATACCATAAGGCTGCACTGGAAGCTAACTAAAACATGGACGACATATTAATCTCTTTAATCCTGAGTGGCCAACCACAAGTGCACATCTCAGGCGACGACAACCACATGACAAGTACTAGACAGGAGTCATGTGGCCCTGAGTAGCCACTCAACTTATGCGCACCCTCAGGCGAAGACAACCACAAGACAAGTACTAGACAGGAGTCCTGTGGCACCGAGTAGCCGCCCACCATTCAACCAATCCACCCAGGTGATTCATTAAGGTTGTTAATTTTAATTCTCAATACTCACAATCCAAATTGATCAAAACAGCAGTGGCACTTTGTTATTGCTAGGCAAACTAAGAATGTTAGCAAGGGTTCATGGTGGCTACACACTACTGGGATTGATAAGCATAGCATAACTTTCGAAAACAAATTCCTACCATGCATACTAGTTTGAAAAACACTAATGCATAACAAAATAGGTAGGAATTGAGTGTCACTTGCCTTTTTGGTAGTCGAAGCGCGTTCACTTCTCTTAATCAAAATACGTGCCTCTCCAGTACAAACTATAACATAGAATATAGCACAACATAAACACACAATTCAACAACAACAAAATCAAACAAGACAACAATCGGAAATCGCTCTATGGTGTGGCATGAGGTTTGGCTTGCAAGATATGAGTTGGAGATATTGAATGGATGGGTCAAATACTTGAAAAAGGAAATGATTATCTAAGTCAAGTGCTTAGAAGAAAAATGATTGATAAGAACCTATGGTCAATGGTTGTTTTCTACTCAAGATTGAGTAATTGAAATGATCCATGTGATGAAATCACATGAGTCTCAAAGGACGCAACTCAAAATACTATTTGGTAAAGTGTGAAAACACTTACTAAGATAGTACGAGTTACACATAGGCTTGGATATGGATTTATAATATATTGAATTACTCAATCAACTCATTTGTAAATTGAATAGTTCAATATAAGCCAATAGGATTAAATGGTCGTGAGGTTGAAAATGTATGAACGATATGGAAAATGTGGGTCAAAGATGCTAATGGATATCAAGGGTTCAAAACATTTGCTATGTAGTATAGTGACTCAACATAACACTTGCTTAAGAGAAATCTATAGCTAAGATTAGTCACCATTTACTCAAATAGCTCAATTGTCATTTGAATAAGGTGAACTACACAACTAAGAGTAGGATATGCATTATCTGTGAACAAGATAAAGAATTATAACTGGTCCTATAAGATGGGTATGAGCATAATGATCATTTTGGCTAAAGAAACTATGTCGAAGCCAGTCATAGTACTACACTTCTCGTGAAAAGTCATTAGAAGAAGTTTTCCGGATGGAAGACCTTTCTACATGAAAGTTGTAGAGAATTCCATTACAAGCGTATCGCCAAAATAATCTCTCGGAAAAAGTTTGTAGGATTTATTTCATAGACAACATTGCGGAACAAAGGAATACCGCGAAAATAAAGTGGGCGAACTGCCACACAACATGTCTAACGTGATCTACGTGATTTGCTGATTCCAATGGTATAGGGTTTGTCGAAATCCGACGGATAGAACTTAAGATATGAATTTTACAAAACTAGATAGAAGTGGTTGCAGTTCTAATGTTGTACGAAAAGTTGTCCGAACAAGTTGCTCGGATGGAAAAACTTTCTACACGAAAGTTGTAGATGATCTAATTAGAAACTTAACGGAAAAACCACTATTCTAAACGGAGGTGTAGATCTAAAGAAATAAAATCGACAGTCTACGTAAAAGAGCGAAAAAAGAATTATTACCGGGGCGAAGGATCCCGTTGGGTCGCGGACGCTTCCCAAAATAGCTTTGCAGACGTCGCAAACCGCTGCGTCGAAATAGCGTTGCTGCGTCTCTGTGCCGCGAGAGAGCGGCGCTGCGCGAACGTGTGGAGGCGCCGGGCGCTGGATGTGCGTTTGGGGCTGCCTCATGGGTCTTTTTGTAGGCTAAGGGCGGGGGCAATTTTACTTAAGGTGGCGATGTGGGACTAAAAACAAAAGGAAAACACGGAGGCAGGCGCTGCTGTGCGGCTGTTCGCGGCGCGCCCGAGGTGGGCTGTGGCGTGGGGCGCACGCCTGGGCTGGGGCGGCCTGGGAAGCTGGCTGGGCCGTTCGGCCTGGCCGTCCGATTTTTATTTTCTTTTTCTTTTCTGAAATTGTGAATACACTTTGGGGCTTCATATAAAATTAGAAAAATACAAATAAGGTACCGTTGGATTCGTCACGAAAAATACTTCAATATGAGACTAAATTTGGAACAAAAATATAAACTTTATAAAACCAAAATTTGACATACATGTCTATGTGGCTATAGTGTCTTTTTAGGGTTTAATGTTTTCCTCAAATAAAAATATTTTTATAAGTTTTAAAACCTCCGAACAAAATAGAGCATTGTTGGAAACTCTTTTGAAAACCAAGTTTTAGGAAGACTCTATATTTTGCAAAAACCATTTTAATATCCCTTTGTGAAATTAAAATAATTATTATATACATTTGGCCTATATGTTTGATTTTGAAAATACTTGAAAACCAAAAGTCTTTGAAAACATTATTTTGTTATTAACTTTTAAATAACTTCAAAAAGTTTTAATTCCTTGTGAATTTTCAATCAAGTTCAAACAATCAAGCATTAAATTCATTTTTATTTGACATTCCAAAATTTAGAAAATTTCGGGATGTGACAGACTACCACCCTTAAAAGAAATCTCGTCCTCGAGATTTGAGAAAGGTTAGAAAGTTTTAGGTTCCAGATGGGCATGGGTCCTACCACCCTTAAAAGAAAATCTCACTACATGGCCTCTCGAGATTTTTGGTGACTTTACAGAAGTAATTTCTCTGTGCACCTATTCGCGTAGTGGCCCTTGTTGCGACATTTGTAGCATGTGACGTGGCTGAGGTCTCTCATTAGTTTCTTCGTGCTTCCATTTTCTACTCTCTGCTCCTTTGCTTTGTTCTTCTTCTTCTTTTCTAGGCACTTTGACGCATAATGTCCTGGTTATTTGCAACAGTAACACAACAAGTGTCTAATTTCCTTCTTCTTGGAGTGGTGGTGAATTTTCTTCCTTTTGGGTCTCTCCAAGGCTAAGAGATCTTCTAGTTCCTGGTCTTCATATTCCACCTTAAATGTCGGGAACCTTTCTCGCTTTCTAGAGCACTTCTTTGATAAATGTTCTTCTCCTCCACATGCATAACAACACTTGGTGGTGACAGTGTGTGCCGCTTCCTGGGGCTTGATTTCAACTTCTTCCTTCATCTTGGACCTTGTACCTTCATGGATGTTTCTCATAGACTGACACATTCCATCCCTGACTTGTACACTCATTTCTTGCACTATGGGGTAGAGGTGGCATTGAGCGGGGACATGATTGACTCCTTCACATAGGAAACACGAAATCTGATAGGTGTGGCATTCTTTGGCTGGTTGGCTTCCATCGCAGTTAGGGCACTGGTCCCGATGTTCCCCAGGTGAATGCCCTAGGTCTCCACATAGTTTGCATGCTCGGGGTCTGGTTACACCATCCTCTTTGTTGCTATAGTTGGTCATGCCATGGGCCATCATCTGCAACATTTGAGATTGGGACTCCAACAATTGCAGCATTTCTGGCGGTAAATCATTATCTTTGTGGCTGCTGACTAGGCTTTGGGTCATCTGCTGAACCAACTGAGCTTGTCCCAACAACTCTGGTAATGTGGGTGGCATCTTAGGGTCGTTGTTGTCATTGTAGTTGTGAGCACGATGTAGAGACATCTGTTTGGGTTTGGACACGCGGTAAGATACATATACAAAGAGATCTTAGAGAAAACACTACCCTTAAACTAGTGGTTGGATCTTCAATCTCGTTGTAGTCCTACGTTTAGCAGCACTTGCCTACTATAAGGTCATTATATCTATTCATCATTGGTTCAGGCTTAACAGCGACGTTTCTCTTGTAGGTATGTCTCTCTAGATTTACCATTCCTCATAACAAGAGCGAACAATATGAGTAGTCGTCATGTGGGCCAATCCATGTCGCACCCAATCATTTCCTTGTTTACAGTTTGGTATATCTCGTATTTTAACACTTGGTCAACCTCACAAGTTTGATAAAAATTTCCATGGAGAATTGAATCAATGTTTCAATCCCCATTATTGAATTGTTTTGAAAACATTTCTATCGATCCCTAACTAGGGTTTTGCGTAACTCTCACTCTAATCTTCTTCGTCTTGATATGAAATATCAAGGTTGTTTTCACTAAAGTTGTCTTCATAGAGAGTTACCGAGAAAACATTCTCTGGGTTGGGTATAGATGAGAATAGATAGAAAGATTCTAAAGGAGATTCCTACCCAAACACATCAGATCAAGACAAAACATCTTACAAACAACATCTAACAAGCATCAAGCAATATTTTTCAATCACAAAATAAATAGTATGGTCATACCTCAATTTGGTAAGATCAATACTTTGTTTCTTTATCGTTGGTTCGCCAAAAGAGAACTAATGGTGGTCTAGTCTATGTCTATATTGGATGCATCACGTTTCTATTCTACTCCTTTGGTGTATCTTCGTGTGTTGTGCAGTCTGCATCAAAGTCTTTCTTCAAATTCTTCATTTGTCTCCCATGCAACACTTCTTGAGGAGTCGAAGAATTTCACATGAAGCAACAGTCCCTCACTTCAAGCACAAGGTCATCGTCGGTCCTTATTGATAGTTTTGACAAGGTGGTCATCTAAAGTGAGAGGAGAACAATTTTGAAGATGGAATAGATGAGAATACAAGAGGTTCACAAAGCAAACTTTTTTTTTTGAAATAGGATTAGACAAATTTTTCATCTTAGGGTCTTCCTATTTCTAAGCCAAACCTAGGGTCTCGATCCTACAGGCAACACTATGCTCTGATACCATTCTGTAGCACCCTACCTTTTAATAAAGGTAAGATACCTGTGTATAGTGCTATTCCCGGGATCACTGATAGCACACACATTACAAAATATAGTAATCATTGCAATAGTATCAAATTACTACATCATTGATCCGGAGGGTAAAGTAAAACCTTACAAATTGCATAGTCACATGGACTAGCTCGGAATAAACACAACGGAAAGTAAATCATCAATGAGCCTTCATCATCTTCATGTGCCACGAGCAGATCATGTTGGAATGTAGACTCGAGATCCTACCACGTACTTCTCCTCGAGAAAATCCTGCACGTTTGAATATGCAGCCCCATGAATGGAGGTCGAGTACAATGATGCACTGGCAAATGACACTTATATGGTGGCAGTTTGGGGCATGACTATCTACATGATATTTGGCTAGTGGAGTTTAGGCAAATTTGCATAAAGCCAATTTTATCCTACATTTTATTCAAAACAAAACATTTTGAAATCCTTTGAATGACATTATGAAATCACACCATGGATAAATCCTCCATGGGTTTTATAATAATCACATGGTTACATCTCCCATGAGTTTTTCAAGGTTGATCAAATTTTAAATACATTCGAAAAGGTGATGAGATTCCTCCGTACATTCCCTCGCCTAGCAGCTCAAATTGTCCATAACCGGGGACACGGCTAAGATCTTAGGTTTAACTCTCGAGAGGTTGTGCACTTTCACCTTACGACCCACCCTTCCCAAGAGAAGAAATGAGACAAGATCTTTCAGAAGGAGGCTTCAACCATAACTAGCTAGACCCGTTCCCGTTTGGCCGTCACCACATCATCATGTCTAGCAACAAGTTTGACCTCACAACTTACTTAATCCCGGCAGAGCCCATAATACCATAAGGCTGCACTGGAAGCTAACTAAAACATGGACGACATATTAATCTCTTTAATCCTGAGTGGCCAACCACAAGTGCACATCTCAGGCGACGACAACCACATGACAAGTACTAGACAGGAGTCATGTGGCCCTGAGTAGCCACTCAACTTATGCGCACCCTCAGGCGAAGACAACCACAAGACAAGTACTAGACAGGAGTCCCGTGGCCACGAGTAGCCGCCCACCATTCAACCAATCCACCCAGGTGATTCATTAAGGTTGTTAATTTTAATTCTCAATACTCACAATCCAAATTGATCAAAACAATAGTGGCACTTTGTTATTGCTAGGCAAACTAAGAATGTTAGCAAGGGTTCATGGTGGCTACACACTACTCGGGATTGATAAGCATAGCATAACTTTCGAAAACAAATTCCTACCATGCATACTAGTTTGAAAAACACTAATGCATAACAAAATAGGTAGGAATTGAGTGTCACTTGCCTTTTTGGTAGTCGAAGCGCGTTCACTTCTCTTAATCAAAATACGTGCCTCTCCGTACAAACTATAACATAGAATATAGCACAACATAAACACACAATTCAACAACAACAAAATCAAACAAGACAACAATCGGAAATCGCTCTATGGTGTGGCATGAGGTTTGGCTTGCAAGATATGAGTTGGAGATATTGAATGGATGGGTCAAATACTTGAAAAAGGAAATGATTATCTAAGTCAAGTGCTTAGAAGAAAAATGATTGATAAGAACCTATGGTCAATGGTTGTTTTCTACTCAAGATTGAGTAATTGAAATGATCCATGTGATGAAATCACATGAGTCTCAAAGGACGCAACTCAAAATACTATTTGGTAAAGTGTGAAAACACTTACTAAGATAGTACGAGTTACACATAGGCTTGGATATGGATTTATAATATATTGAATTACTCAATCAACTCATTTGTAAATTGAATAGTTCAATATAAGCCAATAGGATTAAATGGTCGTGAGGTTGAAAATGTATGAACGATATGGAAAATGTGGGTCAAAGATGCTAATGGATATCAAGGGTTCAAAACATTTGCTATGTAGTATAGTGACTCAACATAACACTTGCTTAAGAGAAATCTATAGCTAAGATTAGTCACCATTTACTCAAATAGCTCAATTGTCATTTGAATAAGGTGAACTACACAACTAAGAGTAGGATATGCATTATCTGTGAACAAGATAAAGAATTATAAGCTGGTCCTATAAGATGGGTATGAGCATAATGATCATTTTGGCTAAAGAAACTATGTCGAAGCCGGTCATAGTACTACACTTCTCGTGAAAAGTCATTAGAAGAAGTTTTCCTGGATGGAAGACCTTTCTACATGAAAGTTGTAGAGAATTCCATTACAAGCGTATCGCCAAAATAATCTCTCGGAAAAAGTTTGTAGGATTTATTTCATAGACAACATTGCGGAACAAAGGAATACCGCGAAAATAAAGTGGGCGAACTGCCACACAACATGTCTAACGTGATCTACGTGATTTGCTGATTCCAATGGTATAGGGTTTGTCGAAATCCGACGGATAGAACTTAAGATATGAATTTTACAAAACTAGATAGAAGTGGTTGCAGTTCTAATGTTGTACGAAAAGTTGTCCGAACAAGTTGCTCGGATGGAAAAACTTTCTACACGAAAGTTGTAGATGATCTAATTAGAAACTTAACGGAAAAACCACTATTCTAAACGGAGGTGTAGATCTAAAGAAATAAAATCGACAGTCTACGTAAAAGAGCGAAAAAAGAATTATTACCGGGGCGAAGGATCCCGTTGGGTCGCGGACGCTTCCCAAAATAGCTTTGCAGACGTCGCAAACCGCTGCGTCGAAATAGCGTTGCTGCGTCTCTGTGCCGCGAGAGAGCGGCGCTGCGCGAACGTGTGGAGGCGCCGGGCGCTGGATGTGCGTTTGGGGCTGCCTCATGGGTCTTTTTATAGGCTAAGGGCGGGGGCAATTTTACTTAAGGTGGCGATGTGGGACTAAAAACAAAAGGAAAACACGGAGGCAGGCGCTGCTGTGCGGCTGTTCGCGGCGCGCCCGAGGTGGGCTGTGGCGTGGGGCGCACGCCTGGGCTGGGGCGGCCTGGGAAGCTGGCTGGGCCGTTCGGCCTGGCCGTCCGATTTTTATTTTCTTTTTCTTTTCTGAAATTGTGAATACACTTTGGGGCTTCATATAAAATTAGAAAAATACAAATAAGGTACCGTTGGATTCGTCACGAAAAATACTTCAATATGAGACTAAATTTGGAACAAAAATATAAACTTTATAAAACCAAAATTTGACATACATGTCTATGTGGCTATAGTGTCTTTTTAGGGTTTAATGTTTTCCTCAAATAAAAATATTTTTATAAGTTTTAAAACCTCCGAACAAAATAGAGCATTGTTGGAAACTCTTTTGAAAACCAAGTTTTAGGAAGACTCTATATTTTGCAAAAACCATTTTAATATCCCTTTGTGAAATTAAAATAATTATTATATACATTTGGCCTATATGTTTGATTTTGAAAATACTTGAAAACCAAAAGTCTTTGAAAACATTATTTTGTTATTAACTTTTAAATAACTTCAAAAAGTTTTAATTCCTTGTGAATTTTCAATCAAGTTCAAACAATCAAGCATTAAATTCATTTTTAGTTGACATTCCAAAATTTAGAAAATTTCGGGATGTGACATCATATCACTTCTACTTTCACATCACCCCTGTTGCTAGTGCTTTTCCAGGTGCAGCTGAATTGACGACTCAGTTGTTAAGGCTTATAAGTATTCTTTACCTCCCCTTGTGTCGAATCAATAAATTTGGGTTTTACTTCCCTCGAAGACTGCCACGATCCCCTATACTTGTGGGTTTTCAAGACTGTTTTCTGGCGCCGTTGCCGGGGAGGCATAGCTCTACTCATAAGTTCACCTGGGGAGTACACTCTACCTCTCTCTCTTTTTTATTTTATTTTGTTTTGCTTAGTTTACTTTTGCCTAGTTTCTTTGTGCTTAGTTTATTTCTGTCTAGTATTATTTCGCTTAGTTTACTTTTGCTTAGTTTCTTTTTGTCTTGTTTTATTTTCCTCATATACCCGAAAATCCAAAAAAAATTGAAAAACCTAAAAATTAAAAACTGCTGTTATGGGAGAACCCATAACCTACTTGGAGCTTATAGAATATTATAATAATTATAGAGAATCAAGAGCGGGAAAAGTGATGAGTGCTGTGATAGAAAAATTGAATGCAATTGCTAAAATCTTGCTTAAACGCCATGATATAAACTGTTGCTCTCAACATGACACTAAACATCTTAAATTTCAATGTGGCTTTAGTGAGAAATTTTTAATTAAGAACTATAATCGGAATAGCTATATTCATTTTGGGTTTGAAGAGGTAGAACAATTTGTCATATTTATGGGAGCCTCTGAGATAGGATCCTTCATGGTTAAAAATTATGAAACTTGTGTTGTTTGTAAGGACCTTAAAGATTATGTCTCTTCTATCCTTAATTTTTGCAATGAAAGTTACACTGATAATCCTTATATCATTGATTATAAAGAGAGACTCATTAATGCACAAGAATGCACTCATAATTTGCAGGGACCTGTGGAAGAAGAAATTGATGAACCTGAAAGCTCATTGGATGAAAAAGAGGAGGAAATTGATGAACCTGAAAGCTCATTGGATGAAAAAGAAGAGGAGAGTGATGAACAAAAGGAGGAAGAATGGATTAGCTACCCATGCCAACATTCTAATGAGAGTAACTCTTTATCTCTTACACTATTTGATTGTCCTCCATGCTTACCGAAAGAGGTTGAATGTTATGTTCCTGTGGATTCTCTTGAAATATTCCCTATGAGTAAAACTTGTGAGAATAATTATGCTACTGTTATTTATGATAATCCATGCTACTTTGATAAATCTTATGATAATGCTTTGTTTGTGCCCGATGTCGAAATGCATGGTACTAAAGAATTTTGCGTAGCAAATGTTTATGATAAAGCTCTTGATGATGGTCCTAGGTTACTTGATAATATTAATTGTACTACTAATGAAAATGGGATTGGAGAGGTCTTGACATTATCTATGAGTCCCATATCTCTTGAGATTGATCAACCATCTTGTTATATTAGTGATAAAAGTGTGTTTGAAAGTTTTAATCGCACTATTTTTGAGCTTGATAAAAATTATGTGTTTATGGATCATGAAAAGCATGCTATATCACTAGAAGAAAAGTTCTGATAGACAACGTCTCAAAATCGTCCGCTAAGGGGTATTTTTCGTCGCCCATGGGCCTAACCCGACGATATGGGT